>NC_139839.1:23530191-24100191 GCF_963691815.1 Echiichthys vipera | reverse complement strand
ACAATTCATAAAGTGACTGCAAATCACACATTTGATATGTTTGGTGGCAATATGTATGGCATGTATTGTGCTGTTGTTGAATAACAAAAAGAAGGATTGGAGAGCGGTTGTTATGGATGAGGTACAAACTGCTCTGCCAGAATGGAGTATATTTGTGGACATCATCAACGTTAGGATTCATATATATTATTATTAGAATCATTATCAATGACCTCTGCCTGAGCCGAGTTATTATCTCAACATGCATAGTGATAATGGTTTAGGGGATACAGTTATGACTGTGGTTTAATGATCGTGGTTGTCTAATTTTTTTTATGACAATAAAGTTGTGATTTAAAGAGAGTTAAGCCATGACTTTATTCTCTCCTACTCGGAGAATACAGATATGTAGGATATATTTTGGATGTGCAACAAGTTTTCAGAAGGAGCAAAAATCTTTCTGAAACACATATGAGCTATTAAAGTTTCAGGGTTTAAAATGAATTGAATAAATGTATCACTGACATAATCAGGTGCCACTTGCACATTTTTAAAAGGTTACTGCCTGAAGACTTAATCACATGCAGGAACAACATAAATATTTGATAGCAAACCAGAATGCCTGAAAGCCTCACAAAATTGTATTTCATTAGCCTATGTTTTTATATTTTGAATTGTCACATGCCACCTGAATTTTGTGTTTTTCTTGACATCAAGACATTTCTGCTGTAAAATAATGTGAAAAGGCAGCATTTAGTGCATAAAGATATAACAGAATGTCAGACCACCAGAGGCCATGTAGTAATAGTCATTCCAGGTATATGTTTATTAATTATTGGCAAAAATGGTCTTTTATGAATTTGGGCCCTTGCCCTTCATCTGATTGTTACTAACACTGCATGGTCAGTCCTACTTAGTTTTTGATTGTATGGAAATTAAAAACCAAGGAAGCATTTGAGCTCTATGTATGTACTCGTGCGAGCCATGGGATGTCCTAAATAATCAAGGGTGTCACAGTGAGTTCAGATAAACCTCCACACAGGCACTTGGGTATTGTGGCGGTTACTACGTTTACTATCCATGCATTTGACTAATTGCAAGTATTGTAAATGTGGTTGTTGGGACGGACCCACTGTTTGGATGTTAGAACCCAAAGAGCGCTAGTATGGCACCATGTGACTGACATGCTTTGAGGTAACCATCTTCAGCTACCCAGGAGGTGGCCTCTCTACCCACTGTAGTCTTTCTCACCAACTACTGTCTTTACTTACCTCCCTTAGCCCCCTTCTTGGCTGCTGGTTCCATGCTGGGCAGGCCCACATCCTTTGGCTCATTCTTTATAAACACCACACAAACAAATGAGAAGGCGGCACAGAAAACCCCTGACATGGTCAGGATAGTCCTCCAGTCGTAATACTGCAGGAGCACAGTGACCAGGATGGGACCCAGACTCCCAGCCAGGTTCATACTGCAGGACAGCACAGACCACCATGTTCCAAACTGGGAGGGCTCAAACCACTGATGGAAAAGACACAAGGGAGAAAACAGAGCACAGATTAGTCAACATTTCTATAATAGTACAATGCAGGCAGCAAATGAACGCAGACAATTTACCTTCACATGCATGTTTACAACTGTATTGTACATATTGTTGTTTACATGTTCTATTGACATGAGACTAAAAATCTGTTTTGCTGTATGGCTCAGAATGCTACCAAGTGCTTGAGAGTGACATGAAAAAGATTTCTGCCTCTCACTATGGATGTCTCTGGAAGATATGCTACATATTTTGACCAGAACTCTCCAATGAGGGCCTGTACAATAAAACAAACTGTCAAAAGGTGGTGCTGGAAATTAAACATTGGGGGCTCCGGTGGCTCAGACATGTCCTCAGAATGGACCAGGACCCAATTCCTAAAGCCTTGAGATGGACCCAATGAAGAGAATTAAGTAAGCAAGTAGCACGTTCCACTTTCCTGGTCATGGCCATAATCATGCTGATTTGAATCATTTAATTATGTTCCAGAGAAAACTGGATAAAATAGCAGAAACAGTACAAAAGTTTGACCTAATAATCACCAGGCTTCTAAAGTGCAACACTGTTTTACTGCTGTTGGAGAAATGGCATCACAACCTCACACCCTCATGATGTAATACAGCTGCAGGCAGCCATAAGCATTCCTCAAACAGCATACCCAGCAGAGTAACCTGTAACTTGACCTGTGACTGTAACAGGTCAAGTTACAGGCTGATCCAACACCATGTTGATCCACTGTATGAGGATGTTAACTCAGCTGTGGAACAGGAGTTACAGAGAAAATATGTTAACTCTTATAAGGCAAGGAAAACACCTTTAGTCAAAGTTGTTTTTCCTTCTTCCTCTACTGAGGATCTTCTATAAATACTTTCTCCTGTAATCTGATCCCCTTCAGCACACTGAACACATGCCAAAGCCTATTTATTCCCCACCTTTTGAACACTGCTACTTTTAAGGCAGCTTTTCACGAGCCTCAAGTCGTCTCAGAGCATAGAATAGCATGATGTGTTAGGGGTTAGACATTCTATCAAGGTCCTGCCTGTAATACATACCATCCACCAGACCTTTAGGATACAAAAGCTATTTGTGGCCTCCCAGATTGTGAGGCAACTCTGTAATTTCTCAAACTACCACCACTGCCAAAATTACCACTTTGGCCTGGGACAATCATCCCCCGCGCATTCTCTCAGTAAAGACAGAAAACACAGACTTAATGTCTGGCAGCAGGTGGCTCTCACTCAGAGGTTACACCCTTTCACTAGTTGCCCAGAATAAGCCTGCATGTTGAGAGTGGGACTCACTTTCATTGATTCTGAACATGACACTAAGGGCGCACTCTCACTGTCCATTTGTACTGTGCCCAAGCCCGCTTCACGGCTAAAGTCTAGTTCCTTTGACCAGTGTGAGTGCAACTGTACTGTGCCCAGGCACGGCACGCTTGCCATGAGGCCTGATTGAGAGAGGTGGGCTTTTGTAAAGCACGGATGCACATGTACGGACACAAGCGTGCGCATGTGAACGGGGGGAAGCATTGACGATGGTCCTGATGTCCATTTACATGTGTCTGTTCCCTGCAAAGGACATTTAAAAAGATGCAACCGAACGGTTTGCGGTGGTCTGGTGCGGATCTGCAGATTTTGTCAGATTAAAATATTCAATAACAGTCAGACAAAACAAAATCTCAGAGGGGTGATGACGTATAAGCAAGAAGCATCCGAGCCCAGGCTCATTACAAGTAATGTGAGTACAAGCAGGCCTGGGCCGCGAGGAAAGGGGGCCAATCACCCTAAAGCACAGGGCACGGTATGAATGGACAGTGTGAGTAGAAGTGTCATTGTGTGCTAGAATATCTGCAGTTTTTTGGATCATCCGGTTTTTCTCTTGCTGATATAGATGGAAACTGGACCACGGCCCACAAACAAAAGAGTTCTCTCTGCTTGTGGGCTGTTTCTGGCTGCCCATGCTTAGCTCCTGGGGCCCCCACCAACTTGTGACAAGACTAAAGACGGCAGAGACGGAGTCAATTTTATGTCAGCAAGTTTAGAAAAACTTGTTTTTCTTGTTAATTCATCAAACCCTGTGTGCTGTCATATGGGTGTTTGGGAATTATGAGCACAAGCCTCAATGACATTAAACAGCTCTTAGAATAAAACAATGCTGGCCTCATCTGGTCAGTATTTGAAAAAGTTTAGCCATCCTGGCTCTGTGTTACTCCTTCTATCCGGTGCCGTTCCTGCTTCCATGTGGATGTCATTACAGCCCTTTGACTCTGGACGATCGCCAGCTTTTCATCCAGAGTTCTTTTAGTGGCATTCATCATCGAGTTAACAGAGTCACTGTCTCTTTCCCCTAATTTGGTTTTATCAAGTTAATGTCAGCATTGGTCTCTTTCTGTGAATGGCAGTGGCTCCAACACTCCTCTCCATCAAATACAGTCTCATCAAAAACAGTGTTGCATGACGTGGCAGACAGGATGGGATTACCTTGCGCAGAACTTTCCCACACGGGGGCCAGCCACAGCCTTGTCCCAGGCCGTTGATGAACCAGAGCAGGGAGAACATGGGGACAGTGGAGGACCAGGAGAAGGCTACGTTGATGCCCCCCACCAAGAAGAGGCCGATGGAGAAGAGCCAGCGGGCACTGATCTGATCCGACAGCACACCGCTGATGAACTTACTGATGGCATAGGCCATGGTCTGGCTGCTGGTGATCAGACCTGCAGAGAAACCGTGGGAGTTACTATTCATGTACAGGGATAGACTGTATTAAAAGGAGGCTGTAGCTCTGTACTCATGAAGGTAACCAAATTTGGATTATAACTAGAGCTGCAATGATTAGTCGATTTATAGATTAGCAGTTATTAAATTAATTAATTATTCTATTTTGATAACGGATTAATCAGCTTGAATAATCACCCACCGTGTTTAGTGCTAATAAGTTAATGTTAGCATGCTTAAATGCTAAAGTAAGATTGTGAACATGGTAAATCCTACACCTGCTAAATCTCAGCAGTGTGACTGCCCATTCTCTACTGGAAACACGATTTGTTCCATGTTCTTGTGCAGATAGTTGAGGTTAGGCATTGACCTTGAAGGGTTAGCGGAAGTGGAGAAGAAATTCTTCAAAGTCACATTACAGAGTTGACGGTGTGATGAATCAAGTCTCTGGTTTCTCTCATTCAGCATGGACAGAAGATCTGGAAATGATGCTCACTCCCAAACTTCCACAGAAACTTTACATAGTAAAGTGTTGTTTTAGACATTAACACATTTAACGTACGTGCAGACAGAATGTGGGGGGGAATGTGAGAGTGAAGGTGACAAAATTATGAACATCAGCAGGTGAATAAGCTTGAACAGACTGTAATCACTGTAATGTCCAGTAGTGTTCAGTTTGTCACAGTGCATGATAATGTCTTTGCACTGAGGATGTTTGGCAAGCTAAATAAACCAGAATAAGGAATTATCACACAATGATTTGTTAAACAATAGCCCCATTACAGACCTAAGGATTGCTTAAGGAAATATAGTTAACCAAACAAAGACAATCTCTATTAGTGCTCACCCAAGTCATCCTTGTCCAGTTCAATCTCCTCCATCACAGAGGGCATGACAAAGGAGAAGGTCTTCCTGTTGAAGAAGTACAGCGAGTAGCCGATGAACATGCAGAAGAAGATGGCTGCACGGTAGTAGCCATAGCCCGTTGCCCCCATGGTTGCACTCGAACAAAAACAAAAGATGCACAACTTCAGGGATGACGAGGAAAAACAAGAATTATTTCCTCAGGGTCTCAGATGAAGCTCTGTCGAAGCGAGGACAGAGGAAGGAAACCGTACACCGATCTGAAAATGGAAACAACATATGAATAACAGAAGTAAGCATGACTGGTCATTCTAGAATTACACATGTTTAGAGCATGGACACTTAGTTTTAAATGAGCAGGTAAAAGACCATTGAATGATATTATGTTTGGACACACTACAGACACATGGGTAAACAGAAGTCTTCATGATTAAAATATACCAGCATTCTCATATATGGTGCCTGGAGTTGACTTGCTTAAGATAAAGATTTTTCTCCATGTTGGTATTTGTGATTGGAGCCAGGCCGACGTAGAATTTTTAAGGCTATGTTGGATCTATGTTTGATTTTGCACCGATATGACTCAAAGGTACGCAAAAGTGGTCCCAAGGCTACTTTCTTACTGAAGAGTATTTAACATTATTATACATACAATGTGTTACATTCATGGGTTAAAGCAAGAGACGGTAGAGCCTGAACCTTGTGTACAATGTATTGAATTAATTATTATATATAATTTAAAACTGCTATATTCCCGGAATCAGACATGGTGCCTGAAAATGTAAGCCCTGTATATTTCAACACTGAGAAAATAAAAATTCATTAAAAAAAAAAAAAATGTTCAGTACCTGACCATTTACATAAAGAACAAATCAAAATAAAATAAATACCTAAATAAATATTCGTGTTCAGTACCAGTCAATTGCTGGCCGTTTAAATAAAAAAATAAATAACAATAAAATAGATATCTACATGACATCATTTCTAAATCACCTAAAGCATAGTTTCCTGCATTATATCTTCTGTAATAGTTTTAACCAGAACACAGATCACATCAGCCCAGTTCTTAAGACCTTCTATTGGCTCCCAGTCAGCTACAGAATGGATTTTAAAGACATGCTACTGGTTTACAAATCACTGATGGTTTTGGTCCAGAATACATGAATGACCTGATCTCTGAGATCTACAGACTCAGGTCAGATAGTGGAGCACAGAGTTCAGACTAGACATGGTGAAGCAGCATTTAGCTGTGACGCTGCACACAACTGGAACAAACTACCAGCAGATCTGAAACCAGCCCCAACTGTGAGCACTTTCAAATCCAGGTTAAAAACGTGTCACTTTTCATGTGCTTATAGCTGAGCTCTTTTTAATAACTTTAAACTTTATCTATTTTCTTTTCTTTTACTTTTTTATTGTTCTTTGCTCCTGCTTTTAAATGTGTTTTTTGTTTTTATACTGTTTTAAAAAAATGTTATGTCTTTAAGTAAAGCACATTGAGTTGCCTTGGTATGAAATGTGTTGTATAAATAAAGATGCCTTGCCTAATAAAAGGTTTTCCTATCGAAAGACATCCACGCCGGTGCGATAGACCGATGACTGTGATAGTCCTATATCAGCTCGGTAAACCAGCCTGGCTCTAGTTGGGAGGCTGTGTATGTCACCTCAGTATCACTCATATCCTTCACAGCAGGGCTGCCCAACCCTGCTCCTGGAGGGCCAGTACCCTGCTCTTGGAGGGCCAATACCCTGCTCCTGGAGGGCCAGTACCCTGCTCCTGGAGGGCCACTGTCCTGCTCCTGGAGGGCCACTGTCCTGCTCCTGGAGGGCCACTGTCCTGCTCCCGGAGGGCCACTGTCCTGCTCCTGGAGGGCCACTGTCTTGCTCCTGGAGGGCCAATACCCTGCTCCTGGAGGGCCACTGTCCTGCTCCTGGAGGGCCAATACCCTGCTCCTGGGGGGCCACTGTCCTGCATGTTTTAGGTTTCTCTCTGCTCCAACACACCTGAGTGCTCGTTATCAATCTTTAGTCAAAGTCAGCTTTATTGTCAATTATTCACATGAACAAGACATACAAGGAATCTAAACTTTGTTTCTCACTATCCCATGCGTAGACTAGACAAGACAAAGACAAGACACAATGAGTAAAGTGGCAAGACACCATTAGTAAACTCTCAGGTGTGTTGGAGCAGGGAGAGCCCTAAAACATGCAGGACAGTGGCCCTCCAGGAGCAGGGTTGGGCAGCCCTGCTTCCCAGGATCAGGATCAAGGGACTGTCCGGACTTGCAGCCCACAGTCACATAAGTTCCAGCTGTCATTGAAACCAAAGCTGTTCCTTTGACTAGTTTGGAGGTGTTCAGTCAGCAACCCAGAAAATATCGGGTGTCCCACACGGTGCACGCAGAAGCCCCGCGTGCTTGTAGCCTGGGCTTTTTTTAGATTGATCAAAGTTAAGAACAAGTACGAGGTCCTCCAATGACCACTAAGTACCTTTTCCTCCCCACTCATGACACACTCCACTGTATGTAAACAACTCACTGAAGTTAGACTCTGACGGAGGCCGGTGACGGATACAATACAACATTACACGTGACAGTGCACTAATACGGTCGGTAAACAGGACCGTTCTTTCCGCCGTTGGGACCAAACCTCCTTCGTTCACCGTTACTCGTGGCGGACTGATTTGTGGGGCTGTCCGTGCGTCCTTCGGGCCTACTTTATTTTAACCGAATGCAGACATTAAACAAGACACGCCGGTGCCCGACGCTGTCTGATACAGCAGCCCGCCGCCTCGCTGCTCCCCTGAATGAGCAAACGCCTGTGGTGTATAGCTGGTTACCTTTCATCCGCGTCTCGCTGGCTGATCCCATCTATGCAAAAGGACGAGGCGCGTTCACGAATATCTGCAGCTCTTGTGCGCGTCACCGTGACACAAGCGGACGAGGGGAGCCACTCAAACATCGTGACACACACACACACACACACACACACACACACTCCGGGTACTGCTGCTGACTGTAGTTTGGTGACTACATCTAAAGTGTCACACGCAGTCAAAATATCCGACTTTACATGTGTAATTCCTCACAACGCAGCCAACATGGAACCCATTATGGTCCCATATATTTTTGGAATCAGTTGTCAGATTAAGTCAGTATAGCCTAGCATCTATTATATATCCATATATATTATATATTGACTATAACAGATCTTTTTGACTGTGTATAGGCTAAGCTCAACATTTGGGTCACACTGCTCACTGCTGCCCTCCTCTGTCGGTTGACTGGAGGAAGTTGAGTTGCTACTGTAAAGACTGCTGCAGACGAAATGATCTCCAGATTCTACAAGAGATAACAAGCCAAAACCCCCTCCAAGCTTGACACATTAAAAAAATACATTCCTTCCTCTGACAAAAGGTTTGAGGAGGAGCCGGTTTGGCAACATACCGACCTTAGAGAAACATTTCTGTGGTATGAGTATGGTTTAAAACCGGTTAGTTCCATTGCCCTATATACACTGTTATTGCTCATTTAAAGTGACCAACCCAGCACTCGAGTCGTGCAGCAGATATGGGGTTTGTGATTTAGAGAAGCTCAGGCCTATAGGGCCTAAACAATGCTCAACAACAGGCTAAGGGTTCCAATCATACGGAAGCTTAACTAATGCACAGCCCATGATGATTCAATGCATGAATGAATGCAGGATCTAACATACATTCCTGCTGCTCATTTAATAGATTAACAGTTAAGAAATAATGATTTTAAGTTACCTCATACGTTATATGATATGCTGATAATTGACTTGATTCCTCCAACATTAAAGTTTATGTCTGGACTATATATTTGCTCATACTCTCTGATAAAAACAAACAAACACATTTACAACATGGAGGGTAGAACATTTGTATTGTGTTGTTGTTGAAAGTAATGGAGCTTGAACATGTCTGGTCATTCTCCTCTATTTGTCAGTTGGTAGGATGATTTTGGTTTTAGTGCATCTTTCCGTATCCTTATTGTACAGTAAAGTCTTATACAATGAATGATATAAATGCACTGCAATGGGTGAAACTTCACACTGTATAATATGTGAATACTATAGACAGACTTTGTTTTTTCAATCAAACCAGCAGTAGCATACAGCTTGTGCAGCCAGACAGTGCTGTTGGCTTGAATTTAGCTTTCATTGCCAGCTGTTGTATCAGGTCACCTTTAAAACTCACTAGTACAAGTTTATATCACTGCAAGAAAAGGGAAAACTTTGTCTCCTGTGTATTTGCAAGGCTTCAAAAGTGGGATGTCCTCGAACACAGCATGTGGGGCCTGTCTCACAAAGCAAGATTAATGAGGATGGATGGGATGAATGGTGTTAAGGGCAAACAAAAGCTTCACCAGATCTGTGGGGTATACTATGCAGCGCACTGAACATACCCAGGGTTTCTTTGGATAACCTGGATCAACAAATACGAAACTCGCAATCAGAGTTATTTGGTACCACAATGCTCACTTTAGAGTTAATTTGTCAAGCCAGGGTTTCCACTTTAGTTTCAATGTGCATTCTCATTAAAAGGGGGTGTTTTTGACCTCAGCGCTCCCCCAACGGACACCTCTACAGTGTCCTTCACGCCTGACCTGGTGAGAAGACAGCTGACGAGACTCCACTCTGTCAAAGCTGCAGGCCCCGATGTTTTTTTTTCCCAGGGTGCTTAAAGCCTGTGCCCCCCAGCTGTGTGGAGTACTGAGTCCAGTTTTCTGCCTGAGCCTGCCCCCCCAGAGGGTCCCTGTGCTGTGGAAGACGTCCTGCCTCTTGCTAAAAGAAGCCGCATCTCAGTGGCGCTCAGGACTACAGACCGGTGGCCTGACGTCCCACATCATGAAGACCATGGAGAGACTTGTCCTGGAGCAGCTTAGGCCTATGGTCAGGCCCTTCACTGATCCACTACAGTTGAGGACTGCATCACTTACCTGCTGAACAGAGTCTACGGTCATCTGGACAAGCCTGCGAGCACTGTGAGAGTCATGTTCTTTGACTTCTCTAGTGCATCCAACACCATCCGTCCACATCTACTGGGTGAGAAGATGGCTGGGATGCAAGTGGAGGCCCCCATCGTGTCCTGGCTTGTGGATTACCTAATGGGCAGACCACAGTATGCACGCCTACAGAACTGTGTGTCTGACAGGGTGGTCAGCAGCACTGGGGCCCCACAGGGGACTGTCCTCTCTCCCTTCCTTTTCATCCTCTTCACCTCAGACTTCAACTTGGAAAGGTTGGAAAGGGGGGATGAAAGTGAATACAGGACTGTTGTGGACAACTTTGTCACTTAGAGTGAGCGGACTCAGCCCAACGGTTCTAAAACAAAGAATCTTGTAGAGGATCTGAGGAGGATGAAAACACCTGTGACCCCTGTCTCCAGCGAAGGGGTCCCTGTGGACACTGTAGAGGAGTATAAGTACCTGGGGGTCTACTTCAATAATAAGTTGAACTGGTCTAGAAACACAGAGGCTGTCTACAAAAAGGACCAAAGTCGACTCTTCTTCCTGAGGAGGCTGAGGTCCTTTAACATCTGCCGGACGATGCTGAGGATATTTTATGAGTCTGTTGTGGCCAGTGCGATCTTCTTCACTGTCACATGCTGGGGCAGTGGGCTGAAGGTCACAGATACCAACAGACTGAACAAACTGATCACGAGGGCCGGTGATGTCGTGGGGGAGGAGCTGGACACCCTGACGACCGTGGCAGAGAGGAGGATGCTGTCAAGGCTCCGGTCTATCCTGGACAATGTCTCCCACCCTCTCTACGACACACTGGCCCGGCAGAGGAGCACCTTCAGGAGAAGACTCCTCACACCCAGATGCACCACAGGAAATATTTCCTGCCTGTGGTCATTAAACTATACAACGCATCCCTAGGAGAGCCTGTCACCTCCTCTCTGTGATTCAGACTCAACCACAGACAATCTTTGATCTTGTATATATTTTACTACTGTACATATTAATTTCTGTACATTTAAATTTGAGATTTTTCTAATATATGTTTAGTCTGTTTAATATTTGTTGTTTCTATGTCTGGAGTTTTGTAAGAACTTTTTGTAACTTACCCTTTCAAAATGGATAGATCAAGGGCCGCATATTTCACTGAGGAGATCATTGTAATGAGCTCCTATGAGCAGTTCAGTAGTATAATAACAGCAACGGGCAACACAGTTGCAAATAATAAGGCTAGGGAGGCGTGCTGGCAACAAAAAAAAGATGATCATGTAAATTTGTAAGTGAAAATATTCTACATATTGTCTAAAAATAATGCCAAATGCAGAATTTTCGCCATTAATCCCAATAGAGTGATGATGATTTAAATATGCAAAAGTAGCGTAGTATTCATTACCAGAGGGAAGTGATGGATGGTGTAGTGGATTACTGTAAGATCTAACCATGAGTGGCTAGGGTTCAAATCCTGGCTGTCCATCATCTTGTCTTTTACCTCCATCCAGATGTGATGACCATTATGAAGCACCATTACAAAGTTTTAGTAGGCTAGTGGCATGCAATCTCATTTCCCACATGATCTAGCCCAGGTAATACTTTACCTGCACATTGATGCTATGTGTTGACTTTCTATTCACAAAGTCTGCCTCATGTTCTAAAGGTGCATTGATGGGCACATGTGTACCTATGAGTTTTGGAGAATTAGAGAACCGTAGAACGTTACAAATTCAAAGGTGTATTACACCACACTGGCAATAATTCCATATAATTTCCTTTGTATGGAATTAAATGCCCATCGCATGGGAGACGAATCGGGCATGCAGAATGTACTGTTGCGCTGCCTCCACTCCACTGCTGTGTCAAGAAGGCAGCGTTTTTTTTTTTAACTAAAACACTATAAAATCCTTCCTTGGCAGTTTCACAAACAGATTCAGCTACAACCTTGCAGATAGCATGGCACACCATATTTCTTTTTATTCATTTTATAGTCAAGCATTGCCAACATAAGGTCCAACAAGGATGATCAAATAGCAAATACCCTCTGATGGGAACCGGTATCTCTCACAAAGGATATTCTCGGGCAATGCCAAGGGATCGGATCTGTCCCGAAAGACCATCTGACTCTGGAGAGACTGTATGAAATAGGCTCCGAGGTCCATGGAAATTGCCACAAATGGTGACACCATTGTCAAAGGAGGGGCTAGGAAGCTGCCCTTAGCTTTTCTTAGCCAATCTAACCCAAACAGGTTCTGTTGGCAGCGTAAGTCACCACGGTGAAAGAAAGCGACTTTCACAGCTAACCAAGGCTTTGAGTGCAACATACCTCGTTAACCCACTAATCAGGGTTCGTAGTAAACTCCAATGGAACTGTAAGTGAATCTGGTCAGTGCAGTATTATCCAACTAAGAAAACTAAATTTTTTAAACAGGTCCCAGGAGATTTGACCTCTGTCAAGCAGTGGTGGCAGCAAACAGAGGAACTGTCAGAATAGCAGATGTTGTTGAAGGATATATGTATATATGCTGATTGTTATAATGGTTAAAGAGTAGTGATTAAAAGTATCACATTAGTGTTATACATTTATACTGTGTGTTCATTGTAATTTTCATGTATAATGCAGACAGTAGGTGCTTGTTTCTCAGCCTTGAAACCTCTGTGAGAGTGTGTGCAGAGGAGAGATAAAAAGGAGTTTGTGTAGCAGTCAGTAGATAGGGAAACTACAAGCGAAAGAGCACTGAGGCCTTCAAGGACACTGTCTGTGGGTGTGTGATATTTGCTTATACCTATAAAGAAGTGTACTCTGTACCAGCAGATCTCACTGGGAGTGCAGCCTGAACAGATGTGATTCTCTCTGGCGAAATCTCTAAAGATCTTTGCATTAATAAATATCTGAAGCTTGTTTGTATGTGTCCAAACTGATCACTTCTCATCAACAGATCCGGGGAGGCTTGTTCACTGCCTCAACATGTTAATATGCAACAGTCCTTGAGCAGTGAAAGCCTATGGGAGATCATGTTTACCTCCACACGTATAGGAATGGTTTGACAGTTTGGGAACTTTGTTCATTTGCGGTCTTCTCGAGAGCTATATGAGATGACTGATAACCCTCATAATTGCATGAATGGACTTTATTTAAATAAAACCTTGCTTTTACAATCCGCAGGCAAAAAACAAGTTTAAAACTATACACATTCACAAGGATGTACAAAAAACAAGTGTTATTGTCTTAAAATTAGAGAAAATCCTAAAAGATTAAAACAGACAGCAGCTACTTGTAGGAATCTTTCTACTGAGTGGGCAAGTCTAATGCGATGTTTAAACTGGAAGCAATCGACGCGATAGAAGCAGGGTGATTACATACAAAGTCAAGCTACATACAAAATTTCAAGACGGGCGATAGACACAAAAATCGATCGATATTCGCATCCATCACGTCCAGCATCTCCAACGTGCCAGTTGGAAGCCAAGTTGCATGACAGTGTGGTGCGTCAGCCAATCAGACGTGTGATTCCCCCACCTGCAGAAACACTACTTGTCAACAATGGACAAAACGTGTCTCGGACTTCCACAACAGGTACAATGCAGCAACAGTGGTTATCTCAGCCATGGTTGATAAGAGAAAGGAAACAGCGGCTGATGTTTATGTTTATATAGGCGGGTTCGCATCATGACGCGGATGACGCAATTGGCACGTTTGGATTGTTTGGTGCGTTAGGTGTGATGGTCCAAATATGATCCAAATTTGATGGAGCACATTACTTGCTTTTCTTGTGATGTCATTGCATCTATCACAACCGGTCTGAACGCAAAATAATATTCAAAGGCAGAGGGTTCCAGGAAGCCAGTGGAGATTTTAGAAGAGTTCTCTCATTTTCATTTGTGTTAAAATCCTGGCAGCAGCATTCTGAATGATCTGTAGTTTTGAAATGGTGGCCTTTAGGGCCTTAGAGTAGACAAGAGGAATGGAAACAAAAGCATGAACAAGCTTCTCAGCATCTTGCTGGCTCAGTACAAGTCTCACCTTCGCCATATTACACAAATGATAAAAAGGCAATTTTGGTCAATTAATACAAATAAGCTTAAAAATTTAGGTCAGAATCTGAAATGACAGAGATTTCTTACTTGTGTTCTGTGAAGCCAGATGTCCCAGTTTAGCAAGATCAGGATTCTTATCTCCATTCAGCTTTAGGAAGTTCTTGCTGATCCACTCATTAATCATCACACAGTCGGTTGGATTGGAAAGAGTATTTGGGTCATCCGGCTTCACGGACACATACAGCTGACGGATTATGGATCCCAGTCATAGCATGTAGACTGAGAACAGCAATGGTCCATGAGAGACACCATAGTAAATGTTTGTCGTTTCTGATATGACCTTAAACTGACATGGAATTTCCTTCCAGTAAGATATGATGGAAACCTGCATAGAACTGTTTATCTGTTAATCAAGATAGCTACAGCCATTTCCACATAGAGTTTCCCTTTCACGAATGGAGCAGCTGGAAAGGACGTGGACTGAACCACAGTCACAATCTGTAATTTCTCTTGCCATTCCTTGACTTTGTCTGACCATTTGGCGTTGGCCCTTACCAACAGAAGTTCCCATATTGTGTCATCTCTCCAGTTAGATCTTTGTGTAAATCACCATTCTCCACCTTCGGTTCTCTTCTGGTATCAACTAGAATTGGCGATTAAACAGTCTTTGTACTAGGGAGCTGGCAGTTTGGAGCTGTACTTCATAAGATTTTCATGTAGTTTATTGTCTGTTACTATCTATCAAAGAGTTAAAACAACTATTGAAAGTACTTGCACTTACTTTTTTCTGAGTATTTCAACCTGTGTATGTAACGGGTTTGGTTAGGACCCAATAGCAGCACAAATACAGGCAGGTATCGTTGGTAACAAACTTTATTGGCTTGATGCAGGGAATAATCAGAGTCACGGCGCTGCAGGTTGCCACAGAGGGGACTGGAGTTACACTCACTCTGAAGAGCTGAACCAGGTAACCGCCAGTTAGCCACAGGAGCCGACAGGCAGAATCCAGAAGGGGACAGGCGAGGATCGTGGTCAGGGACGGAAGGCTGAGGTGGTTTCCAGGAGATCGGTCAGGCAGGATAGGCAGAGGCAGGCTGGGTCGAAACCAGGAGATCAGGCAGAGTAACGCTGGCGAGTCTGGTGCATGCATCGAGAACAATCTGGCAGTGAGTGAGTGTGGAGTTGGGGCTTAAATACAGCCAGAGCAGAGAGCACAGGTGAGTGGAGTTGGCTTGATGAGAGGGGTGTGTCTGATTGGCAGAATGAAGCAGGTGCAGAGTGTGAGGCAGAGATGAACTGTGACAGTGTGTCTGTGGCAACATTCCCTTTCTAAATGCAAATACGCTGCTGAGTGCGGTTGGTCGGCCGGCCCAGATCGTCACTAACGGTTATGCTGCGTTTCATTGTAATTGGAAATCGGGAACTTCCAACTTCTGTGTCAGGCTTGTAGTAAGGACAGAAGTATAATAGGAACGTGTGTGTGTGTGTGTGTGTGTGTGTGTGTGTGTGTGTGTGTGTGTGTGTGTGTGTGTGTGTGTGTGTGTGTGTGTGTGTGTGTGTGTGTGTGTGTGTGTGTGTGTGTGTGTGTGTGTGTGTGTGTGTGGATTTAAGAGGGGAACATATAGTCAACACACTAGTGACTGTGAAAAGATGGAGGCTCTGAAAGAACAGGCTCGCCCGCAATTACAACTTACTTCCAAAGAGGCCGCTAGAAACAAGGTATCTCAAATCTTATGGAGTACAACTTAAAAAGAGAGTGTGCGTTTGCATTATCATATACAGCCCCTCCAAGTAATGTCTAAATTCAGGTTTGCAGTGCATGTGTGAAATGGGCTATTTTAAAATTTTGTGGTCAAAAGTGTCGAAGGCAGGGCTAAGGTGAAGGAGAATGAGGACAGATTTATATCCACTATCAGCATTTCATTTGAGATCATTTAAAACTGTCTCTGTACCATGCTTTGCTCTGAAGCCAGACAAGAATACCATATCTTAGAAAGGTGTTTGAAATGGGTCAGTAACCATTAAGAGAGCTGTGGTCAACCTTTTTTTTAGTAAAGGCTTTACAGCTGTGGCCTTAAAAAGGTTTGAGAAAATGTCAGATTATAGAGAGGAACTCATAAAGAGGAGTGTATTTAAGAACCGTTGAAAAGATCAACTGGAATTGGGTCAAAGGAGCAGGTAGAGGGTTGCATAATGGAGACAGTTTTGTGTAGTTCATCATCAAGTCAAAGCTAATTGGTACTTGGTGGGGGAGAGGTGGTTTGAACTTGGAATCTAATGTTTCCTGGGACGGTTAGAATGTTGAGCCTAATATTAGATTTTGTATTTAAAGAAAGAGGCAAGTTCTTCACATTTAGTGGAAGCAGAATATCCACACTACACACTAATTCTAAGCAGGCTTAGAGTGTGTGTGTTCACACAGGAGAAGTGACAAAAGTGTGTAGACTAAATAAATCTGGATTTATAGGTGTGCCCCCCAAAGCAATTTCAGTCAAAAGCAACTGGACTTGGTGATTTGTCCAGTTGCTTTTGACTAAAATTGCTTTGGGACCAATGAGAACATTCACAGGCTTATTTTTAAGTGTGCTGTTGAAGAAACTGTTTAAATGTTGTTTTCCGACAGTGACATGTCAAAATGTCTGAATCTACTGAATTTTGTTCGCTTCACTTTTTGTGTGCTGCATTACTCTCTTAAGTGATAGCTGATATACAGTATGTACCATATCATCAATTCTCTATAGTTTCCTTATTTCTTTCTTATTTGATGATGCTGATGATGATGAGGATGATAACTGTGATCTTTGTGATAACTTCCATGCACCAAAATACAATTTGTTTCAATATTGGCAAGTGCATCACTATGCTTCTACAAACTTTACCACATTTCCTCAGTTGCCTGCTGGAGAAAATCCTGTCAATGCATAGTAAGACATTGTTGTGAGGGCGGCACGGTGGGGTGGTGGTTAGCACTGTCGCCTCACAGTAAGAGGGTTCCTTTTCCTTCCGCCCATATTTCAAAGACATGCATGTGTTAATTGATGACTCTAAATTGCCTGTAGGTTTGACTGTGAGTGTGAATGGTTGTCTGTCTCTGATTGTCTCTGTGCCCTGCGATAGACTGGCGTCCTGTCCAGGGTGTACCTCGCCTTACGGTCGATGTCAGCTGGGATCGGCTCCAGCCCCCCGCGACCCCATCAGGGAGAAGCGGTTGAACCAGGATAGATGGATATTGGTCTTGTATGATCTCATTCTCCCTGCTCAGACTCCCTCTCTCCCTTCCTCTTGTGACTGAGGGTAACTGGGAAAGGTTGCTAGGTTTGGACCTTAAAGAGGAGTACTGCGAGGAAGCTGTTAAGGGAGTCAGTTCTACCTTTCCATGTGCTCGCTTAAGTCTGATAAGTCAGTTCAAGGTCTTACGTAGGATACATTTCACTAAAGCTTCTTTAGACTCAGTAAACTGTTTCCAGGTACTAACACATGTGACAGGTGTGCAGTCTTTCATTTGCAAAGCATACACACATGTATGTGGTTCTCATATGGTCTTCATGTTTTGACGCTCTATCTAGGGCTCTCAACAGAACACTGGAACACACACCCTTATTGTTATTTCTGGAGCACCAAGGGCACTGAGTGGTCTCACTCGGGGAGAGAGAGAGAAAAAGTAGAAAAAGTCAAATCAATCTTTATTATGTGCATACCTCCCAAGACTCAATTTAGCAGTTTGTGATTATAGATTACATGACATTCTCATTTATATTAACTATGAGATGGAGTGAAGTATGATGGGCATGAAAAGTTCAAACTTTTCAATAAGTGTGGGTGTGCTTATACATTTATGTATATGTATGTATATTTATGGGCATGATGTTGTTCTATGGAGGTATAGGTGTGTGTGTGTGTGTGTGTGTGTGTGTGTGTGTGTGTGTGTGTGTGTGTGTGTGTGTGTGTGTGTGTGTGTGTGTGTGTGTGTGTGTGTGTGTGTGTGTGTGTGTGTGTGTGTGTGTGTGTGTGTGTGTGTGTGTGTGTGTGTGTGTGTGTGTGTGTGTGTGTGTGTGTGTGTGTGTGTGTGTGTGCACATGTATGAACACCTACTGTACATGCATATTTCTGTATTTGTACATATTTTCTTGTTATTTTTTATGAATTTTATTATAATTATACTGTATATAAAATAGGTACCAAATACACTCACCTGCCACTTTATTAGGTGCACCTGTCAAACTACTCCTTAACGCAAATTTCTAATCAGCCAATCACATGGCAGCAACTCGTGCTCGTGCATTTAGGCATGTAGACATGGTGAAGAGGATGTGCTGCAGTTCAAAGAGAGCATCCGAACGGGGAAGAAAGGTGATGAAGTGACTTTGAACGTGGCTTGGTTGTTGGTGCCAGACGGGCCGCTCTGAGTATTTCACAAACTGCTGATCTACTGGGATTTTCACGCACAACCATCTCTAGGGTTTACAGAGAATGGTCCCAAAAAGAGGAAAAATCCAGTGATCGGCAGTTCTGTGGGCGCAAATGCCTTGTTTTAGCCAGAGGTCAGAGGAGAACGGCCAGACTGGTTGGAGCTGATAGAAAGGCAACAGTAACTCAAATATCCACTGGTTCCAACAGAGGAATGCAGGAGAGCATCTGTGAACACTGACCAGCTACATTCTAGCAGAGAGGGAACAGCAGCAGAAGACCACACTGACACACTATTAAGCACCAGGTGCACCTGATAAACTGGCCGGTGAGTGTAGATTACCAATATAGAGAGTAGGATCCGGATCTTGTCTTTGTATAAACCCTTTGGTTAGAAACCTGTTAATAGATGACTTGTTTCTTCTTTGTACCCTTGCTATTATCTATCTGATTTATGTCACATGCACTTCTTGCCAACAGATGGAGCTAAAGCAATGTGTTATTGTATCTGGTCACGACGAAGGACATGCATCACTGAGTTACTGTATATTCCATGTGTAATCTAACCGAACAGTTTCTGCCTCTGATTAATCTGTAAAAAAGTAGAGGCATTTTCCAGATGACGATGCAGATCAAATAAATGACTCTGTGTGTCTATTGTTTGTTGTCATCGAGAGTCATGGATGTGCTTGTTTTTGTTTTGTTAAAGGGGTCCCAAGCCAAACAATTGTGAACCACTGATAACAAGTAACTATTGTATATCTGTCAAACAAAAAGTACGGTATACCCCTCTTAAATGTAGTGGAGTAGAAGTATAAAGTGATGTCAAAACTGACATAACTACTCAATGAAAATGCAGTTACTTCAAAACTTTATTTTAGTACAGTTCAGTACAGAGTAAATCTACTTCTACTTTGCACCACTGACAAAACAAGCCTCTTAATGCTGATAGACTCAACACTGTATTAAACAGCATATATTGTGCATTATCATTCCTCTCTTTTGGATTTGTCCAAGGGTTCGTTCCTAAAAGTAACCCATCGTATGTTGCATCGGTCATTGTGGAAATATTTGTCACAGTAGTGTACTTTCACATGCTGATATATAACCCCTCCATTATGAGTGACAGCTTTAAAGAAAACCCTGGAAATGGAAATACATTCTTTCATTAATCGTTATAAAACATGTTAAAAAAATAATAATACAAACTAAATAAAGCGAATGAGCGGCAAAAAGGAAAGCAAAAACAGAAAACAAGCAAATGGGATCCTCAGAATCCTAAGCGATAAATACATGACTCTAATATAGTTCATGTTCAAAGCTACAAACAGTTAAAAAAAATTCTGGTCCTACCCCCTCTTAATTTTTTTAAGTTATTAATTATTAATCATAAACAAAGTACAAATCACAGCAAAACAATAACAAAGAGAAGAACAAGAGATATTCAGTGCTCCAGCTCAAAAGAATTGAATGTTTTGTCTTTAAAGAGTTTTTTTTTGTTTTGATATATTGGCACATTCTTTCATCTCATCATCTCAGTTGTTTCACAGACTAACAGCCTTTGTTGTAATACAGTGTGAATTTTTTTATTGCTGTTTTTTGAATTTACAGGTTCCTCTTAACTAATATATGCTTTCTCTAAGTTGGAACAACTCTCGGATGCCATGAGGCAATTGTTGCTGATTTTCTTTGAACATTTTTTGTATAGTTTTATAGTCAATCAGATCAAGAAATGTAAGTGTTTTTGGTTCAGTAAATAATGGATCTGTTGGTTCCCTGTTGGTGGTTTTCTGTATAATTGGTATAGCTCTTTTTTGCAGGATGAAGATTGGATGGGTTCGTTTTGTTTGTCTTGCCCCATTTCTCCACACAGTAGCTCATTTGCATGTGACTAGAAAGGCTAAGCTGTATGTACAAATATTATGACCACATGACTCAGCACAGGCTGACCCTACATTATCCACGCGGTCTGCTGTACAGAACACAATTGTAGCAGTTATAGTGCTAAAACTCCCAGCATGCAAAGCTGAAAGAGCAGATTTAAAGATTTATAAAACATTGTTAACAAATGTGACTTTTAAACGCATAAATACTTTTTTCAGATATTCATACTTCAACATAACCTTTCAAATCTTCCTTTGAAATGTTAGTTTCAGTGTTACTGTGAATGTGATTTAGGGGACAGGCCCCTCTTTTTTCTTCCTGTCCAAGGAGAAGGCATGTTTTTGACTTTTCTAAAACACACTGGGGAATCCCTTTTCACTTTTCTCCACTCTGCAGAGCTGAAGCTTTTGTTATTGGTGAGTGACAGCCTGCAGTATCCACAGAGAGAGGATCTGCACTGCAAATAACACATTCTTTGGAATACACAATGTGCAGAGTTAATATGCTGGTCAACAGATAGGCAACAGTGTTTGAATACTGTTGCAATGACGCAATCTACATGCATACCTCAACCTAGTTTTAAATTATTCAAGACAATGTCCCATAGCTATATTGTGGAATGAATTAAACATAAATTTGCTCCTAAATGTATTCAAAGGAAACAAGCATGAGAATGATGAAGCTAGCTGAGAGTCAAGACATCATCCATGTATACTGAGAACCTCATATAGTTATCTCAACTGCTTCGGCCATAGTGCCTTAAACAGTAGTTTTCCTGGTCAAATTTCCAACGTGGTTGCCAGAACATTTCACAAGCAGAACACTTTCCTAAAATTGCTCAGCATTCAGATGTTGTGGCCATGGCTGGGAAAAGGAGAAAGGTGCAGCGAGTCCATCCACAATCATGTCACAATAACCACAAGCAAGTGACTGTGATTACTGTGCTGATGGATTTGGGTTTGGTTAGTGTCATTCTATGAGAAATGACAGTCATGTGAGTAAGACAGTACAGTAAAAACATAATATGTAACAGTCTCCTGCTGAAATATATGAATGAAGTTAATAACATATCAATAAGGGAAAGAATCATATAATTCAGTTATACTTAAAGGGACAGTCCAGCGTAAAATCACCCCAGGGTGTTTTTCGACAAATACACTCATCAAATAAGCCACAGAGACATTTTTTTTCATGTAACAACTATTAACAGAGAAATCCCGGAGAGTCACTAACAGTCGCTCACAGGTGCTAACAGCCGAATGAGGCTAAAACACTGATTAGCCCGGGGCAGCACGTTGGAGGCATTCAAATGTCTTTTTTAACCACTAATACTGCTCAGAATAACAGCAAACCTCTGCAGCAGCATGAGAAGAGTCCCTACACAGAAAACAAAGCACCAACAACGTAGTTAGTGAACCCAGAGTTTATCAAAAGAGTGTTTTAAAGATTTACCTACTGGCCCCTGTACCAGCTCCTCTCATAGTAAAGTCCATTCAAGTGGATTACCAAAGTCAATCCAAAAGGACACTAACTTGTTCTCTTCCACCAGGAACATTTAGTCAATCATAGCATAATGTTAGAAAAAACACTAACAATAGATGGAATTACTGAAACTGCATTATATGACATATGTCAGATTTGCCGTTATACAATACACAGTATACTGATCATAGATTGTGTTTTGGACCACAGTTTCTTTTGACAGAAACATGTGTTTTGGAAAAATCATTCGATTTTGAAACATGTTTACAATGTTTTGGGAGACAGTGTATTGTGTTAGTGTATTATTGTATTTTGGAAATTAGTGTTGGAGTTAAGTTTACAATATGTGATTTTGCCACTTGTGTGTCGTAGGTGTGTTTAGGAATATTGGTCAAAGTACTGAAGAGATGAGATGAGATTAGAGGCTAACTGGCTCATTGGCAAGGTACCCACTAAGGAAGCCATGCACAAATACAACTGAGTTAAAGGATCCAATGTGCCTTCCAAATGTATGTTTAACATTAACATATGATGTTTAAATGTATGAATGTGTTAATAATGATCCTTGTAATATCTTATTATTGTATGCACCATAAAAGGTTGTGTATAGGCTTTAGGCCACCCTAGCTGTTAGGCCCAATTAAACAATATTTGTAGTAGGGGGTCCCTGCTTTGTCTAAGGGGTCCTGGGCCTAAAAGCGTTGAAGACCTGTGCTTTAGCCTATAAGCCAGGTTTAGAACATGTTGTTGTCTGCTCTGGCGTATTGTGTGCAAACATTTGTAAATGTGAAAGTAAAAGTGATTGGGTCTTGGTTGAGCTTGTGTGAAAAAGATGTTCATACATTTTAATTCTGTGTTAATGGTATGCATTTTGTGTCAAAGCAACAAGAAATGTGTTAAAAGCCTACACAGACGGATGTTGTATTAACTGTGTTAAGAGGGAAATTGTCAAAAGTATTGAAAAAAATGTCATAACAATCGTAAAAAACTGTTTTCACTTTTCGTATTACTACAAAAAGTAATGTGCAGATATTCCTCTGTGTTCCACATATTTAATGTGGGTGTTTTAACTGAAGGGAATGGTGCACTGTAATTTGTTTGTATTCCACGTGTTTATTTTGTGGATTTTTCACATATTAAAAGCAAAGGACGTACTACATGTATAAGACCGCTGATCTTGATTTAAGGAAGCAGGTTAGTTGTACAGTATTTCACACAGTCTCCGCACTCTACTGGACTCTATGGGTAGTGCTCTCCTCCAATAACAGCATGCATTCACTCACTGAAATTTGCATAAAGGTAGCTGGCTAATCAGGACAGCCCTACCTGAATATGTGTTGTTCAGTTTATAAGGCAGTACATACCACAATAGTGTTAGTCCAGAGGGCTCTAGTGTGCTGTATGAGAATGCAGGCTACAATATAAACGTTTAATAAGAGTTAAAAAAAAGCTCATATTGAATTCCTCATCAAACACACACACACACACACACACACACACACACACACACACACACACACACACACACACACACTCAAATTGGATTCTTGTGCCGAACAGAGCTTTTTTTCTCTTTTCAAAACATATCATTCATATTACAATCTCTTAAGTGGATTATAGAGAAACACTCCATAATAATGCAGCTAGACCACTGGACACCATTCAGCATACATGAGAAGGCAACAACATAACAGATTTTATTAAGGATTTCTGTGTGTGTGTGTGTGTGTGTGTGTGTGTGTGTGTGTGTGTGTGTGTATAGTGTGAAGTTAAAAGAGCTCTTTATCTCTGTAAAGCTACCAGGTTAAAGAGATATTTTACTGGTCTGTCCAATGCTCTGATGTTCAGGCACTTCCTCCGCTGAGAAAGAACAAACAACGGTCATCCGAACACAATGCCTAGATTGACACGATATAGACCTGGATTAAAATGGGTAAAGTATCCCTTTAAGTAAAACTTACATTTGCATTCTGTAAATCTTCCCTCAATAGCACTGATACTTCAAACAACACATCAGCATAAAAGAAGAGGAATTAAGGAATGATTCCTGATCATTGCACCTGTCCAGATGAGCCACAGAGGGAAAAGGAAAAAGGAACCTACCAGCAGCAATCAGGGTTTCACAGCAAGAGGGACAGGCCACAGTGCAGGACTTACCATCACATCCCAGTTAATGCATCAAACTCAGCCCCTGCTGTTGGGGACTTGGCGGGGCCATTGCAGGCAATTCCAACTCCCCGTCCTTCTCTTTCTCCTTCCTCCCTGTGTTGGATGAGGAGCTGTCCCCTGGGGTTGCAAATATTTCCTGCAGATCCAGTTTCATCCATGTGCAACACTGTCAATAAAATGTCTTGCATTCCCACCTCGTTCCTCTTATAATTTAAATAAGTAACTCGATTGAATTGTGTTCTGAGGAATTAGGAGTTTACGCTTCAAAAGTAATAATTAAAATATAACTAGGCATCACAGGGAAACACCATGCTTTCCTATATGCAAATCAGGATGTGAGGAGGTAAGTCCAGAGGTGGGTTTATGTAAATGTTTCATTGAGAGCACATTTATTGTAAGAATACCAAAAGATATATATGTATTTATGCAATATTTCTGTAGAGTAAAGCCTCTTTCTTCTGCATCAAAGGGAGATGGACTCACTATACAATCGATACTCTGCACCAGGTTTACCTCTCAAAGGCAGCGTCTACATTTTACTACGTTCAGCTGCGAGGTACAGACCAATGGGAGGTGAGAGAGCAGATCACAGGTGCAGAGGGAAAAGAAAATACACAAGTAAAGATGGGAATTTAATAAAAATGGAAATTTCTCTTAAGAGTTATAAGAAGCAATTTGAGGATCTGCAGAGCAACATTTGTATAATTGGAGCGCATAAGCAGGCTGGTGGGCTGTGTTGATTGTTTATTGAATGGGGGCAGCATGTTTTGGCATTAGGTTCCTGAGCTATTAAACCCTGGTGTGTGTGTGTTTTTAACATTTTAACACTTTGCAAAATAACTGATGACTTGATGAACATATCAGTGCAGCACCGACTTTTATTATACAGTCAGTGTAGCTATGCATTCAGTGAGATTGCATTAAATATGTCAGTCATAATCATAGCCTGTTTGTAGAAGACGTGCTGGACTGTCAATAAGTTATTTTTATCTACACAAATAGTCATCCATGATGAACAGGAAGCATAATTATGATTAGATGGCAATCACTGGATAGTTGTACCATCATAAATGAGTTAACCCTTGTTAAATTATGCAGAAAAATCACAGGCTGGCAAGAATTATGTAAATGTTAACAGAATAAATGAATGAGAAAATGAATGAGAGTGGACCGTAGTGGGAGTGAAAGTGCATGGAATAATAAACCTTGTGAGAGTGGTAGAGTGCCGTAGCCTTCTCTCAATTTCTATGTCTCAAGACACATACAGACCCACTTTTTCACGCACTAACAAAGCATAATTCATACTCATCACTCGTTTTATTTCTGGCTGCCAAAATGCACTCTGTAGTACCATTCATGAAGCAGTGAGATGTATGAGAGGAACATTTCTGCAGTCTTGGCTTAGAATTGATGATATACTTAATCACAATTATGCTGTCATAATTGCCATGTAAAGTCAGAGCATGTTCCCATTACACTGATCAAACAACAGGGCTACTCAGTGAAGAGCGCAGACATGTAGTACCTCACACACACAGTTAAATAAACTGTATTATCAGTGCTGAGGGTGAATGTCACATGAACTCCTTTTCTCATGAACTAACAAATTAAACATGTTGTCACTCTCACTCCAGCAGCAATGAGCTGACATTTATAGTGGCAGATAAAAATGATTTCCCTACAGTGTTACACTTTGAAAAATGTATCTGACAAGTTGAATTTGAAATTTGTATTCAAACCTTACATGGTCTTTCTGAACACCACAAGAGTCTACAATAGCCCTGCTGGTGTTTGTGTGAGTGTTGATTTTTGTCACAATATTACCATTGCTCACTGTGCACATAGAGATTTTAAATAAAAACATATTTAGCATGCTTTTACATTATTATGTATTTAACACAGATGACACACAATTAAAGGATGTTGCAGATAAGCCCCAGGTTAAAACTAGGTGCAGTAAGATGAGAGGGGATCAGCCGCTGGCAGTTGAAAGTTACAGAGTAGGGAGGGTTCTTTTAACAGGAACTGGCAGTTCATTGGAGGAACTGTGTGACCAGGGGCGGAGGACTCAACTCGTGCAGCAGCAGAGAACGAATGAGAGCCGGTCTGGGAGTGATGGATGGTCTAAAGCCTGGACCAGGGACCGCCTCAGTAATATTCTTAACCAATCACAACTGGCCAGTGAACTTTATTGCTGTATAAATTCTTTGAGTGGGAGGGACTCAGGGCTCTTCCTGGTTATCAGCAACTGGAGATAACAGCTTGGCTGATGGACAGGCTGATATCTGAAGTCAGCGAGAGACCTTGGTCATGCAGAACATCCTTTGCTGTTTTTATGATAAACGTTTTATAACTTATGAAGTAGTTTGGCTTTCCCTTACAAAAAGAATACCACATGCACAACCGGGATTTAAGCTAAATGCTAACATTACCATGCTAAAAGGCTCACTTTGGCATCCATGCTAAAATAGTTGAGATGTTTCAGTCTGGACCAAGATGCTGACACATTGACATTAACCTGTGGCTGAAAATAGGAATTGTTTAACATTTTGGTGGACAAGATTATTTGCTTTCTTGAAGAGAGATGAAAAGAGATCACTCTTTTGTATTCAGCTACAACAGCTAGACACTTAGCTTAGCTTACAGTTTTTGCCGAATGCTTACACTGCCAGGAACCTTAGAAACAACTGTACGACCTGATATATTTTTGGACTGCTTTTCTCCGGTCGACCTTAACAAATTAAACTCTACTATTTCAGCATCAAAACCTTCTACTTGTCTCCTAGACTCTATTCCAACC
The DNA here is from genome assembly GCF_963691815.1 of Echiichthys vipera. Classification (NCBI taxonomy): domain Eukaryota; kingdom Metazoa; phylum Chordata; class Actinopteri; order Perciformes; family Trachinidae; genus Echiichthys; species Echiichthys vipera. The sequence goes on along the minus strand of NC_139839.1, from coordinate 24,073,338 downwards.
AGGTTACTCAAAGAAGTGTTACCTTTAATTAGCACTCCTGTATTAGATATGATTAACATGTCTTTATCAGCAGGTTATGTACCACAGTCTTTTAAAGTAGCTGTAATTAAACCTCTTCTTAAAAAGCCCAGTCTTGATCCTGAGGTTCTAGCCAACTACAGACCTATATCTAACCTTCCTTTTCTCTCTAAGATCCTCGAGAAATTAGTTGCCAATCAGTTGTGTGACTTTTTACATAATAATGAGTTATTTGAGGACTTCCAGTCAGGATTTAGAGCAAATCATAGCACTGAGACAGCACTGATAAAAATTACCAATGACCTTCTAATAGCTTCAGACAAAGGACTTGTCTCTGTGCTTGTCTTACTAGATCTTAGTGCTGCCTTCGACACTATTGACCATCACATCCTGCTACACAGACTGGAGCATCTGATCGGCATTAAAGGAACCGCACTGAGCTGGTTTAAGTCATATTTATCAGATAGATCTCAGTTTGTACATGTTAACGACAAATCCTCCATGCACACTTAAGTTAGTTACGGAGTCCCACAGGGCTCTGTCCTTGGACCGATTCTTTTCACCTTATATATGCTTCCCTTAGGAAATATTATAAGGAAGCACTCCATACATTTTCATTGTTATGCTGATGATACACAATTATATTTATCGATCAAACCAGATGAAACCCATCAGTTAGATAAACTTCAAATGTGCATTAAGGAAATAAAAAGCTGGATGACCTGCAATTTTCTGATGTTAAACTCAGATAAAACTGAAGTTATTGTACTTGGCCCCAAAGGCCTCCGAAACTCAATAGCTACAGACATTGTTACTCTGGATGATGTTGTGTTGTCCTCCAGCACCACAGTAAGGAATCTGGGTGTTATCTTTGATCAGGATATGTCCTTCGATTCTCACATAAAACTAACAACAAGGACTGCATATTTTCACCTGCGTAATATTGCAAAAATTAGGAACATTGTGTCTCAGAAAGATGCAGAAAAACTAGTCCATGCATTTGTTACTTCTAGGCTGGACTATTGCAATTCCTTATTATCAGGCTGCTCCAATAAGTCTGTTAAGAGTCTCCAGTTGGTACAAAATGCTGCAGCTCGTGTACTAACTAAAACAAACCGAAGAGAACATATTTCTCCTGTATTAGCTTCTCTGCACTGGCTACCTGTAAAATCTAGAATAGACTTTAAAATCCTTCTCCTTACGTACAAAGCTCTTATTGGTCAGGCTCCGTCGTATCTTAAAGAGCTCATAGTACCGTATCACCCAACTCGATCACTGCGCTCTGAGGATGCAGGGCTACTTGTCGTTCCTAGAGTCTCCAAAAATAGAAGGGGAGGCAGAGCCTTCAGCTACCAAGCTCCTCTCTTGTGGAACCAACTCCCAAGTGTTATTCGGGAGGCAGACACTGTCCCCATATTTAAGAGTAAACTTAAAACTTTCCTTTTTGATAAAGCTTACAGCTAGGGCTTACGAGCTCTCAGCTGTGTTGCTGTTGTTATTCTTAAAGCTGCGTCCGTTCAGTTTAATGATGCTGCTATAAGCCTAGTCTGCAAGGGGAAATATTACCTTTCCTAATACTCTGAGATTCTCTCCTCTCTATGCCATTCATGTCTCATCAATGCATGTTATTAATTCAACTTCTTCCCCGGAGTTGTTTGTGCTTTGTCATCTCCGAGGTCTCTGCTGATCGTGGTGGTGCCTACTGCCGTAGTCCTGTGGGTCACTGCTGATTTTGGTAGAGCCTGCTGCCTTGGTCCTGTATATCAGGCCCCTGCTGATGGGGGTGGTGCCTGCTGCCGCGGTCCTGTGCGCTAGTCTCTGCTGGTGCTGGTGGTGCCTGCTGCCCTGGTCCTGTGTGTAGGTCTCTGCTGACAGTGGTAGTGCCTGCTGCCTTGGTCCTGTGTATCAGGTTCCTGCTGATGGGGGTGCTGCCTGCTGCCCTGTTCCTGCGCGCACGTCTCGGCTGATGGTGGTGATGCCTGTTGCTGTGGTCCTGTGGTCCTGTATGAAGGTCTCTGCCGATGGTGTTAGTGCCTGCTGCTGTGGACCTGATTGTTGGTCTCTGCTGATCGTGGTGGTGCTTGCTGCCGTGGTCCTGTGTGCTGGTCCCTGCTGATGGTGGTGATGCCTGCTGCCCTGGTCCTGTGTGCAGGTCTCTGCTGATCGTGGTGGTGCCTACTGACGCTTCCTGCTACTTCAATAACTATTAGTCATTTATTCTGTCACTACTTTTATAAATTATAAAATCTGTAGCCATAAAAACACCATCAGTGGTATGTCTTGCTGTATCGTAGCTGCTATTGCCCCTACTCATCATTTTGTCATAATTATTTTCATTTTCATGTTCTGTCACCTTGGATGTGCGTGTTCCTGCTGTTCTGCTATGCAGACTGCCATAACATGTGGGTCATGTTCACATTACTATAGATATTGTTATAGTTACTGTTACTCGCTGGCTGCTTGCATCTCTGGAAGTGTGTCAGTCTCTCTGTCTTTTGTCTATCTTTGTGTTTCTCTCTTTCTCTCTCCTTTTCTTCCTCCCCAACCGGTCAAGACAGATGACCGTCCTCCACAGAGCTGGGTCTGTCCGACGTTCCTGCCTGTTATAGGGAAGGTTTTCGTTGCCACCGTACTCTATGGGGGAATTGTTAGGTCTTTACCTACTCTGTAAAGTGTCCTGAGATAACTTTGGTTATGATTTGACACTATAAATAAAATTGAATTGAATTGAATTACACACACGTTGCAGATTTTAGTTCACTGTCATAACCTAACACACAGCAAATGGAGATAAACTCCTAACTTGTACAGCAAAATGAAACTCTTGAGACAAAACCTAACACATCTCACTTCAAAATTTTTAAGCATCAAAAAGTTTAACACATGCACCTTAAATTACTCTTCCCTAGCAGCAACAACACAAATATGTGCTTTATGCAAGCTGTATTCAATACTTATAGTTTATGACTGATACGTCATTTTTTGTGAAAGATTATTCCACTACAGTTGATCTATACACATGAGAACAAAATGGAAAGACTTAATAATTTTAATAATCATAATCATTTTTTAATCATTTTTCAGGTTTTTGCAAAGTAAAAAGAACAACCCATACAGACATGGTACAACTACAATGTTCTACAAAACATAGTGCTGTAAGGGAATGATTGGAAGACATTTAGGCTATGGATCCTGTCTCCTGTTGGCATTTGGTCACATCACCTCACCACCACAATGTCCTCCCTTGCCGAGCAACAGGGAGAATATTGCTTTTCATGCTGTATCCAACCCTTTATTGCCCTCAGCTCAATGTCACCGCATGCCTCCTCCATGGCTTGTAAAAGAGGAATGCAGGCATATGGCTGACGCTCATAAACTTTCCAGCGTCATGCTGAAAAGAACTCCTCAATTGGATTAAAAAACGGGGTATATGGTGACAGGTTGAGTGCAATGAATCTATAATGGTTTTATTTTTATCCAGTTGTTATCCAGTGTGGCACTGTTGCTTGTTTGTTGTTGAATTGATGTCAATTGTTTTCCCGTGTCGTTGTCCTATGTCACCCATGTTGTTGTATTGTTTTTTTTTTTGCTGCTGGCTGCATCGCAAATTGCCCTACGGGGACAATAAAGATCTCTTTACTTGAGTTGTTTCTTGAACCAGTTTCAGACCAGAGCAGTCCGATGGAAACATCCTGGACTACTGTGTCCAAAAAGCGAATCATGAGGGCTGTGTTTCAGGGTTCGAGGATGGAGTGGTGATGCAGTACTCCCTGTACACTAATGGCGGCACACAAGGTGATATTTCTCCCGCACTGACCAGGGACATGTTCTTTGGCCCTTTGCCCAATAATGTTTCGGCCCCGATGTCTGGTTTTTGCCAGGTTGAACCCGGCCTCACCCATGAAAAAGAACTGTTGGGTGGGTTGTGGAGCTGCATCAAGTTCCAGGCATCTCTAAAACAGAAAAATGTAGATAATGCACAGTGAATATGGTGTAATGGAAAGCTCAGGACTATCATATACATTTACACACAAAACAGTAATGAGTGTGAGTGTGTTATGTGTGTGTGTGTGGGGGGGCTTACTTGCACATAGTCATGATGGAGGTCTTTGTCTCTCGCACTGTTCCTCGGAACGGAACTCTACATAGCTGCGTTAGTGAAAATGTACTGTTTAAGGTTGCAAAAGAGTGTAAATATGCTGACAGTGTTGATGTCAGCGAAGGTTATTAATGTTGACTATGGCCACCTCCTGTTCACCCATGCATTATAAACTTTGTACTTTAGACTGATAGACCTACAGTAATACAGCAATGTATTGTAATCTGCATTTGAACAATGTGCAATACTGTAATTTCTGTCTTATATAAAATACAAACACAACACTGTGAATATTGACTTTTTTTTTACTCTCTTTGGACTCTTGAATTTTCCTTCTTGTTATTATTTTGGGCCCATATTTCATAACTCATACTGTAAAGAGTTTTGTTGTTTTACTGTGGGTAATTCAGGGTACTCTTCTGAGTCGGTGATAACTTCTTATACAAGAAGGGGAGTTCAGTCACAAGTGAAATATCTTATGTGTTCACTTAAAAGTGGCATTGTTACCAATAAAGCTATTTTGTTACTACTCCTTCCAAACTGTTGTCCTGTTCCATCATTCCTCCTTAAGCATATCTATTTCTTTTGACTGGCCTTAGTTTAGAGTATGATACAGTCATTTTATTACATGTACATCAGAGGGTGTTACAGCTGTGTGTTGTTTCTTTTCTTATTTTGTTAAATAAACATTATTAGACTCTATTAGACTTTAACTGTGGACAATTGTTAGTAAAAATACAAATCTTAAGGGGAAAGCTTGAAGGTGGCGTTGTCGACACTGTGATTATTTATACTCTTGCAGCCCTTGTCCAGGCTCAGTTATATTACCTTGAGACAACTCAGGCAATACGTACTTAAAATTACTCAATGAGCTTTAAAAGTGCTGATATAGGCAGATTCTTTTGAGACAGAGCCATGTTAACTGTTTCTCAGACTTTATGCTAAGCTAAGCTAGTTGTCCCCTGGTGCCTTTAAATAACCCCTCAACAGGGAATGACATCACTCCTGAGTTGACCATGTTCCAGTTACAAGCTTTAAAAACAAAATATATAACGGGCTGGGGGGACTTAGCCAGTTTAGCTAATAGTCGTATTTCCACTAGCAGTATAGAGTGGCCGCTCAGAAAGTTTCAGGGCATGGCTGTTCACACGTTGTGTTTCCATTACAAAAAAAGGCCAGAGAGGGATTTACCAGATTCCGGAGGTGACGTATGGTTTTCGATCGTCGCGTAATCACATAAAGTGTGCTTGCTACTGCTTGGCTGGCTTTTAAAAATGGTGCGGGTTGTTGCGGCATGAGTACGACCTCACATCCCACTTTGCACGTAACATCCCACTTACAATATCCAATCAGCAATCAGGAAAATCTCAGGGGACAGAAGAGACCCTGCTCTCCGACAGGGCTTTCTTCTACTTGGTCAAACGGCCTCCTGAGCGACTCACATGCAAATTAGGGATGTTTTTGGCGAGATATACCCGACTCATTCCGGGTAGTCGACCATAGTGGAAACACACCTATTGTTAGTGTGGCAGGATCAAGGGGAGGAGACCAGAAACAGCGCCACCTGGGGGAATTTCACCCCGGGGAAATTATAGGATTATAATACGAAGTAGAAACAAATAGAAACGGGCAACACAGGTTCATCGACACACAGGACAGACAGCAGGTTCTATGTTATAAAATATAGTTTTTCTTAAACTATATCTTAAACTTTCCTAAAATGCTAAAACATGAAAATTATAACAGCCACAAACAGTGGACAGTGATGAGACAGGACATGGGGCTTACCACGGCGGCAGAAATCAAAAAGGAAGAACCAAAAGAAAACACAGTACAACAAGCAACGGAAATCATGAGAAGACACCACCACCAGAGAATTGGGCTGCCGCACGTTTCGGCCCACAGCACCTGTTCAACAAAAAGAAAGAAAGGAAACAAATTACTCAAGTACAATACTGGGCCAAAAGGAACAGAAACAAACCAAAACAAACAAACAAAACCCAAATACACAGACACTTAAATGGCCACACAACAATTCAAACCATCCTAATTAACATCCAAAGGTTGCCAGAGCGACCGAACCAATCAGCGTAGGTTTTGAGGCAGCTCAAAGTGTGACGCAACGAGAAGCGACTGTTTGTTGTGGCTTCCACAGATGAGATGAGCACAGCTAACGAGCAAGCCGCTCGCTAACTCTTTTTTCTCTTGGATCCTTCTATTGGAATATGGACCGGGCACCTGAAGTTGTGCCTTTTGTCCGTAAATTTGCGTAAATGGAAAATATCCTTTACCCACATGTGATTTACTTTGCCTTAACGCTCTGTTAGTACGTCATATGCTTCGTTGATCTGCCTCCTCCCAAAAGATCTCCAACCTAGAGTTCCCAGATGGATATGCTGAGCAAATTTGATCCATCTGGCGGAGTCAGGTGAGCGTTTTGCAGCATCATGCAGAGTATGTGTCTAACCCTGTGTTATTTTCAGCCCTGCTCCTAAAGAGTTCCATCATGTGTTTAAAATCCATGAATAAAGTGCCTCTTCCCTAATTGAGCATTTTATTGTGAATATACAATTTAAATAAAAGATGTTTTCAATGAAAATGAATGAAATGAAACATGATAAATAATCTCAGCTAATCAGCTAATCTTACAAAGTAAATTCTAATGGATATTAAGGAGGCTCTTATGTGTCAGACTTTGGGTATTAGTCTATCCATATCAGGCTGACATAATGAAGATAACCCGTTTAATGTGTTAGATCCTGTGTCATTAATAAAAGCTTTAAGAACAGTGTCAAGTGTAATGTGGTTCAAAGACAAATAGAAAGAAATATCCACTTTCATCTTTGTGTCTTTCCATCATTTTTAAAGACAAGCAGAGAAATGCTTCAGCAGTTTTACCATCAGGCACAACAGGAAAATTGTAAATTAAGCCAATTCTTCATTTTCTTTAAAGGGAGAATGACAATCACTAACCTCAGGTCAAGTTTCAGTCTGATTAGGCCTATTCTTACATATAAAGATATTCATTCATTCATCTTCAACCGCTTATCCCGGGGTCGGGGTCACGGGGGTGCTGGAGCCGATCCCAGCTGACATCGGGCGTGAGGCGGGGTACACCCTGGACAGGACGCCAGTCTATCACAGGGCACATAGAGACGTACAGAGACAGACAACCATTCACACCTACAGGCAATTTTAGACTCATCAATTAACCTCACACATTCATGTCTTTGGACTGTGGGAGGAAACCGGAGTACCCGGAGAAAACCCACGCAGACACGGGGAGAACATGCAAACTCCGCACAGAAAGGCCGAGGTCGGGATGTGAACCTGTAACCTTCTTGCTGTGAGGCGACAGTGCTAACCACTACACCACCGTGTAGCCACATATCAAGATATGAATATGTTAAATGCCATAATGGGTTTTTGTCTCTTTTATATGTAAATACCGCTGCAGACTCTGCTGTTACGGGTCTGAGTGACTCAAATGACGAAATGTGTCCTGTATCATATCAACTGAAGCACTTATTCAAGAATGTGACTCTCACACACGTGGTTGCTTGTTGAATATAGTAAGTTAAAGGTTGATGAAATGTGTGTTTATATTACGGCTCTGCAAAGACGTGCTCTCTCTCTCTGAATACTCATGAGGAAAAGTAACATTAAATCCCATCGATTTTGTTTTTGTACATATTGATAATTCACATGTTTTAATTCACACATAAAAAGTCTCACACAAGAGTCACACGTGCTTTTCAACGGGTTATCATGAGATAAGGTATCATGTTCAGTTCAGAAAGGGTTTTAAGCCAGGGTGAGCCTTCAGGCCAGGTTTATTGAGGTCGAGAGAGCTTTCTTGCCACAACCACATGATTTTGTAGTAATTATCGGTAGTATTGTTTATTTCGCCTCTGGCAACTGCCCTTGTTTTCATGAAAGTTCAGTCAGTGAGTTTAACAAAGGGTCTTACAGAAGGATGTTACATTACACACTGCTTAAAACTTTACATACTGACTGAGTGCATTGTGAGTTGGCTTTAATATGGGTTTCCAGTTTGGGACCAACTTCTGAGTCAATAGAGGTGTTAGAGAAACATCGCATACATCTACAATTTTGCAGCATAGTGGTAGATAAATCCTAAGACAAACCTTGATCTTGCTTTTGTAAAAGTTACATTTGCTACTAAAATGACTCGAAGATATTCAAATTGTCAGTCTTCCATTTCCAGGTTGACAGGAGTCGGTCTTTTTAGAAAAATACATGCAGACAGTTTTACCGATGTTTCACTGGAGAACAAAGTAAAGGCATATCATTTATACAGACACTAAACAGGGAAGTGGCCCACAAAGCAATGCAACTTTGCAAATGACAAATAATTCTGAAGTAACTGCTTATTGTCAGCTGCTTGGTTTTCTAAGTTAATAAAGGAATTCGGGTCAGTTTAAGAAAGATCACTGCATTACTTAGAATGCAGCTAAATTAACACAATTAATCTGGATCTCAGTAAGGAAGGGCACGCTCATCTTTGGGTGCCAAAAGACAAAGAAAGTAAATCATCATGTTCCAAACTGATTTATAAGCCTCAAGTATCCGGTATGCATAGTTGTTTCATCTGCACTGAGAAGAAGCTGAATCTTCATTGTATACTGAGCTGAGGGTTTACATTCTGTGAAATGTTGCTTTGATTGATTTTAGCCATGACCTCAGTGGGCTGCAGAGTGAAAACATGGGATGTTACAGAGACTTCTGTCAACGGTTATGCTGCATTTCGTTGTAATTGGAAATTGGGACCTTCCAACCTCTGTGTCAGGCGTGTAGTAAGGACAGAAGTGTAATAGGTACGTGTGTGTGTGTGTGTGTGTGTGTGTGTGTGTGTGTGTGTGTGTGTGTGTGTGTGTGTGTGTGTAACACTTTGCAAAAGACCATGCTGATATTTGAACTAGGGACTAATGAGGAGGAAAACATTAGAGTATCATGTCAGCACCTCTGCTCTGACTGGTAGGTGCATCCTTTGAGTAAGGTCTATGGGCATCGGCAATCTGCTTGCTCTTCTTGCACATCTTTGCCGCAGGCTAAAAACACATCTCTTTGAACTGCACCTTAGGGTGATTAATTTAAAAAAGCACTGTAGCACTCTATAGATCAGCTTATTTGAAGCTACCGCACTTACTCAATAACTTGCTCTTCTGGTTAGTACCCTAACTGTTGAATGCACTTATTGGAAGTCGCTTTGGTGTCCGCTAAATGTAATGTAATGTAATGTAATGTAATGTAATGTAATGGAAGAACAATTCTTGACTGAAAAAAGTACTGATTAAAAATATATATATTTTATAAGTATACAAATAAATACAAAACTAATTTGTTACAGAAACGGATTAAATATTTTTGTCATTTTGCTGGCTCTTCATTATTCATGCTGTCAAACGGCAACTTATTTTGTTTTAAATCATTATTAAGACAATTTGAAATGTATTTTGATCCTTGAACGTTACTTGGTGACCATTCTGAAAGTTTGTATTATATTGCTTCTTAAAATAATATAATAACATGTTATATATTTTTTTTAGAATAGCTCCACCATACTATGTGTTAAAGTGAAATTCCGGCGTAAAAACATCCCATGGTCTTTTCGGGCAATGGCATACATCAAATATGCCACCCATATAGTTTTTTTCGTGTAGAAAGGATCCTATGTAGGATAGTAGAGTTTTATTTTGAGCAGTTTTTGTGGTCATTTTACGCCAGAATTACACTTAACTGCCTCTCTTTTTCTAAGTTGCATTACATAAATAGTTACATTACTTAACAATGAATGTAACCAGCTTTACTTTATATGTTAAAAAAGTATAGTCAAACTATTCACGAAAAGAATGGATAAACCAGGTTTGGAAATTTACAATCTAATCTATTCTAGTCTAATTTAGTCTATCTAATCCTATCATTTGTTTCTATCCAAGTAAAAGTCAGCTTATGAAAAGTAGCTTTTTTATTTAAAGCTTCTGTCTGTAACGTTTTACATGTATAAGGGTTTTTTTATTGCCAATGGGTGAACAGGTTAACCAGGCTAAATGGATGCACACATGCGATTCTTCTGTTTTGCATTGTGCGGCGGCAGTCCTGAGATGGACCTAAGGTTGGCGGCTGTCCTGTAAAGGCAGCAACTAGTTTACTTGGGTTCTTACTTTCTCATCTGCACATATCTGACTATCACACACATTTATGCTCCTAGAGGAAACTTTAACACATGTTTATGCTCCTAGAGGGAACTTTAACACACGTTTAGTCTCCTAGAGGACACTTTAACACACCTCTCTTCAGCTGTAGAGCCAACATTGATGCTAAATGGCGTCGTCTAACGTGTACAAATGTTCTTCCGTTCTACAACCTGCAGAGTGTGTGTAGCGGTTGTGGACTGTGTTGTGTTGCTACAACAAAACAAAAGTCCTGGAGGAAACTCTGACATGTGGAATATATTGTGCATAAATGTTGGGTTTTTGGATTTCTTAAATTTCAGAGGAAAATAATCTCCTTTTACTTTTATTTGACAGCTTTAGTTACAATTTACTTTGCATATTCAGACAATCAACAAATATTGTACATTGGCATTTTACGTGTCTGCAAACTAGAGAAACATGTGTGTCAACATCTGTATGCGACGTACCGAGCTCTCAACTGACTCCAATGTATAATTATAGACGTTAATATTACACATTCAGAGAAAGTGCCCAAAAGTCCAGTGAGGTAGTATAACAAGACACAACAAACTCTGCTTATAGAGGTCAGGGTGGATGATTGAACCCACACAGACTTTCAACCGGTGCATGTCCCGTACCATGTGAAAGCAGAGCTTAATTACATAACAGATGTACTTTTTAAACCCAATCTGCAGTTCCTTAATATAACCATGCAGTTTTGATTTATAAACCCAAGTAACCTTTATAGTTTTTGTTTGAATTCACAAGGTTAGTCATCCGTCAGTGTGTCACCAGTAGAGAATGAGAACCTTTTGTTGATATGTAAGTTAAGTAAAGCCAAGTATGATACACACTTTGACGGATGGCGTCTTATAGGAACTGAACGGTTGCCCTGTCTGCACCTGTCTGCACCTGTCTGGTTCAAGTTTTTTGCTGGACCACCCTACAGAGTCCTTTGGGTGTGCACCCCTGAACTGTTCTCATTCAAATGAATGAGGAGCCTGCTTTAAAAAAAACACCACAAAAGTGTGGATGGAAGGTTTTTCAGACACTGTCCTATTGGCGCATACAGGTTCCATTACATAATTATTGAGAGAAGGATGGATGAAACAAAGGGCATTTCTGAAGTGTTACCTGCACCCTGCAAGTGCTTGGATGGCATGTGCATACCAATGTGCACACATAAAGTTCACTTCATATTAATGCAGCCACAAGTAGTAACAGGATAACATGCAACTATATTACAGAGCTTCCACCTTGTGCAACATCTTCTTAACAGCCAAAGAAATAGCTTTCTGTACAACAGTTGAAAGCCCAGGCGTGGTTTCTATCACAGTTAGAACGAAGATGAATCATTCTGACAGTGAGGCAGTATCACTGTCATGTAGTTATGAGTCTCACACACCTGTCGCCTAACTATTTCGTGTCGAAAGATGTGTTTTCATGTTTTCTAAGAGCCCAGCGCTCTTCCAGTTTGCTCCAAATGACAATGTTATTTGTCATGGCTGACAGTCAGATGGAGAAGAATAGATCACATATGTGAGGCTAGCAAATGATCTATCGCCCCCATATGCTTGGATATATGAGCTATATTTTATCTGAATGACAGCAACTGAGGAAACAAAGTGTATTCTATAGAACCTATAATAAGATGAAGTCCATTTGCATACGGTATACTGGAAATTAACAACTATATCATCAATGTGTTTAACTGAGTTCATGACTACAGCCAAGACCAATGGCAGACATACAGAGTACATATTAACGTGTATAAATCAGCCCCAGGGTCAGAAGTGAAATAAATCTTGTTTTTATTTTCCCACTTTTAATGCAAAATTATAATTCTGTTGTCTTCCTCCTGTGTCATTTCCTGAGGGGAAAAGAGGAAAATCATACCTGTCACATCTGCTGTATCGTCTGTTGTCAAGCCAGTTGTCAGGAAAGCTTATCTGGCTGAGATCTTCTTTCTCCTTTGACTGGTTACACTTCACTTTGAAGTCAGTGTCAGGAGGTCTACTGCTGTACAGCATGAAACACTCACGCTTTAGTGAGGAGTGATATACACATTTGAGCTTGTTTGTAGGGATATGTTTTTCACAAAAGATGCAGATAATCATAGTAATAGAGTTGCATAAAAACACAGATTGTTACAACATGAGGGCTCACAACAAAATACAGGTTGAATCATGTGAATCGATGAAATAGCAATTATGGTTCAAGCTGTGAGGCTCGACAGCATCAACAATTTCCAGGAAGCCCAATAAGAGGAAGCCAGGGCGATGGTGATAATGCAAAATAGATGATAAACATGTGTTCCAGCAGAGAGCCACATGCAGTAGGAGGAAAATGTCAAGTTGATTTCTGAACCCGTGATAGCAGAGTCATTTACGAAACTGCAGGGGCTGTTTGTCCTGTCAAAAATAACCTGCTGCTCAGTAGCTGATTTCAAACCAACCTCCAAGCAAAGATTCAGAGCTCAGAGGGAGGAACATACAAAGAAAACTGCATCCTCGTACCATGATCATATACTGTTTCGAAGGACATGAAGACCAAAAGAAGAAAACAGCAATCATGTCCTTCTTATTGAAGGGGCCTGAAGCCATGCACTGCAATTTGTCATGGCAAAGGGGCTATATAGAGGTAACCTGGCAGATGTTATATATGTGCTGTGGATAGCTGGATGAGGTGTCAAAACATAATGATCATGCCTCCTTTTCTGCTGGATTTGATAAATGATGGAGGCATAGTGATTTAGTGCAGGCTGCCACAGTGGACCCCTGTAACACATACTCTTCATGCTGATTAACACCTCACAAGTTACATCATTAAATTGACCGTTATATGTAAGGCAGTGTTTCCACAGTTATGTTGATTCATCTTCTCTTATGCCTGCAATGTACAATAATTAAAGAGATCATAACGTAAAGATACATTCTGTTTTTGATTGAGCAGTTTCATTGGGCACTGAGGCGGATAGAGAAGTAAATTAAAATTGCACAAAAGAAGATATTGGAGTTCAGTTCCAGCACTGATCCAGGACTTCATTAAGAGCAGTACAGTTCCAGCTCTTGCCAATATAACTATCTCCCGTTCAGACACTGTGGTGAGCAGGCATGTCTGACTAGACAGCAGTGTCAATTTAGGCAGAGGAGGAGACGGCACGGGGCTGGAATGACTGTGGGAGTCTCGAGAGGTCTTGTTGAGGAGTAACGTTCACTTAATTACTGCCATTATTTCCCCAGTCTCCTCCCGAGATAAAGGTCTTCTTGCACGGGCTCTCATTATTAAACACAAGGTTGTTTGTCACCTTATGTTGTGGGAGGATGTGGAAATAAAAGCAGAGGCTCTGATTTAATGTGGTGCATGTGCATAACTTAGACAGTTAAGGAGCAAGATTGCTGCAGAGAGACACCTCCAGGGTTTCTATGCTTTTGTTTTCTTGTAATAAATTGTGGTTGCACCGGCTTTTAAAGATGCTATGCAGGCAGTTTTAAACTTCTACTGTTGATTTAATTGTGATTCTTTGCAGTAACTGTAAACACATGAGACTACGATGCAGACAAATGCTACTTCTTCCTCCTCCTGCCCAAGACTCCAGCTGCTCCCTGGTGTGTCGGCTTTACAGAGCCACATAAAGAAGAAACGGCTTTTGATAAAAGCCAACACCTACAGATCTAATATGAACTTGAAATGGTGCAATGGAGGTGTGGATGGAGGGTGAAGGTGTATATTTCTTACTGACGAGGCAGATTCTGATTTTAATGTCATAAAGCCATAATTCAGCAGATATAAAATGCCAGTGTCCATTTAACATGTGTCATATTTCAATGCAGTATAGAATAAGTAGCATCTTGTTCATTTTAACAAAACAATATCACACAAGAGGGCGTGCCGTTGTACTGAATATCTTGTGTGGAATTGCTTTTAACAACAGTTCTACAGTTTTTTAGTTAACAGCAGGCGACAGATTATGATTTGTTTGTTGATTTAATCATTTTTTTGTCTCTGCCAACACAAATAGCTCTGCGACTGGACTAGAACTGGACTGTTGCCAAGCAATGGGGCGGCTGTGGTGCATTACGTAGAGTGGGATGTCCACTAATCAGAAGAAATAAAATGCAATGGTAGCCAGTTCACATCCCCAATCTGCATGTCAAAGTGCTCTTGAGCAAGACACTTAAGCCCAAATAGCTCCCAAAAGCTGCGCAATCAGTGTGTGAATGTGCTTCGGAGATCCTGATGAGCATGTGGCCCCTTGTATGGCAGCCTCTACCATCAGAGTACATATGCGTGTGAAAGGATGAATGTTGTGTAAAGCGCTTTGAGAGGTCAGAAGACTAGAAAGGTGCTCTATAAGTACAAGGCCATCTACCAAGTCAAAGCAAAACATCATCATTTTCCTGCACACCAGCTTGTTACTTTGTGTAAGCTAGGTCTACATGTTACCGCAGGCCAGCTATATCATATAAAGTTACATTTATCTGTATGTTTCCATTTAGTGTGCCACTGCAACCAGTGAGTGAAATAAGAGTCCCTTGGTATATAAGTATATATATAAGTACGAAACTGGGTTAACCCTTAATACTTTTTGTGATATAGACAGAATTTGCCTATAAATCCTCAAAGAATTTGGGTATCTTTACATATAATCACAAATAATAATTTGTTTACCAATTTTACAGAAACTAAATGATTGTGAGGCATACACAAACCCAATGTCTGACAGTACATTGGCAATCAAAATCTACTACATGAAGCAATGCTTTCATCTGCAACTGCATGATAGTTTTTGATTTACCTAGATCGTAGAACGTAGTCACTAAGCGACTCGCAACTTAATGCGAGCAGCAGTGGTGGGTGGGGCAAGCCCAGATCCTGAATTTCTCAATGAGGGAGAAAGAGTATATGTGCTTCCAATCCCTTTAAGAGTTTGTTTTACTTTTTATGTAAGTAGTTGTTTGGTGAACAAAATACATACTTAAAAACGTGTCTGTAGGAGGACAGTTTAATGTCTCTCCGCCTGTACCATATTTCCTTGTTTGAAATATCCTCCACTATAATCCATCTGTGAACACAGCATTAGCAGATTCTGTTTTGGTTAGAGGTTTTGTTTGCTTGCGTATGCGATTATATTTCCTTAATCTAGCACAAAGCAAGAGCCATTAAGATACAGTATGTTTATTGATGAATGTGCAAGTTGAATCCACACAAGTACATGTATCCACAGGAAAGGAAATGAAATCTGTGTTTACAGAATATTACATTTGTAAACACACACTAATTGACAGAAAGCTATATCAGTGTGTGAACACTACATGTTATGCTTTATCCAAATGAATTATTAAAAGGGGCAGATCCACTTGCTGTATTTTGCTGGGACAGTTCTCTTTTGGGGTAGTATAATCCAATTTAGAGGTACACTGCAATAACAGTAGCCCCTTAGTGACCCCACATCCATGATCCATCACCATTTCTCAGGACAGTGATAGTGCAGAATTGCAGGTTTGTTGATTTTACAGCACCTCCACATTTTTGCTGAAACAGCGAACAATAAAGGTTGATATAAACGTTTTAATAAAGTATTTTTCAAAAGCTTGAGCACCAACTGGGACGTTAGGGGAAGACACGCGACAGAGGCTGCAGATGCAACACTTCTATTAAAAAAATCTTTACATCTAAACCCTGTTCAATTGGCATGCATTATTCAATATGTTTTAGTGTATGATTTATATTAGGTGTATTTGAATTCTTCTAAAATGTAAGGCATGTGAGATAATGACAACAGTGGACTAAACACATTGTCTATGATAGAAAAAGGCCAACTTTTGGATATGGCTCAAATTTCCCCATGCCTCATCAAAAATGCATATATGACCTACTTTAGTTGATTAATATTCAGTGATCAGTTGATGAGAGAGTATTTGTGAATGAAATGTTATGATCTATTAAAAAAATAGCTTACATAGTATATCCTAGAAAACTTTAACTGTGAAAATATGATATGAAAGGCAAAACTGAAGAACATGAGTGGTAACTTGAGTGTTAAGTCTTGATCTGGAGTTTTAGGTCTGCCGGTCTTAACATGCTCACGCCTCTATCAAGGTGCAGGAGTGATTAGGGACACAGACGCAGACATAACGAAATCTCAAGCAGGAATACTAATGGTTACTTGAATATGTCATGATGGCAAAACAACAGGAAATTCTATTATCTGATGAGGAGCAGCTGACATGACAGTAGCTGAAATATTTTTCAAAACCCTTGAGGGCAAGTGGAGAGTTTGCCTTTTGTTCTCAGAAGTAATGATCAAATCTATGACTAAATCTCAACTTCAGTTTATCAAATCTTGCAATAAAAAGATTACTGCATCGAACACACAGAGCTCGTGATGAGTGAGTGGTTTTGATTTGGATACATACTGTGATAATAAACAGAACCCAACAAGTGAAGACTGTCCATTAGGAATGACATTGTCAGTTGGTCCATTGCTCTGTGGGTCCACTAAGATGGATTTCCATGAGATTTGGTTCAGACATTCATGGCTTTGGTGACCACTGATCCTGTTGGGCCATCATCAGGCAAAACGAATGACAATCCCATGGCCCTGTTAGGCACAACACAACAACAGCCCCGCTGCACTCTGAGCCCATTATGTCTTGACTTGTGTACTACTATGATGGATTTTTCCTGTGTTTAGCAAAGCCAGCAAACAGTGAATATCACATGTCAAATAGAAATTAAGAAAAAGCTAAACACTAATATTACATGCATCTGAATTCCCCAAACAGCCTCTACTTCCTTGCTACACCTTCCCTTTCTTACAAACAGGACTAAATGCATCTTTGTTGCTGGCAACAAAATGACATAGACGCACTAGAAGTTTTGACAACCCGCATATTTTGCCCTGACATCCTCCAAAACACCTGATGTGCAGCAGTGAGTGCAATTGAGATCTCAGTGTGTCTGAAAAGGCCTTCAGTTGTAGGCTACTTTGGGTTTAGTGCTAATAAGCTAATGTTAGCATGCTAAAACGCTGAATGGAAAGATGGTGACCGTAACATTACACCTAAAAACCATCAGCAAGTGACTCGAATCATTGTGAGCATGTAAGCATGCTGACATTAGCAATTAGCTAAAGCACTGCTGTACTTAGGTACAGCCTCACCGAGATAGGCTGTAGACTCTGAGACTTTTTAGTTTACACTTTACATGAAGCAATGGAATGACAAATTGGACTCCTTTGTTTTCTAAAATACAGTAATATTCATATGAGTAAGTGTTCTTTATGGATTATACGGTGGACCCCCCCAAATCTGCATTGTAATTCATGAATCTATTTTCAGTAGAAAGTGTACAAATCACATTTTGACTACTAGAACAACAGAACATCTTGATGTGCTAAATCAAAAACAAACTTCAGTTGTCGTTTTTTCGTCAATTTAATGCTCATTGGCCCCAGTGAGGACTCTTACGGGAGTCTTACAGGACCCTAAAACTACAACGCATCAGCATGACAAGACAGATATCTTGCACCATGTGTTGTTTAATAATGAAGCAAGGCCATTTGCTCCATTAATAATTCATACTACCATATAAAATAACCTTGCTCAAAAGATAAAAGTACAGGAATATCTGAACGTCATCAGCATGAATGTGGTTCTACTGCAGTGAACACAAGAAGTACATCTAACTGATAACCCCTATAGTTTGATTCAGCTGTCCAGAGTTTCCTTTTTTTACATCACCTTGTCACATAATCCAGTTTAGTCTTCATCCCTTTTTTATAGCTCTGAGTCACTCCACATCCTGCAAACATGGGACTGTTAATGTAGAGGCCACTGTTGGTGTCCTGTGTGAAACCACTCAGTGTTGACTTATCCAAACTAATAAGCATATTTTAAAGTCGACCATGATCTAACATCATTTCATTTGAATATTTGCCCATTTGTTGTTTTTCATTATACACGTTCAATCGGACACAGTCTGACACAGAACTGTGAAAGTGAAACTACAGTTCTAAATATACCGTCTCCCCTGGTAAGACACAACTGCATTGTATTGTGGTATACGGGACTGCAATGTAGTGTGCTTCGTCTGTACTCAAATTAGCAAAAATTAGAAATTAGAAAATTTGAACACCACTACGAAATGGCGTACAAACTATACAGCGCACTACTTCTGTGAGGGAAGGATTTGGAACACAGCTTATATGTGCTGACTAAGTTAGTCCCAGAGAACGTCAGTTGGGCGTCAACAGTTGGAACTGTGGGGTCACGAAGAGCAGATACATAATTGAAAACTAAACTAACTGCGGATGTGTAAAAAAGGAAGGACACGTCATTTTGTGTATGCATGAAGAACGTTTCCTTCAAAGTCACCTCTGGGTTAGTGAACCGCACCTACAACTTAAATCTGTTTGTTATTCCACTGTTCATTTCACAACATAAAGACTGGAGAATCAGCCACAGAATACCAAGTGAGCGAGGGGAGCGATTTGTTAACTGGTTTGGGAAATCCTTCAAGGCTCTTTGAGAAGGATGAATTAACATACATTGTAGGCTGCCCATTGAGACACCCAGAGACAAAATACCCGGCCATTCAGCTTGGCTCAGTGTTTGCAACTTCCCTTCTCTCTCTCTCTCTCTCTCTCTCTCTCTCTCTCTCTCTCTCTCTCTCTCTCTCTCTCTCTCTCTCTCTCTCTCTCTCTCTCTCTCTCTCTCTCTCTCTCTCTCTCTCTCTCTCTCTGCCCTTTTTACCACCACGCTTCAGTATGTGCAAGCTGCTGCATGGTAACAGTGGCGGTACAATGCATTAACTCTACTATACTTTTAATAATTTATAACCCAAACAATGCATATTAAAAGCACAATAATCTCTCCACCTATATTTCACCTGACTACCTGAATCATGGATGGATCTGTTCAAGTTACAAAAAGTGTTGATCTCTCTTTTTTCTTTGTTTTAATATTTAAGTCTCCAGTTTTCTGATGCACTCGCTGCAGGAAGGAGGTTACTGTGCAGATCTTTGCCCTAAATATTGCCTTCACCCCCTCTGGAGACCAACTTCCAGGAGATCTGGGAGTCTGTCAAAATGCTTTCAGGATCCCCAGGGGCTTTGACCTACTTGTTCTTCTTGCAAGGCAAATTGTGAAGACGTACAGAAACAGAAAATAGTTCACAACTATAAAGCATCCAATCGTCACTGCCGGCACTCACATGATCAAAAGCTGTGAAAAACACTAAAATCAAGATAAGGCAACATGCACCACGTAGGTGTACAACATGCAATAGGTTACTAAACCAACATCTGTAACCAGTACTTCGATTCTGCTCTTTAATTTTTAAGAGTGAGATAAAAAGATATATTTTAATTTAGATTCAAAATGAGACCAAGCTAATAGGATCTGCAAAATCAGATCAGTAAAGGCTTTGCTACTGTTTTGGCAAGGCTTACAGTAACTGTAAAAGTTGAAATCAAATGTATTTCTACCCATTTCTGACATACTGAAACATCAAGATAGAAGTATGCGTACTCATCAGAACCAAAGAGGACACGTAATGAGCCAAAAGGGAGAAAATCATGAAGACACAGAAATAAATAGCTCACAAAATGCAGGGCTCTAATTATCCCATTAAGTATTGCACCAAGCTACATTCTGTACAACCAACACAACATTTTTATTTAGGTCATCTCGTAACATAACAAACCAATGCAAGGAACTTCACTGTGCAGCTCCATAAGAAGCAAAACAGTATAATGACAGCTGCCCTCAAAAGCTTGCAACACTTCATGAAAAATAAACCAAACTGCTCACATTCAGCCTTACTTACAAATTGCCCAGAAGGGTCCACTCAACTGCAAAAGCCACAACATGGCTGCAAAAGCCACAGCAGAAGTGAGCAGCGGTCCGACTATATTAATGGTCCGGGATGCATGGGGATTTTTTTTTTCTTTGCCGATGGACGGGCTGAAGGTTTGAAGAAGTCAAGAAGATTGAGGAGTTTGAGAAGTAGGGTAAGTGAAACGTTGTAAGTGTTGTGAAGCACTGTGAATGGTGGACTAGAAATGTGTTGTATAAACGCAACTCCCTTCATAATGGAAAAAGTATTTAAGACAATCGCTTGCAGTCCGTTCCCGTTCTCAATCCCATGGGCGGGAAATACAGTTGTTTTGTCACAGCCCTCACAGCTCAAGGTATCCTAGAGCGTTGGTATCAAACAAACCAGGCTTTCAACTGTGGTTGCATCTACAGAAATAATCGACGCTCAGAGCAAATGCTCAAGATGTAAGAGTCAGCAGAAAGGGAGGATGTCTGGCCGTTGGATGGGTCAAAACAAACATCGGACTTTTACCCAGGAGACTGCGTTCCTTGTCCCGTTCGTGTCCAGTGCATCACTGCAGTTACGTTACAAATGCGCTTATTGTAACCCCAATAACAATGCTTTCCTAACTCTAACCAAGTGGTTTGGTTAGCTAAACCTAACCACATGGTTTTGTTTGAATTCACAACATTCACCTCACCAAATGGTCCTGATATAACAGCCATATGTGACAAGTTAGGATGAGGACAGGTTTGTCAGTGGTGCTGAAGAGGAAAGATTTAAAAAAAATATTATTTGATGGCTTTAGGGGGCGTTATTCCACTTGTTCTTGGTTAAGGTCCAGGTCTTACTCATAACATTGTTTTCTTGACATAAATTATAGAGTCTACTAATGTGAACGTTACTGTGGCTCTACATCTAGTGAGGCACTTGGGTTTTAATGTTGTTTCCAATTATGCCGGTGTCACATGATGCGTAGCCAGAAACCATTATTTAGTAAAGGTTAGGCTCAAGTTTTGTGGATTACCCTAGGTAGCTTAGCATTTCTTCTAAATGTCACACCTTTCAAACAGAGGAAGAGTAGCACTTAATGTTTCCCCGGGGTGATCTTTCAATGTCAAAAGATTTAATTGCATCCTTCTGTCTTGATGCTTTTGTGCTTATTAAATCAGTGGCTATTTTCTCTCTCTTTTCACAATCTCTTTGTCTTTCTTAAACACACTCAAACAGTACACAGCTGAAAAAATGATGTTGCCGATCCATATCCTTCCCTCTCATCTTCTTGTGCTCGTGCAGGCTGTCGATCCCTCTCTGGTACAGCTGCTTGTTTCACAGAGGATGGGGGTTGGTCCTGCCGTCAAAGCGGACTCCTCCAGTCCCATAGAAATACACTCACAGATGTCTCTCTGTCTCTGTCTCTCTGTCTCTCTGTCTCTGTCTCTCTCTCTCTCTCTCTCTCTCTCTCTCTCTCTCTCTCTCTCTCTCTCTCTCTCTCTCTCTCTCTCTCTCTCTCACCTGCACCAATCAGACAATACTAGCATTAACACTAACAGAAAGAAAGAGGTTGCCCTGGATATTCATTTTGTGCAATGGAAAAGGCTGGGAGCTAAACAGTGGCAGCAAATACGTAAAGTGGAATAAGACGAAGAAAGAGTGATAGAGAAAGGAAGAGCAGCGGGAGGAGAGTAGGACAGAGAGGGAGGGTTGAGTGCCAAATAAGCTGCCCCCTCTTCTCCCACATCTCAGTCTGTGAGCACTGGAGCACAGCATGAGCTCCGGAGTGTGTTCGCATGTACACCTGTAAGCTCTCTTCTTTCATTCAGCGATGCAGGATCATGTATGAATGGCAGCAACACCGTTGAGACGTTTACAGCAGCAAAGAGTGCTTTAAATCTGTCTTGATGAAATCTTTTGCGCTCTGAGGCAGAGGCAGCGGAGGGGAAGGCGTCATGGGGAGAAGTGGATGCTGAGCTGTTCCAGTCTACAGTAAAGGTCTGGACCTTTTCTTTCTTTTGATGTGTCAGCCTTTTGAATTCCAGGACATGCTTGTTGACTGTGTATAGATGTTGTGCTGGGTCTACTATTATAGTGTCTGTGGAACAAGACAAGCTGCAGAGATGAGTTTGTCCCTCTGCTATCTATCAGGCTGAATTACAGACAACTTTCATGTCCATAAAAGTCATAAGACTGTTGAGGGTCTTCGGATTAGAGGGCAGATTTGTTTAGGCTCTGTTCTTATTTCTTGGTTGCTTAGTTGTTTCACTCCAGCATGAAATCTCAACTAATTGGTGAAATACTGTTACTTCATTAACATAACTGATATCTTAATATGATGTGTGTTTTGTATAGTCAGTGTCAACCTTTCAGTTTTCTATCATCCTTGGCTCTGCACAGCTCTTCTGACATGTACATATTTTAATTAGACTTTGGATGATCTTCAAGAGGTCTTTTTGGCATCTTGTTGCCAAACTGCCTGGAGTGAACAGCTCATGATGTTACACTTCTTTCTCAAAATAGGAACCCTAATGAAGTTGAATACATGAAACATATTCTCCCCTTTGCATTGCAATTGGACACAAAATTCAAATCAGTTGCTTTTAAGAATACCTTTGAAATACAGTTTTATTACATAAAGAATGTCCAGTTTAACTGAGTTTTGCATCCTTGGTTCACAGCAGCAAGAATAGTGATGTTATAACTGGTTTGCAAAGTTGAATCCAGTGCGAAGCCATGTCGGTCTAAATTTATAGCAGACAAATATGCCATGGTTTTAAATGCTACTTAAGTATCATTGCTCACTTGCTCAGGAACATGAACAAGTTCTGAAAAAAACACTCAAACTACTCCTTGACTGCACCAGAGTGACCAGAAGTAGATTTATTTTTTTCTTTAAAATATGTTAATTGCAAGTGTGAGAATCTTTTTGGGGCAACATGCAAAACTAACCTGTCTCACCCTGGTGTAAAACACTAACCTGTGCTGCAGGCACCTCAGTGCTAGTCAGCTATATCCCACGGCTGCACCAGCCCTGGATCATTGCCACATTATCTTTATAGACATTTGTAAACTCTAAAGATTTCTCTTTCAGATTTGCTCTTCACTTACTGGTCTGTTCATTAACAAATTGCTCACAAATGGTTCTTGTTGAAACAGTCTAATGTAGAATTAAAGGCTGTTTGGAAATTCATCAGAGGGCTATTTCATTTGAAACCCTTCCCAACTACCATATTTTTGGGATTATAAGTCGCAGTTTTTTTCATAGTTTGGCCGCTGGTGCGACTTATACTCTGGAGCGACTTATGTGTGAAATTATTAACACATTACCGTAAAATATCAAATAATAGCCCGGGCTATTATTTATCTCAGTCACGTAAGAGAATTGGCGTATATCAGCAATCGTCACACACACACGTCAACCAATCAAAATCCGGCGGGGGCGGGTCATGGCAGAAGTGCATTGTGAAAAAAAAGATGCTACCTGCTACTTGGAGTTGGCAGAGTTGTTCAAAAGTGACACAGAGGAAGAAAAGTTCAGTGGATTCAGTGATTAGCAGTGACAGAGTGTTTGGTAAACGTATAGTATGTTCTATATGTTATAGTTATTTGAATGACTCTTACCGTAATATGTTACGGTAACATACCAGGCACGTTCATAATGTACACTTATTCAGCCTGTTGTTCTCTATTCTATTTATATTTTAAATTGCCTTTCAAGATGAAATGTCTATTCTTGGTGTTGGATTTTATCAAATAAATTTCCCCCAAAAATGCGACTTATACTCTAGTGCGACTTATATATGTTTTTCCTTCATTATTATGCATTTTCGGCTGGTGAGACTTATACTCCGGAGCGACTTATAATCCGAAAAATACGGTATTTTCAATCTGCATCAGTTCCTATGTAATCTATATCAAATGCATCTCAGCAGAATTAAGAGTGGCTCAGAAGGACATTCGTGAGAAAATCATTACACTTTGAACTAGCTCTGCAGGCTTGACAGGTTTTTTTCTGCATACTTGACATACATTACAAAAACTGCCTTTGAGTCAGATTGTTTGAGGTTGTTTTTGCCCACTTGAAAGTCGGTTTAGATCAGAGGCAAATTCTCATTTCATGCGGAGGGAATGCTGTATGAGCAGATCAATACACAGAGTCCTCGCAAAACCAGCACTATCATCCCACGAAGTAGGACACTGACTTCTCTAAAGTTCCCACTGAACTCTAATTTTTGCTGCCAGATGTATGGAGGATCTGAAAAACAGGACAAGTATTATTATTGATAACTGTGGGAATGTTCTCTGTGTGATGTGCAGACAAGCAAGAATTTGGCTATGAGATGTACTGTAATGACATGTTTTCTCTTTCCCAACATGTCAGTTCTCACACTAGTTAGGCATCAGCCATTGTCTAATTCAGTGAAAAGGAATGCACTTTCTATATCAGCATTTCCATTTAATCCTAATTCCTCTTATATTACACTGGGATTTGTGCTGCATTTTACACCTTTATGTGACCTGTCCTCATCAAATGCCAAGGAGATACAGAAACGGTATGTCTCACAGCACATGAGCTAATGAGGTTCACACTGCTCTGAAAGTGAGATACAAAGCAAATAACATGAGTGAAAAGTGAGTTTTTAACACACTTTGAGGCAGGAGCTCGCACTTTCACTTCATACTGAGGCAAAGAGAGCACACAGTATCTGCACACAATGAACTGTCTCGTCTTCAAATAGACATCTTGAAAGCAGGCGTTCACTGATGTCAGGTCTGAGACAAACAGCGTACTAAAGCTGTGGGATCTGAATGCAAAAATGCACCCTTTTATATCAGCTTAGAGTAGCAGCATTCAACCTTAAGATCATTAATATTATAGCAGCAAGTAAGTGTTTTCTAGGTAAAGATATGGTGGAGTAATGGCCTCCTGAGTAGAGATTTGGGGCACTCTTCCTCTGTGTGTGTTGTAATCATAGTTACTCTTGTTGTGATGGCTGGTCTGGACACGTATGGGGCCGTAAACAAACGTTGGTATTACACATATTGGGGAGTGTCTGTGAGAGCTGTGTGGAGGCAATCCCAGGCCACTTCATCAGTATTTCCAGTACAGCTCCATTAAATGAAATATTATATATAATATTTCAGTCTAGTTTGTACAGATGGCATTGTAATGTCTGCTAACAGGTCTCAATTCTTCCAAGGAAGTGATGAATCAGTTTCTATCTGTAATGTTTAATACATAGATAGCTAATATTCAATGTACATCGTAAAACACAATATTTGACACATTTTCTATTGGGATTGTGGTTTGTGTGCATAGATAGACATGAACTCATTGATTATTTCAATTAAGAAATCAACAACACATTTCATGCGATATGTATTTTCACGTATCATAATAGAACATAGTTTCACTTGCTGGAGTTTTGCATTAGTTTATTCAAACACACTGCACTGATAAAGAGAGACAGAAAGATACACAAAATGGTGGCACCATTAAATTACTATGTTTTAGTGTTTGATAAATACTGTACTTACCAATTTGGAATGTGACATCCTCAATCCACCCATAAAACACCCATCAGGACCCAAATGGCTAAAAAAGATGAAGCCAGCACCAAAAACTGCAATTCCTGGAATGACCACTTGAGGCTGGCTCAAAAAGCAATTCAATGCCCATAGACCCACATGTTCAAATGCCCAACTCAAAGCAAAAATAAACATGTTTACACCCTGGTACAAAAACAGCTTTGGTCTCTTTAGCTAATTTCCCCGTTCATGACACAGAAGACAATAGTTTTGATTCAGCCCACCGCAGCTCCATCCAAACTCTACCTTTTTGCCCATTTTTGGATTAGCTGGGAGTTAGGCAACAACAGACACGGCAGGTGTTGATGGCCCGGAGACACCCACACTGAGCTTCATAACAGCTCTTTGGAAACCTATGGGTGACATCACAGAGACTATTTTATAGTCTGTTAAGCCCACATAGAGGCTGAATCCAAATGTCCACCCTCTGGACCTGCAGACTGAGCTGTCGCAGACTTCAGTCCTACATACATACATGTTAGCTGTCATCATGTCAAGTCTGCGAGGGTAAGAGACTGCAATGTTGCTGAAAGACAGGTCTCAGGTCTGTTTCATTTGTTGCTGTGGAAACATTAGAGCACTGCACTTTTTTTGGGCTGCATGCAGATGGTCTGCCTGGATCCTTGCAGACCTGGGCGGATGACGTCATTTATGCTCACGCAGACAAAACTCTAGAGCCCCCGATCGTCACCAGGGATTTTGCACACTGACTGGATGATGTTGTGTGTGCCCCAGGCATAATCGTTTGACTATTTTTGCGTATAAATCATAAATAAAGTCCAGAAAACAACAAAAGTGTTGCAGCTCTAATGGTTGTCTGTGGAGTTAGACAAGTCTGGGTTCTGAGTTGCTGGTAGTTAAATGCTACTGGTTCGTTTTTGTTCAGGGGCCGGGCTGAGACAAAGTTCAATTGGTCCAGAATGCTGCAGGTCTTTCATTGACAATCTGTTCTTATTTCTTGCTAAATTTCATATTCATAAAAGTAAATTTTCTAAGAAAACCCCTTGCTCTTATGTTTTTCAAAAAGAAATTAAACTTTACTTTAAGATAATCACCAAATCAGCAAATGAAAAGGCTGCTAAAACCATAGACTTTTGTAATAAGTATAATGAACATCTTCCCCCGCCACATGTTGTCTGTATTCTTCTTGTACACTGTTCCCTGTATACTATTTGTATCTATGTCAACTCCTTTAAATAAAGCTGTTTTAAAAAAAGCTCTTGCACTGACAAGAACCCGGAAAAGAGATCATATTTCTCCTGTATTAGCTTCTTTGGATTGGCTCCCTGTAAAATCCAGAATAGAATTCAAAACCATTCTTCTTACCTACAAAGCTCTTTATGGTCAGGCTACAGCGTATCTTAAAGATACGTTATCCGTATCACCCGACTAGAATTCAGGGCTATCTTCTGTATCAATTCATGTCCCATTAATGCAGGCTACTTACTTTACTTATTCCCCAGAGTTGTTGTGTTTTCTTGAAGTGCAAAGATCTGCTGGTCGTCGTGATGCTTGACGCTTCCTGCTACTGTGATTATTATTAATAATATATGTAATCATTACTTTTTATCAGTTCTAATATTCACTGCCATAAAATTACTATTAGTTGTATTTCGAGTAGTATCACAGCTATTATTGTTTTATTATCATTATTAATATTTCCATCACCTTAACTCTCATTATTACTACTATTCATGTCATTCTACCTGGGACTGTCTGCCTGTCTGTGTGTCTGTGTGTCTGTCTGTGTGTCAGTCTGTCTGTCTTTCTCTCTCCCAACAACCTGTCAACCCAAGCTCCATAGAGCTAGGTCTGGTCTGTTCGATCGCTGGATAAATACTGTATATAGATATTATTTTATATTGTTTTTACAGATATTGTGACTTGCTGCTGCACAGGGAGGAATTGTTGGGTCTCTGTGAATCATAAATAGGTCAAAGTGTTGTC
Organism: Echiichthys vipera; assembly: GCF_963691815.1. Taxonomy (NCBI): domain Eukaryota; kingdom Metazoa; phylum Chordata; class Actinopteri; order Perciformes; family Trachinidae; genus Echiichthys; species Echiichthys vipera. The sequence continues at coordinate 24,045,669 of NC_139839.1, read as the reverse complement.
TAGACCTACTTTATATGTAAAGTGTCTTGAGATAACTTTTGGTATGATCTGGCACGATAAATACAACTAAATTTAATGATTCTCAAATGCAGCAGTGGACATCTATGACATCAATCTTTTAAAGAGGAATGAGCAAACACTCTTGATACAGTAGAATTATACAAAGCGTTGCATGATTTCATTAGCACACACGCAAGAGAAGCAAATCGATAGCTGACTTCCTCCATCAGTACCCATGGTGTGTAAATGTGTTTGTAATCTGGATGGGTGATGTACTCTATAATACTCTATGGTTGAATATAATGGAAGCTACTCTTCCCGTGTGTGTTCTAATTGAGTCATTTACATCATTACTGATTGTGATGCTGATTGTATATGTTGATGTGCTTGTTTTTCATTGTGGGGGAGTACACTACTTTTAATCAATGTAATGTGATCTGATGCTAATTTATTCAGAGTTAACAAGGAGGCTGTAGGCACATGAATATAAACATTTCACCTATAGTTTCACTCTAAAGTCTCCATTTAAATCAGTTTTCTAGGGTATGATTTGTTTTTCACTCCAGTACTTGTTGTAGGTTGATGCAAAGTCTCAAAAATAAACTGTATGCTACCTTGAAACATACACAAACATACACTTTTATTGGTTTCCTATTAACTGCATTGGTCTGGGTCATCTGTGGCTCAGAGATAGGGCAGGTTGTCCTCCATTTGAAAAGATCAGCGGTTCAATCCCCAGCCCCTCCGGTCTGCATATCGAAGGCAGTGGCCGCTGCTGGTCTTTCAAGCAGGGAAAGCTCATTTTTCCGGCCTACATCATAAATGTGTTTGTTTATTTATATGTAAATTCTACCCTTCGTTCCTTTTCAAGAAAATTATCTGTGACCTTGTCGTACCAACTAGGCATCTTTTCCAGGGACTTGACCAGTGTCCTCTCAATGGCAGCAGAGCTAGGCTGCTTAAACGGCCTTGGCCCAGCTGGAGCTGCTGCGCCAGGCTACTGTGAAGTGTGAGCGCCTGTGAGTGTGAGTGATAGTGACGGGGGAGAAGCTCCACAGCTGCTGCTGTTCGTTGGGGAAAGAAACCACAAGTCACCCAAGTGACAGAAAAGAGTCTCCTAACACAACGCTAGTCCTTTTTAACTAAGACAAAGTCTCTGGGGATCGGTAAAGTCTCCGGATCAGTTCAGAACAACGGAATAAAAAACGTATGTTGTTGAGATGTTTATTCTTCAAAATCGCTGATTTGCTCATTTAGCTGTCAATCAAAAAAGGATTCCGTCTCAGACAGCTCATCCAATCATTCTGCAGAAGCCGAGAGCCCCGGCCAGCCCACTGTCCCATAGACCCCCAGAGACGCTGAGCGTCTGATGGGCGGGACAACGCCCAGCATTTATCCAATGGGCGTCTAGTTTGCCTGCAGTGGAACAACCCGCTCTACGCTTTCGGGTTGAAGTCAGCAGAAGCTGAGCGTCAGACTGTGTAAAGAGCTGTGGGATGAATAAGAAGGAAGTTGCTCCGGTTACCTGTGATAAGAAGCTGATTCTGAACAAAAGATGCAGACTTTCTAGCATGTATTTAGACAATGAAATGTACAAACAGCAGTACAGTTTTTTTGGTGACATTTTAGGGGAAGCTGAGCCTCCCTTGCAGTCTTAGAGCAATCACCACTGGGTAGGTAGCCTCTGCCATCAGTGTAAATGTAACAAGTAGTCTAAAAAGCGCCTTGAGTAGTCAGAATACTATGAAGACACTATATAAATACAAGTCCATTTATCATCAGTGAATAACCACATTTCTTTCAAACAAGAGACAAGAATATTCGGATGTCACTTCAAGGCAAAATGAGAAGCTGTTGTTGTTTCTTGCTTTGATCATGAGAATAATTGGATTAAACTAATTACATGCCTGGCAGAATATTACACTTGTGCTCAGCAATCGTGTATACACTGCGGTTTTCAATGGGACTGATTGTCATTTGCCTCTGGCTGCTGATTTGAATTGTATTACAAGAATGTAGCAATTACATCCCGGTCATATAAGCATCTTAACATAATTATTACTTTGATTATGGTCATATTTTGTGAATTGATATTGTGATAAGACATGAATTTTGATGAATCCTGATTGCTTCAAGGAAAACAAGCACATCATTATTTGCTCCTTCAACAAATGCAGCATGCAAAATAGCAAGGAAATGGGAATATTAACTGAGGGAACAGCTTGATGGAATTATTCTCAAATTCCAAGCACATGCTGTGATTAGATTATAGTGTGCGGACAGGACCTACAGTTCTGGGGTATATTAGTTCATTGTCATTATCATTGTTATTTATTGTCATAAATAAGTGATGTAAAGTTTGATATAAAGTTCAAAACTTTTAAATGTTATGGATATGGTGATAGAGTATGATTCCCGCCTGAGAGCACAATATGGAAAATTACAGAACAAACAACAACATCATGTAAATTTAACTGACATTGACAATGAAAGTGGATTTATTTTTTGTAAGATGGGACTCCTCATGCATGAAGAGAGTTGTTTTTACTCCTCATCTGCTTATTATAAATGTAACTGAGCTGAACGATTGACATGATTTTATTGGTCAACACAACAGTTTCCTCCAAACCAGAGCACAATGTAAAAAGCACACTCCATTCAAATGACTCTATCAATCACTGAAAGATATTTGATTTGTTTTATTGCTATTAATGTTTCCAATGTCTCAGATGACAGAATGCCCAATTTATTTTCATGTTAAGTAGCCTGTGTAATATTTTGATATTTTCGATTCAGAATATGTTTGACATGCTACCAAAATGCTATTCCCTGGAGGGAAGTTTGCATTTCATGTTACAAATAGACCTTTTTTAAAGTTGTAAACATAAACATTCCAAATGTGTTTGATTCCTGTTGCTGTGAATGTGAACGACATCAGCTGACAGGAAGTTAACAAGGACCGTGGCTGTTGCCTAGTGTTGAGATCAACCTGCAGTTATCTCCCCGGGTCCGTTGATCGGAGGATGGAAGAAGAGGTCTTGAGACAATGGCTTAAATTCACACTGTTACCTTTATTGAAGCACTTTGCAAAGCGGAGACAAGTTCTGATATGACACCAATCAAGTCATGCACCAGAAGCGTCTGCTGTTACATTAAGATTGCAGTGTATATATCTTTCTGTGCAAGGTTACGCCTCAGGGGTGTTATCTTGTATCTAACTCATGTGTGGGTGGCTTACTGCATGTCCATCTATGGTGGTGACCTTCAGTTGCACCACATGTTTTTTATCCAAACCAGCTGTATGCATGCGCGGGACAAATAAGGAAGTGTGCTTCTTTGGCAATAACATCCTGTTTCAGCATATTTTGATCCCACACTAGTAATGGAATTCCATTAAAAAGGTCTAAACAGTTAACCTATTCAGAGGGAAATTCAGCTTCTCAGAAGAACTGCCGCTTTTCAATGAATCGATCATCGATCAATAAGACGAAACAATTATAGATTAATGAATTACTCGATAATTTGCATCAAATGTCCAAATATGCTTGCCAAATGGATTTGGAGTATTTGCTTTTTTTAATTAATGTTTGCAAGGAAAAAGACCCTGCTGTGTTTCATTATATTCATTAAGCTTCATTTGATCGGTTCTGCTTATCTTTACTTAAGAAATTATATTTTCCCCATCTTTCTCAATGGCCACTCTCACAGCTACGGAATACATGTTCAGTGATGTTCCTCTGGTGCATTATATTGTATGTGGTTTTAGAGTCTTTGTTTTTCTTTCAATCAATCCAATATGCACGAGAAGATCCTAATTACAAAATGCAAACTGTGCTGTTAGTGGCGACACCTTCCCTGTCGGAGCTGTGAAATGCGTTGTTGGCACAGTGCTTTGCGGTACTCATTAACACTCTGAAATGTTAGACTTCACACTGTCTGTACTTGCAAACACTCACAGTAGAAAGCTGTAATTGCGTACGCCCACATACGAAATTATTATTAATCTCTCACTCACTATACTTTTTTTAATAGCTCAATTTCTAAAGAAGACATGGTTTCAAATCAATTTCGTATTAGAGCCTTTTATAACAGAGTTAGACTTTGCTCTACCCATGTTTTATGCATAAGCCACGAGAGAGTAAATTTGAACACCAAATATCACTTTTCCGGATCTGAGTTTAGCTTTTATAATTTTATATTCACATGTTTCTGCTGAGTGCATGTTCCCTCCTGTTAACCCATCAAAGTAGATTCATTCTGAAGCATCCACTTGATAAATAATAGCATGCTGTTAATACAAGCTACTCTTCTGCAGCAAGTGTGTGATGATGCCACTGCACCAGTTAAAGGTGGTTTGTTAAAGATTTCTAAAGATCACAATGTTTTACATCACGCTCATCAGTGTTACATTGGTAGCCTTGTTGTCATCAACTCATTAAAAAAATCATCTCCTTAATGCTTCCTTGTTTTTCCTCTACCATAACATCATTATTCCCTACAGACACTACTGCCTCAAAATATGGGATGGTTTCTAAGTATGGACTCCTCCTCCTCTGTGAGCATTTAATGTTTGTTTGAAGTTATTCAATGATTATCTAGACATGAGAAAATGGCGACTTGCTGACATACTTAGGAACTTAGGCATATTCTGTTCCTCTGCAGCCAGACAAGAATATAGTACATCTCTACAGTAGTCAAGGAACACACAATATATTCTCAACACTAAGTACTAAGTGACTAATGGTCCATCCACACAAAGACGCATTTCCTGTAACCGCATAACTTTAGTATCGTTTTTGCCGACCATCCACATGCAGCCGGCGTTATCGGAGCCTGTTACCAGGTCCCAGAGTGAGAATATTTGAGAACGCCCCCATTGCGTTGTCATCTGGACGGAGAAACCACATACTGTTTAACAATGCCGTCATCACCCCACCTCTGACCACTAATGCGGTATCACATAACAACAATAGTGCTGCTGCATGAGAGGAGAGAGACGGACCCACAGACTGTTTACCGAATTGGACTCGAGCGAAATGCATGGTAATGACTTAGGCCGACCATAGATTTCTCCCTTTTGCCTTATGGTCTGAATAAGTCGCTAAATTGGTCGCTAGTCTCTAAATAAAGTTGCTACAAAGTGGCGCCTGTGAGTGCTTTGGGGTGGGGAAGGGGCTCCCAGCAGCACCCACTGCTCGTTGAGGACACTAACTGCAGAGTGATCGGTGCATCAGAGTCCAGAACACCACAAAAGTCTCCACTAACTCCAGAAACAGTTGACAGATTTCTATCTGGGATGGAGGAGGATTTGGGAAGTCTCCAGATTTGGAGAGGAACTGTTCGGTGTTTGTATTATGATTCTACACAACAGCGTCTCCCCGTCTCTTCTTCTCTGTTGTTGGTGTATTTCTGTGGCAGTTACAGCGCCACATCCAGGCCTGGCATGTGTATTATAGCGTTTTTAGCCGGTTTCACTGGTTCCATGTGGACGCAGATATTTCTTGAGCCAAGTCTGTGTGTATGTAAAACTTTTTAAGAACGACATAGAAAAAAAAGGTTGTTTCCGATCGTGTGGACATTAGTGAGTGACTAAATACCATCAATTTGGTCCAGACTGAAATATCTCTACTTTTGCCATGACATTTTGTGCAGATGTCCCCAGAAGATGGAATACATACTTTGGTGATCTGCCACCATCAGTATGATATATTGTTTTAAGTGGAATGTGACGTCTGATGGGTGGTTTACTATGTAATTGTGTATTTGTATTCATGTCCTCCTCCAGATGAATTGTAATTACTTTGATTATCATCTGACTTTTTGTGTAGCGCCACTATCTGGTCATAGTTTTCATTTGTACAGTACTTTGTGTTATGCAAATAACTCCTGCAAAACGAATTCAATTTCAACAACCTCATCTGTATTGTGTGTTTAGTGCTAATTAGCAAACAATATCAGTCTGTACTAAGTTGGTAAAGCTTGTGAACAACACGTCATTGGGAGCATGTTAGCATGTTGATGTTAGCATAGCTAAAAGCACTATTTACTGTGGCATTCATTACAACCTCACAGATGCCTGACTGTAGAATCATGCTGTATTCCAGTTGAAATAGGAAGTCGAATAGTTCCCAGTTGGAAATTTCAACTGGAATGTCCACTGAAGTCCCAATTTCCGAGTTTGCAGTAGGAGATCCCTCGGAACCACAACCTCAAAATCCAACATGCTGGTGCCCAGCATCCACAGTTGTTAGAGCTGTAGAAATTCACTGTCTGTCTTATTTGTGTCTCATCAGTCATACACAACTATCTGTGGACATGTTGCTACAGTGTTCTTTAGTGCAAAATACTGCATAATGCATTGTTATCAACTGGTATTGCTAACCGTGGCTAACATGGAGTTCCCCCACCCAGTTAAGTATAATGGTTGTCTGACTTTTAACTGGAACATGGTCAATGCGAGTGTGACAATGTTCCCAGTTGCAACCTCCCCAGAGAAATTTCAGTCAAAAGCAACTGTTCTTTGTTATTTGTCTAGGAAGACGTTTCACCTCTCATCCAAGAGGCTTCATCAGTTCATATACGCATCTGACCAGACTGGGACTGGGGATAACAATGACCAGGGGTCTGTTTCACAAAGCAGGTTTACTGAAAACTCTGAGTCTGTTAACCCTGAAATGAGGGAAACTCTGAGTTTTCCGTTTCACAGAGGGAGGTAACTCAAACCAGAGAAAGAAGGGTAACTCTAGCCTGTTTCACAGAGAGAGGTAACTTAAGCTCCCTGGTCGGGACCAGGTTTTCATCAGCAAACCTCAAGTTTCTCTCTGTCTCCGCCCTCTTTCAGCCACACACAGTATTTGATTTTGATTAGTTTTAATTTCTTTCAGGGTTTTCCAGTGTTATTGGCTGCATAGATGGCACAAACATCCCCATCACGGCTCCATCCCATAATGAAGCAGATTATGTGAATAGGAAGTCCATTCATAGCATAAATGTGCAGGTGCATGTGGATTGACTGTTTCAAAATGTTAAAGACTGCATCATAGTTCAACATCTGTCATTCTCTGCACTGTCAAGATTGTATGTGATGCTGCATACATCATTTCCAATGTGGAAGCCAAGTGGCCTGGGTCTGTTCATGACTGTTCATGAAGGATTTATCGGGAGTCTGACCTGAACAACAGACTGCAACGTTGTGAGCAGCCTAAAGATTTTCACAATACTGTACAATTCACTTGTCCCCCACCTAATGTATCCACTACATATTACAGAAGAGTTTGATGGCCATCTGCCGAGTGACAGGGGTGACCCTGAACCAGGCCCCCAACAGAGCTTCTCGCCTTGCAGTGAGCCCGGGTTGAGATGACCATAGGCCTGCTGAGAGGCCGTTCCTAGTGCCTACGTCACCTCAGGGTGACCCCTGAGATGGCCTGTGATATTATTGAGGCATGTGTTGTTGCTTCATAATATTGCCACTATTACAGGAGAGCAACACCCTGCCCTACAAATTGAAGACCCTGATGATGACCCCATCCACCTGTCAGCGATGCTGGACGGCAGAGCAGTCAGAGACACCATACGCCATCATCACTTTAGTGATTGAGTCACCACCAACATCACCATCACCACCACAGCGGTCAAATAAAGACATAATACACACTTAATTTGGTCTTCTTTATTTCCGGCAAATAAAACAGCTAGTTTAGTTAATGTTCCCATAGATAACATAATTAATAACATTCCTGTCTGCTCTCCTAATCTGTTTATTTCTTTGTCAGTTTTTAAAAAATGTTTCAGCAGGTGAATTTTATAAATGTCTTTGACTGGTAACTGGGAATACATACAAGGAGGATATTATACAGTTGCACATAAATTCCACAGAATGATTCTCTGGTGTTCATCTCACTGTGTCAGTCTGTGCAGTGGCAGTTGAGGGATCATCCTGCTGCTGCCCAGCCATGCTCTGTTAAAAAAGGATGGCAATGTGTTAATACTTCAGCGTAGACTAAATGTCACTCTATATTCCACCAGAATGTTAGGAAATGTAAATGGAAAAAGAACTATCAGCAACATATCAAAATGTTACCTCTGTAGGCCTTTCTGGAGCCCCCTCTGTAAGCAGCTACAGTTTCCTCTTCATCCTACATAAGTGAGACGTTTCAGTATATTTAAACTACCCTTTGACAAAATCTTTGGAGTTTTGCCTACTTACAGTTACAAGGTCTGTTGTGGCGTGAGGGGGCTCCACCAGGGAGACAGCACCATCAGAATCTGTTGGGACAAAAGTAAAAAAAGTCATGAAAGGGAAATAAATATTTTTCTGAATAGGCTTAAAATATATATATTACATTTTATAAAAGCACTTGTGTCTTGGGGGGTGAGCTCAGAGGATGAGCTCCCTCCAGGGATTCCCTCAGCCACGGGCCTTCCTAAATTCTGGCTTGGGGCCAGCTCCTCTGCCTTCGTTAGAGGTAACGGTGCTGGGCCACCACCCGTATCACGGGAATCTGCTTTCTTTCTGTTGGCTGAGTAGAAGTTTGTGTTAGTTTAAATAGGCTTAGTTAATTAACAGAGCATGATATAGATGAGAAGACATTTGTGTGTGTGAAAACAGCATTATGTTGGTCAACTGTACAGTCAAACAGCCACTTAATATTTACACCTTACCTGTTTGAACAATGTTTTTATGTTTCATCTAAACTGCTGCCAAGTGCGCTTCTCCCTGCGGGAATGCACTTAAATGAAATAAATTAATAGGCTACCACTCAAGCAGTTTGCCCTGTGATATTATTGAGATTGCAAAGGACTACGTTTAAACTTATGCACTGACCCGAGCAGCAATGTTCTCCCGCGCTGTCTCCCTCTCTTTTGCTGCTGCAGCGGTGTTTGTTACACTTTCGCCGAAAAACATGCTCAAACTCACCGTATGAGTGCATTAATATTTTCAATTCCAGTGTTAGCTTAGCCCTCCTCTTCCCCGTTGCCATGGTGACTCGTTGAATCGGGGCTCCATTGATACTGTCTTTTTATACTTGTGGTGCACGCGCTTAACTCAAGGTCAAACTACTCCGAGGTGTACAAACAAACGCAAATCAGCTGTTCTTGAACTGAAAACTCAGGGTTTCCTATCTCAGAGTAGATCAAAGTTTGTTGAACCTGCTTTGTGAAACGTACCCCTGGACAAATGAGAATATTCACAGGCCAGTTGCAACCTCCAACTTTTGAGGTAAATGGAATGCAGTCTTCTTAGTAAAAGGTCTCAACAATTAGGCAACTAAATGGTCGTGAAAGACATTTCATATAGCACCATCATCAGGTCAGAACTAATTTGTCCAATACTTTGGTTGGACCAAATTCTTGCTAAATAATAGTCTCATCACCAGTTTGTGTTTTATGCTAATGCGCACATGTTGGCTAACCCTCCTTTTGAAAAAGGCCCTAGCTTCTGTCTCAGAATATATCAATACTAATAAAGTATCCCTTTCTTTTACTTGCTTTTGCTTGCTTGTTTGTTTGCTTAGTTGTGTTTTAGTGGCTCGTTAGATCGTCATTGTCCCATTAAAGTCTGACCAACTTTTGCTAACATTAGCCACCATACTACACTACTAGTAAGGCTGTAACAGCAATCCCTTGAGTATTTATTTGAGCAAGGATGTGTTTATTTGCATTTGCATTTACCTTTTCAGTTGTTATTGGACAAAAGTTTTAGATTGTTGACATTGTCTCATTTGAAGTAGTAAGACTTAAACAGAGGACATTTTTTGGGCTATTCTTGAAATTGTGGAATTTGGCAGTGTCACAAATGTAGAAGTATCTACTTTGAAGTTTGATTTTCTTAGGAAGTATAGCTCCATTCAGAGCTCAGTCAAGTGTGAACAGATGTACTTGTGATCTGATCACTCTGGATGGATGTTAAAAACAGGTGAAAACAGGCCAACTCACGCATGTCAAGGCTTCTGAATGGAACTAAAAAGCCAAAACTAATGAAGCACGCATGATCTGAGTTTTCCTCTTGTTGCACCTCCAAGCTCTGGCTTCAACATTGAAGCCAGAATCTGAAAGCAACACTTACTGTGCCATGTTGTGTCATACTTTGTGTGAAATGGGATGTGAGAAATGACACTTGCAGAGATGGAGGTGTTGCAGTGAAAAGAAAAGGACCCACCACACATTGTTTTCATCACATACACATCAATATTGGCACAGCCATCTTAAGAAGCCATTAAGTGAGTTTGAATGTTAATGATTTGCATTTTAATGGCACACACTTCTTTTTGTATGTGACACCTTAGAAACTGCATCATCGTCTCATTAACCACCCATCTGTCAAACACTGAATGGCATTTCTCTGAGCCTCAGTATAAACAGATGCAGGAAGAATATTGCTAGAATGATGGAAGTGATTAAATAAGAGAAAAGTGAAAGCACAAGGTGAACTATCAGTGGAATATTTTGAGTCCATACCTCTGGATTATCTCATTCAAAGCTCTATATCAACAAATATTCTTGCAGTATTTTTTCTCTGTAGTGTCATGCCAGGACAAGGCAGCGAAATGAAAAGTTGTTTAGAAGTGAGTTCCATTGGGTTGATAGTAGGTGTTGGGTGTCTGCTGAATACAAAGACACCAGTCAGAGAAAAGGTGTTAAGCTTCAAGCAGTTACTCTTTTACAATATGTGTTTATATGCACACATTAAATATAACCGTAGATCATATGCCTCTAATACTCTTGGTCATGAAAGGCTGTTTATAAGCACCACCTTCTTTGGCTCCCTTATATCATACATATGTATGAATAAACAATATATTGCCTGAGGAAAATATGTGAGACTCAGGGGGCATACATGTCCAAATAATCTTGTTAATATCTAAAAAAAATATTGACAATGGCTGATTTGAATTACTGGGGCAATGATAGACAATGGCTTTTACCCTGGTACAAATAGCAATGAATGGTAATTGTACCTGGATGTCCGTAGCCAACGATGCGAACCCTAACTAAGTAGCCTTGTTGCCTAAACCTAACCAAACTGTGAATAATAAGTCAACAACATTTCAAAACATGTCACAGGCCAGATTCAAACCATCGTCTTCGGCTACAAAGTCCAATGCTTAACCCATTCCCCTACAGTTGACTATCACATCTCCACACATGCTGTCTGATCCAGTGCATGAGGGGTCGGGTGTAAATAGGCAGAACACTCAGCAAAGACTATTTTCTGGTCTATTTAAATAGACCTCTGATAATGATAGGGCATAATGGTGCTTGTAAATAAAATGGGTAATTGAGGTTGGAAGTTCACACGTGTCAGGAATAGCAAAGTAAACAGAGGAGTCAGAGGTTGAAATTCACAGTAAGGACTAACACTGATTCCCGTCTGGCAGTCTGTTGCCTGACCCCTTTAGAAAGTCGCAGAATTTCATGCCATTTGAGATACAAAATAAGTAACTTAAGGAATATGTGATAATTCAACACTGATGATACTGTTGGGTTAGGGTTAGCAGAAGATTTGTAGATAAAGTCAGAGAGCAACACGACCTATCAAGCTTCTATCAGCGACCTGGCTAACACTACACAGAAAGGACACACTATTTCTATGCTATACTACTATAAGTAACTACTATAAGTACGAACAGTCAAGGAGAACAGCCTTGTTTCTGTTACTTTTTTGCCAGGATGAGTTTGAAGATGAGTTTGATGGCTCCCTCATAAACAGCAGCCAGTTAGCTTAACTTAGTGCACCCATTGAAAACAGGGGTAAGCAGCTGTCCAAAGGTCAAGAAATGAATCCACCTATCACCACCTGTAAAGCTTACTAATTATAAATTATAGTATAAATCAAAAGTTTTATATTTTGATATTATATTTGCAGATATCACAAACTCTGTCAACTTGCAATTTCCAGTTGATTCAATTCAAGAGTCGGCAATCGCTATGAGACAATATTATATACCCATTTAATACAATCAGTTATATATATATATATATATATATATAGTACCAAGGCTTATAATAGAGGAGACTGTGAGATCCCCCACATGTGCACCGCGTATAGGAGGAATGTGTGTGTGTGTGTGTGTGTGTGTGTGTGTGTGTGTGTGTGTGTGTGTGTGTGTGTGTGTGTGTGTGTGTGTGTGTGTGTGTGTGTGTGTGTGTGTGTGTGTGTGTGTGTGTGTGCGTGTGCGTGTGTGTGCGTGTGTGTGTTTGTGCGACCACTAACTGGACTTGAGACTAATTGAACATTACTTTTTATTGCATTGTTATATCCTGTTTGGGTCTGGTGTCCCTTTCACTATGTAATGTATTGTGCTGTGTGTGTTGTCTCTTCTATTTGTATTTTTTATTTATTTATTTATTAGAGAGATGTTTAAATATCAATGTTCATTAATGTGTACTAATCCCACTCCAAAAATACAGCATTTATTATTATTATTATTATCATTATTACTGTGTAACAGCCATGTCGAGACGCATCAGCTCTAATGTACAAACGATTACCAGGTGGGTACTTAACTTGCTATTTGTTGTTACATTTATTTTACATATATCCACATTTATCATATACACATTAGGTAGGCTTATGCTGCCTGCAGGCAACATGATCACATCATCCATCAATGTGAACATTAAGTAGCCATGTGGAACACGCAGTCTCTTCACAATATGATTCCATCAGACCATATATCTACACTGTTTAACTCAAGTCGGCACATATGCACAGTCCCTTTATGTTTTACAGACATTTGTAGTTCACTAATAAGTTAAACCTTTTGTTTATGCTTCATTTTGCTGAACTTACACTTCCCTTTGTATCATGTGTGAGGCACTTCATTCAGCCTTTGTTTCTTACCCTCAAAGTCTAATTAAGCCTCAAAGTTGAACTCTTTATATCTTTTTATGAACAACAATCCCTGGGGAAAAAAATCACCTTGCCTTTCAGGGCTTCCTAGTTGTTTTCACCAAGCAGAAGATATTAACACTGTCAAAAATTCAAAAATATCTGTGATTTGGAATAACAAGTCAGAATAAGCCTGTGAATGTTCTCATTTGTCCAGGTCATCGTTATCCCCAAAGCAATTTCAGTCCAAAGCAGCTGGACTTGGTTATTTGTCTTTGACTCCAAGGACTGTCGTTAAGACTCAATAGAGCAATAACGAAGTCGAAACCAACTTCCCATCAACGACTGTCACTCTAACGACGGTAGTTGGCACTTGGAGCACAAAGGGTTCCAGTGACATCCTCGGCCTTGTGAGAGGTTAAATACCTGGATCTCCACACCAGTTAGTTGGACCAACCTCAGCCTGGTCAGATGCGTACATGACCTGATGAAGCCTCTTGGATGAGAGGTGAAACGTCTTCCTAGACAAATAAACAAGTACAGTTGCTTTTGACTGAAATTGCTTTGGGGACAACAAGTCAGAATCTGTCATGAACGGTTTCCTCACCTCAGCTGCTCATAATACAAATGGATATGATGTGAATTACACGTGTGATTGAACGATGAGTCATGTCCGACATGGAAACTATCTATTCACTACCTTTATAATGCCTTCATGTTGGTGAACAAACGATCATTTCTGTAATAATTGACTGTAATACAGAAGTTGGGATTTCAACTGACCAATAAGCAGCATTACTGTATGTGCAGCCACTGCACTGAATGGAGCTTGACTGCCTTTCACAGCACTGCCGTCTCTTCCTATGTGGAGTTCTTTAGATTAGAGACATATTTTTACCCTGTTCCATTTTTAGAATTTCCAAACACAGGAGTCCATTCAAAATGCACTCCTTTCATATGCTTGTCAGGAAATGAAAACTAAATAAATAGAAATGCCCTTACTGTCTGACTAGTGGACCATGTGACTATAGCTGTTTTTGCCTCAGATAAACAACACCCACGTTATGCATGGCTCTCTCAATTTTTCAAATCCTGCTTCATCCCTAAATAAGAATTCCATTTGTGTGGCTGTGACATTTTTCATGTGATTTATTCTATTGTCCTGAGTCCTCGGGCCATGGCTGCCCCTCCACCCCATCCCCTTGCCATCAGCTTTGACAATCCCAGCCTTTGTTTTTGCAATGAGAAGCGGCATTCTTCCAGAGGGATGACCTCCTCTGTCTTTACAGGGGCTGGCACTGAGGATGCGACCCTACCCGAGGATTGGATGGCACCCACCGGATGCTGTGAACGAAATCCGCTAGTTGTCACCCCAACTCTGGAGCTCATATGTGCACCAAACACGCTCTCCTTACTCGGAAAGAGAACTTAATGGATCCCTGCGTTCATCACAGCTGACACATCAAGGCCCAGCAGCATTATAAGCACCTTTATCATTAACACGGCACAGCAGGATTGGACTGCGACAAAAGTGGATCATCAATCATTTCTGTAAGTATACATCTCTTACACTTATTTCTTTTTTTTTTAGTTGAGTATTGAATTAACATTGAATTTTAATTCATTGGACTGACAGGCAATGCTCAGTTATATTATTATTGTTAGAACAATGGTGTGATTGGATGATAAACATCTCTAACCTTGGTCACAAAAGCACAAGAAAATGCAAAAGTTGAGCTGCATAGAAGGAGAGAAGCTGAGACGAAAGGTACTGAAGTGAAAAACTAATTCAGAGAGGCTCATCCTTAAAATCCCACAGCACCTGAATATTAGAATTCTAAACCAGCCGTACACCAAGGCACCAGGCTCAACTTTTACATCTCAAACCAGTTGAAAGGGATTGTGCAAACATCAGAACATCAAACACGAGAAACAGGAATTCATCAGATTACCCGCAGTTGTCTGTCGTATGCAGACACATGCACAGGTCGCCATTAGGATTTAAGAGGATTAGCAGTTGGCTGGATTGCGTTTTCAGTAATGAGGACTTAATGAAAGAGAATCACAGTACTGATCATCTCTCTCTGCTGTGAATTTATTAAATAAATAAAATATGATATTTCTTCACTGACAATACTATAAAACACACAGCAAAAGGAGCATGACAATGGGATTTTTTTAGTCGTTGTTTGTGACTCTGTCCTCCACCTGCCTGGAGGACTGGGGGATGTGCATGGAACGGCTCTGTTGTAATGAGGGTTCGCCCTGGATACAGTTTGGATTGTCAAACATGACATGTTGAACACACAGAAATGCAAAGAAAACTGTGGTCATTAGTGCTATGGTTCAGCATCATCGAAGCGATCTACCAGTATCCCATATTACAGACTTTTGTCCTGCAGAGGGCTCTCCTGGCTTGTTACCCTTTAAATCGGGGGTCTCTCATCAACTTGCCTTTAGTTTGTATCTGCCTCATAGCGCCTGCAGCCCCATTTGATGGTCATTAGCACAGACAACATTTGAATAGATTTCCCAGCTGAGACAGGATTTAAAAGACTCGTCTCTGAGATGTTTGATATCAAGAGAGACCTATTTATAGTTTTCATGAGCTGTGCCATACATATTAAATAAACACACAGTAAGAAGCTTTGGATCTTTTTAAGTGCGAGGAGGCTGGCACCATCTTCCCCTCGTCCTTTTTTCCACTCCTGGCTCTTTGATCCAGTCAAGGTCTATCATTAGTGAGCACTGGGTTGGAATCATTAGGTTTGTGATGTAGGCCAGGTCCATATGTGTACAGTACCTGCAGCCTACTGACTGGTTAATTATGGCTGTTTGGTTGTTTCTTATGAAGCCATTAAAAAAGCCACAATGACAGAATCACACTCTTTATATTACACATTTACACAGCACTGTACACAAATATGACTGTTTAGTCAAATGCACAGTAAATGTGTGCAGGTCAGTTTGTGTCATTTAAGGGAATTATTCCTCCTGGGCTTAAAGGGACAGTTCCCTCCAAAATCAGAAATAGATATGTTTCCTCTTACCTAGTGCTATTTATCATTTCAGATTGTTTTGGTGTGAGTTTCTCAGTGTTGGACATATTGGCCTTAGAGATGTCTGCCTTCTCCGCAATATAATGGAACTACATGGCACTCGGCTTTTGGCCCAAACATTTTTTGGGAAAAGAACTTAACAGCAATGTCTCCTCCTCTAAATCATGACCCTGGTACCCAAAATAATCCACAGATCTGGTTGTGAGCATTTTCATGAAGGAGTGTTCATGGATGAGGGGCTCGTGGTATGACAATGCTAGCCAACCAATACTAGCTACTGTAGCATTACAGCTCAGCTGAGGAAGAAAAAATAACCAGTGTTTCAGAAACATGTTTTAGTGTACCATTTGGCTGTAAAATTTGAAACAAAACCAAGCCCCGCCACCTTTATGTGAAGATGAGGGTGAAACAAAGATTTGACAGTGTACTGTATTATATCAGCACTGGTGATTTGCAAAAACTTGCAAAGCTCTTGCACACCTTAACCCTTCCCAATAACATATACTAACCTCAACCATTCGATGTATATACCTATCCTCAACCATCCGAGATCGATGCCCAACCTTCCTACCATCAGACAGTCTATTTGCATTGCCATTACGGTATCATTCATAATGACAAACACACAGTTTGGGGAGTATTGTCCCAGTTATAAAGTTGTGTGGAGCAAAACACTAGTGACTTTATGCAATCATGTCATTGTGGCCCACAAATATCCAGACAGCTGATGGTTGCAGTGCATGATGTGGCCCACAGTGATCCAATCAGCATGCTGGCTGAGATCATGCACCCTCAGGACTCGCTGAATTTGACTGACGGGGATAATTGTGCTACTGCAGCGCATCTGTCAGGGAAGGAAGACAGCCAAGAAGGTTTTGTTTTCTTTCCCTTTGTTTGTTTATCGGTTATAGGATATCTCTAAGACTACTTAACAGGTTGATGCTGCTACTTGACAGATGACATTTTGTGGAAATAAACCACTGATCACTGTTTTTTTATGCTAGAAGAACATACTTTAACATTTCTGCTCTTATCTCCTGAACTGAGATTTTGTTTTCCCTGGATTATGTGGTCTAACGCTAGCACCATATTAAGGCACTGACATTTGATCATAGATACATGTTTCTGCCCTTTAAACGTTTTTATTACATTTTGCAAAACTTTCATAAAACAAATTTAATTAGCTTCATTACATATTTGGATGAGCTCAAAGTAGTTTTATTTATTTCATTCAACGGTTTTCAAATTCTTGCAGGCTATGAAATGCCACTACAACTTCTTAATGAATAAATATGTCTATGAAATGCATTGTGAAATAAAATAATGAGACAAACTAAATAAGTAAACAAATGTAAATATAAATATGCAAATTAGTCAACATTGTTAAATAAATACTTTGTATTTATTTCAGGGGACTTTTTTTGATACAATTCCACATTTATTTATTTCATAGGCATATTCATTTATTTTTTATCATTATATATTTATTTTATATTAAATTAAATGGCATTCCATAGCAGGCATGGTCTATATGTCATAAATTGCCAGGACTCTTGAATGCATGCTGCAAGTGGAACCAACATGTGCATATATTGACTCAAGGCAATTTGATGGGCCTTTGCCTGTAGTTCATCCTGTACTGTACTAATATCCCCAGGATGTATACCCCTATGTGTGTTTTGATGCAGATGCAGAGAGAAAACACAATCTACATTTTCAACAAAGTACTCAATAACACATTTAAAAAAATGTTGTTTATTTTATTTTTATTTTTTTAGAAAACAATATATCATTCCAAATGGTTGGTTGGTTGTTTTCAGCCATGACACAATTCACCTTAAAATGGGGACGCTAAATGGTGAGGCGGTGGAGAACGAGTCATTGCTTTTCAACATGATGGGCAAGGATAATTAGCTTGTCTATAGCGTGACATGCTGTTCATACATGACCCTATTCATTCTATCCTGATGTGTTAATTAGCTAGCACAACCTTTGATCTCAGACTGGGGTTGATCCATTTTAATCAAGGATTAATTATGTCTGAAAACATGTGATCAGCCAGTAGAGGATCTGTCTCATGAAGACACTCATGACAAGAAGGAAAACAAAGCACATAGAGCAGTTGAAGCTGTATTATTGAGTTAACATACAATTGCGCTGTAGATTGAAGGCTACAGAAACAGCTGACCAGCACTAAGAGTAAACATGCACACATAAGTACATCGTGTGATGTCTATTATCAGCAGTTTACGGAGGCCCTGAAGTGCAAATAACAACAGCAAATCATAAAACACAACGGTAAATATGAAAACACTTCAACAAATCATAAAACAACAGCAAATTGGAAAACAGAACAGCATTTTTGAAAACACAATAGCAAATAGGAAAACACACAAATCATAAAACAAAATGACAACTTCAACCGGGAAAAGCTTGGGCCTATCTATCAGAGGATGGACCCTCCTGATTGGACGGATAGAATGTCGGTCTTTTAACAGGAAAGAGAGGTGAAAACATGGAAAAGCGCCTATTTTGAGAACATGAGTACTTCCAAAGATACTTCTGCTATTATTAAGAATTATTTTGATGCAGGTCATGTACGACGTGATAGTTGATATGTTGTCAACCAATCACAATATCAGGATGAGTATATTAGACAATGTGGCAAGTATTTCAGCAAAAACACTAGCTACATGTTGAATGCAACCCTTGCTGAAGGACTTGCCACATAGTCTGATAGCGGAATAGTTGCTGTGATCCACGCAGCTCTGTAAAGATGGCATTTCTCATCTCATCCAGTTGTGAATAGTCTTTCCTTCTAGACATCCCTTCTTCTCTCAAACGTGACTTCAAAGTGCATAAACTCATCCTGATGTTGTAATTGGTTGATAACAATATTAACTATGACGTTGTCATGCATTTATGATTTGCTGTTCTATTTTCCTATTTTCCTTTGTGTTTTATGATTTATTGAAGTGTTTTCATATTTGTTGCTGTGTTATCCTTTTTGCCGTTGTATTCTATGATTTGCCATTTAGTTTTCCTATATGCTGCGGTCTTTTGTGATTTGTTGAAAGATTTTCCTATTTGTTGTTGTGTTTTATGATTTGTTGTTTTGTTTTTCTATTTGCTATTGTGATTTGAACTTCAGGGCCACCGTAGAGGTTCCTTTTCCAACCTTCATCGGCACAAGAGCTTGTATGACCCAAACAAATATCCAGATATACACTGGCTGGCTGTGAATTGCCTGAAACACAATGCAACCCGAATGACCTTTGGTAATGAATCATACCAAAAGTGCACAAACAATGTACATGAAACAGTTGTTTATGCTTCCACTTAGAATGTAAAACATTTGCTCCACATATTCTACAAGTCTAGAGGGACCCAATGATAGATTCATCATTGTTCACACTGTAACCTCGAAGGCAAGTCACAGGACCAAGAGGACAAATTCAACAGTTTTAAAACAGAAAACTTTCCTGTACACGACAGGCTGTCAGATTCTAACATCTGTTTTCTCTCTGCAGGCATGATCGTCTGAACTGAACCACTGAGACACAGTCTCCTGTTCTCCAGGCCTCTTTATACGGAGCCTACAGTATCAGTCCTTGAACTGACCATGTGTGTTGACTATATATATAGGTAAGATAATACAGATTGCATTTGTATAGCCTTTTTGTTCACTTGAAAAGCAGTTGATAATTACAACATGAGGAGAAATTTTTCTCAAGAGCACTTCCACTGAAGTAAATCAATTATTTTTTTAAATACACGGTAAATAAAGAACATAGACCTTAGTTGTATCATTCTACTTAAATAACAAAATAGTGAATGCATTAAATAGGAATTTGTGTCAACTGTTACAAGCAAGACAGGGTCTGACCCTTTCAGTCACACTGTAGGCCTCATCAAACGTCCTCTGTATTACACTTGTATGCTTTCAAATAAGACAAAAAAAAAAAGCTCTGAGCATTTTCTGACCTATTTTCTGTTGTGCAGCAGCTCCAGCAGGCTGAGACTGCTTATAACACACTGTCTCTTTCCTTGTAGTTTGTGCCTTGAAGCCACAGTTCATTTCTGTTCAATAGAGGGCCGCCATATAAGGACTTCAAAATGCAATTCACATAGAGATGGCTAGATTGAGAAGCTCAGTCAACCAGCTCATCCATTCACGGGCTAAATAGAGTATACTAAAATAACTCTAAATGCAGCCTTAGGCAACAACCCTTAAAATTTAGATTTAAAAAAACAAACAAAAACATTCCTTAAAATGTAATTTCTTGAATTTAAGAATTTCAGAAAAAAGTATGAAATGTAAGAAATGAAAGTAAACTAAAATGACCATTGCTGTTGTATGCCTCCGCCAACCAGTCAAGTTGCAGTTTAGATCCTAACTGTTCAGACTTAAATTATATATGCAGTGAAGAGTTTGAAGAAATGTCATAAATAGTATTAAGTGTATTTTTTTGCTAAATGTGGATGATTCCCACATCTTAAACCCAGCAGCTCAGAAGATGTCAACAGTTTGCGTTTTAAGATTAAGTGTTACAGATTCAGAATTTGGCCACGGCTCCCCTTCTGTTCCTGAGTTATGGCCTTGAATAATGGACAGAAATATTACATCACTTCGTTATCTTATTCTATGAGAAATTTGTGTGAAATGTCTTAATTAAGGATAAAGAAACTCTTAAATTATGGCCAATGTGAGGTCACAGGGACCGTTGACCACCAACATTTATTCAGTTCTTCCTTGAGTCCAAGTGGTCATTTCTGCCAAATTTGAAGAAATTCCCTCAAGGGGTTCCTGAGATATCATGTTTACATAATGGGACATATGGACATAGGGACAGACGGATGGTCAGACAACCCGAAGACATAATGCATAACAATAACAATGGTATGATAGGATAGTTGCAGAGATATATCTCAATCAACACTTAAAACAATATTTCCAAAAGACACTTAATGTATTTGGTTAGCTTGTGAGATCCAGCATGGTCTCTACACATCTCTCTGGTTATTATGATTGAACGCCATATCATGTTCTACATGCCCTGCAGGTAGTGACATGACTCAGGTCTGACCCTGGAGATGCCGAAGAGACGAGACATCGTCGCCATTGTGTTGATCGTGTTGCCTTGGACACTGCTCATCACTGTTTGGCACCAGAGCGCCATCACTCCCCTGCTTTCTACTCGAAAAGGTAAGGTTAGGAGTTCATATTTATTAAAGCAGTAGGAAACAAAGGTGCTTGTGTAATTACCCGCATGAATCTGTGTTCTAACCTCAGGAAATAATAATCACATGTTGATAAAATGTCATGAAGCCAGAGTGTAGTGCAGAAGAGGGGATCTGTTGACTTACATGATGGGTGTTAAGCATCAAGTTGTCAAGAGATTAAAGATTGTCCCACTTTCTCATGTAGGACAACAAACTCCAACCTAAATCTGAATACATAACACCTTCATGTAGCACAAGGTCCCATCAGTATTTGACAGCACCCACTGTAATCATTTCCCCTCCTGGCTAGATGACAGACGGGATGGTCGCTCCAACTCCAGGAATACTTTTGCTTTCAAGGAGTCCTGCTCACTTCAGAACCGGGACATTGTGGAGGTTGTGCGCACTGAGTATGTCTACAGCAGGCCTCCACCCTGGTCTGACATCCTGTCCACCATTCACATCATTACACCCACCTACAGCCGGCCGGTGCAGAAGGCAGAGCTGACACGCCTGGCCAACACCTTGCTACATGTGCCCAACCTGCACTGGATCCTGGTGGAGGACTCCCAGAGGAGGACCTCTCTGGTCGGCAGTCTCCTCCAGGAGACGGGGCTCAATTACACCCACCTCAACGTGGAAACACCTAGGAACTATAAGGTACGCGGGGACACAAGGGATCCCCGAATACCTCGAGGTACAATACAGAGGAACCTGGCCCTGCGGTGGCTCCGGGAAACCTTCAGCATGAACAGCAGCCAGCCTGGGATTGTCTACTTTGCAGACGATGACAACACATACAGTCTGGAGCTGTTTGAGGAGGTAAAGAGATTTATGGCGATTTTTCTCTCTCAGAATACGTTTCCTCAGGCTTCTTGTTTTTTCTGTCTTTAGCTTTACATTTTGAGATTCACAAAATGTACTGTCTCTGTCTTTCAATTACCAGATGCGTTCCACCAAAAAGGTGTCAGTGTGGCCTGTAGCATTTGTAGGTGGCCTACGATATGAGTCCCCTAAAGTAAACACGCTGGGCAAGGTGTACGGCTGGAAGACTGTATTCGACCCACACCGGCCCTTTGCTATCGACATGGCTGGTTTTGCAGTGAACCTGCACCTCATTCTGTCTAAACCTCAGGCTTATTTCAAGTTACGTGGGGTGAAGGGAGGTTATCAGGAGAGCAGCCTATTAAAGGAGCTGGTCACTCTCAGTGATTTGGAGCCTAAAGCTGCTAACTGCACTAAGGTAAGAAAATGAGGCTCTCTACATGTTTGAGTATGTGTAACCCCTGTGAACTGGCAAAAAAACAAGCTGCTTCTGTAAATGCTACTAGTGTAAGAAGATGTTTCTTGAGGTCCCTGGTTGTCATAACAAATCGTTCTTAAAGTCATTAAACTGTCAGCTTACACCCAACTCTTATATGCTAACAGCTTGTTCAAATTATGCTACATTTTGCCTCTAGACACTGCGTAGCAAGTATGATGTAATATATGACAACTGCACACCATTGCAAGACAACACTTCTGTTTTAGTTTTTCATCATATCAGCTGTATTTCTGCCCGTCTTCATCCCTTTTTTTTCTAACCCGCAGGTATTAGTATGGCACACACGGACAGAGAAGCCTGTGCTAGTAAATGAGGGCAAGAAGGGATTTACAGACTCTAATGTGGAGATATGACATGCTTCATCTGACACAGGTAAAAGCAGAGATTTAGAAATGCAAATTACTGCATTTCCACACAGTGATTATTTGGGGGGATAGACCAATGGGAAGCATCTTATAGGGGTATTTTGGTATTTTTCAACCTGGACCCTATTTCCCATGTATTGCCGTGTGACTAATGGCAACATTTTAAAAAATAGAATAAAAAAAAGGCCATTGCAAACCAGGCTGCAATGTAACTCGGGCAATTCTGCACCCTCAATGTACGACCACCAAAAGTGTTTTTGCCACTGACAGGCTCAGACTGTTGTATGTCTGACTATATTATGGAAAGATGGAGAAGTTGCCATTATCCTGCCATGCTTTTGTGTGTAGCTACAGAGTAATTTTAGCTAATAGCAGTAGCCTACCTCCGCTCTGTCTGCAGCTCTCCGCTCTCTGAACAGCATTTTTCTTGATGAAAATGGGCTTTATTAGAATGTCGTCCCCTCTTTGTTTTGCAGTAGTGTCTGACAAACTGCAGCCAATGCTCTGCAACATGCTAATTTACTAAAATGGCTTAACTACCGACTTAGCATCAGCATGTTAGCATTGTCACTGTGAACATGTTAGCATGCTGAAGTTAGCGTTCAGCTCACAGAGGCTGCACTTCAGCTTGGCTGCAGACTCATAAAAGTACTTCTTCTAACATGTGTCTCTTGTTTACTTGTCTGTGTTTTGAAGGGCATTTCTCCATTGGATTCTACCTGGATTTAAAGACACTTCAGAGCTCCTTGGAGCTAAAGCCAGGGTTAAAAGATAGTATCACAGCGCAGTATGGTAGCTGTACTTCACCACCACTTAGAAATGGAGGCACACCTGTCCATCCCAGGAGGCAGCATAAGCCATGTGTTTGAACGGACCACAAAGTATCAAAGCACAACTGCACAAAAACGAGCCGGCCCGTCCTGCTCAGAGCACTGGCTGATGTGAGACACTGGTAGTGTGTTGCCAAAAGGAACCTGCCCATTGAGGTCTCCTTGGAGAGCTCAGACAGAGGATGTTACATGATTTAAACTGCAGGAAGAGATGGCACAGCAAGCAATAAAGAGCCCTCTGAGCGCAGACAACACCAGCCAACCATCCAATCAGCATTAAATAGGGCCCTTTTGTTCTGAAGCGAGCTGGCTGTCCGGCACAGGGCTGCACAGAGGAATAAAAGGGGCCCTTGTCTAAAGTGAGTCAACACTGACTGACAGACTGCACTGAGGGGATCTGAGCCCTCCCCACTTGTACTGTACAAAACTGAGCTATTTAGATAGCACCCCAAACACAGCACTAATTAGGAGCCCTATTACTCTTCAACAAACATTCACACATGCTCAGCTATCACCCTGCACATGACGCGCACACATGCACTCAAATACAAAGAGCAATGATTTATTACAATATAACAGCAACGCCCTTTTTGCAGTCCTCTACTCCAAGGGTTTGTTTATTCCTGATATGCTGTAACACTACTGATGTCTAGTCATAGTTAAGAGAAGATTCAGTATCCCTAGGGGCCTGTCCACTTCCCAGACGTCTTCATAAGCTAATTAAGATCCCACTGAGTGAAGCGAAGGTTTCTCAGCAGAATTATTTATTGTTTCAGCGTTACTGGTACCATTCACTCGTTAGTCATGACAGTGTGAGTCAATGGGATATGAAGCTATTACTCTAAAATTCGATGTGCATCCTTTCAAATAGCTGCATTACACAACCTAATTATTCCCACCATGGATGGCTGACTTGCAAGTGACGATTTCATACCCCATTGACTTGCGGTGGCACTGCTTACAAATGATAATGTTCTCAGACTTTGTGACTGTCGACTGTGACTGTGGAGTTTTGGTCAGTTATCAATTGAACTTCGTCTCAAAGATAAGTGTCTGATGTTGCTACAATGCTGCAGTGTTTTCATTTGAAAGTTGTTGACATCAACCCAGCCTCAGCCCAGATATGTCCCATAAGCCTGGTTATTGTTTGACAGGATTGGGTGTGTCTAATTTTTTAGCTTCATTCTGCAAAATATCCTGCAGCTATACAAATGTGTCATTCGGAACCCCGTGTGCAAACAACCTCCCCATTCTGCTGAATATTCACACAAGCAACACAAATCTAACAAACATCATCAAACATAACGGCCATCTTCAAACAGAAATCAGAACAGGGAACAGAAACCCTTTCAATTGAAATGGGTAAGAGGATATATATGTGATAATTCTGCTCTATGTGTAAAGAGTCACTGTAACTTAAGGTACTGTATGTATATAGGTATAAACTGCTCCCATACAAACATGCCTCTATTTGTTTTTCTAATTGTTCTACTCCCTGTGTGTTTTTAAGTTATTATATCAGACAATGAGCATTATATTCACAACACTGATATCCCTGAATTTTAAATTTCGACCTGATGTAATAAGCACTTTGCAAGTCTTTGTCAATGAGGTGATGACAGTCACTGGATGTCTGCTGCCATGCCAAGATCGGGCGTATCCTCAAAGTGGACCTTGTAGTCACCCTCCTGCTCTTCGAAGACAAAGACCTTATTAATTTAAACAGAAAAAGTGAGAGACAAAGAACGGAGTGTTAGAGTTTTGAAAATCTTCAAACTCCATCGTAATGAGAGGAAAAAAACATTTAACAACATTTAAAGGAATAGTTTTTTGGAAACATGGATATTTATTTTGCCGAAGGTGAGTTGAGAAGATCGATATTACACTCATGGCTGTATGCTAAGAAATAAGCTAGAGCCAGTGGCCAGTTAGCTTAGCATAAAGACTGGGAACAACTGAAAAAAGTTGGCCCTGCTCTGTCCAAAAGATTAAAAAGTTGTCTAATGGTGCTTTTTAAATCCGTAAAAAAGTGTAACAACAACAAATTGCAGGCTATTTCTTGGGCAGATGCAGTGACTATGGATGAAATGTAAAATTTTAATTAGTGAGTATGAAGTAGCTGTTGGGAAGGTTTTGTTCCAAGACAGAAGCTAGGCGTATACCCCTCTTTCTAATCTTTATGCTAAGTTGAACTAACAGCCGTTTTGAGCACAGTCCACTTTCACTTCCTTCCACTGTACACGCCAAAATATCTTAAATACCAGACCTGGAGAATGGTTTCCTATACTAGCTTATCATTCTTGGATACGGAGAAATATGCTCTGGCTTTGATTGCATTTCTTTAAAGTTTAAACCAACCTATTAAACCTATTCAATTTCCTTGCAGGAGTCATCCCAAAGGGATCAATAAAGATAAGTCTAAGTCTAAATAATCCCAATCGTCTTGGGCAGCACTAAACCTTACAGCGGACAGAGCAGTAGGGGAGGAGAATGCCTGACACCATGCAACATCCAGCAACGCATGTCCCAGCAATAATCAGGACGCTACGCCGTTTTATAGCATCAAATAACTCATTAAAATCAATTAAAATCACACATCAGCAAAATGAACACTTAAACAGTTTGTGCACAGTTGTACCTGGTTGATTCCACTGTTGAGGAAGGGTCCTGGGAGGTAGAGAGCCTGCTGGGGGCCAATTGACCAGTAGCGGCCCAGATTCAGACCATTGATAAACACAACACCTTTCTCCCAGCCCTGTAGACCCAAAGACAATTTAATAGTTTCACAATGTATACACAAAGTATTTTTCAAAAATGTACATAGCAAAAAACCAATATGTTTCAGTTAACTTACAGGCAGCTTTACAAATGTGTCACTCGGATATCCATATGCAAACAGCCTCCCCATGAAAAATCCAGGGAAGCTAGGAGTTTCAGAGAGGGTTTTCCAAGGTGCCTGATAAAGGCTGAAAAAAGATATCCATTTCAAACACACAATTACAGCATAATGAAAGTGATATGCAATGCTTTAGATTCAATAAAGGGTACAAACTTATCAATAAAGCTGGGTTTCATATCCAGGCTGTATATTGTAAAATCCCGCAAGGGGATATTGTTTAATAAAATGTCTCCCACAAGGCCTGCAAGAACACAAATCAAAATTGGCTTGTGCACTACCCACTGTGTGCTTGAGTGATTTAATAGCAGGCATAGCATTAGACTTCATATTCTCTGTCGATCACCTTTATGTTGTTTGTCAAGGTCCCTTCCCTGGTGAACTCGTCCACAGTTTTCCACCAATAAACTCAAGGTACGTTGTCCCTGTTGAGATTGATCACCTTTACGTCTAGTTCTAACAGCCAAACAACCAACACTAGGATCCTTCATATCCAATACTGTTACAAAAGTTTATTGGACATTTGCCTTCATTGCCCAACTTGATGCCATACCTTACCATCAGGAACCGCCAGCTCCAGGCTTTTGCGCTTGAAAAGACCAATGTAGCTTCTGTCTACAAAAACCTAGGAAGAAACAAATTGCTGTGAAATAAATTATATAATAGTACATAACACATAAACTCTGCTTAACTTGAACTAAATAGCTCAAAGATGACTTTAGGCTTGGTAACTATCACCACAGTCATCACCTGTACACAACTATATTGTGAAGTATGTCCTGAAATATGTACTTTAGGCATACCAACAACATGGAGTGGCCATGTGTTTACAGGGGCCACCTGAATGCACCATGAAGTCAAACCATTGACTTCAGGAAAGCAGGAAATTTTCAGCACTAAAGGTTTCTCCGTCATCTCAGACTCTGGCAATAGTGTCTAGAGAAGTGCAGCTGTCGATAACTGGTAAGGTAAAGTTACACTGTGTTTTTAGCTGCATGATACTGCCAGTCCTCCAAAAAGTGTTGTTTTTGTCTTCGGACACGAACAAGTAGGTGGGGTTAGAGGAAAAAATACTGGGAGAATCGAAAATTGAAATTGAAAGCTAATTTAGGTAAAGGGGGAAACAGCTAGCCTGACTCTGTCCAATGGTAACAAAACCCAACCACCAGCACCTCTCTGTTATATCTCATATCTTATACTGTGTCTCTGCCCTGTAAAACCACAACTTATCACTACCTTTTTTGTATAGATTAAACAAACAAGATTTATAACTAGTATATTAGTGATTCGTGAGTTTACAAGATGCTGGTAAACTTCTTTACCTCTGGACAGAACCAGGCAAACTCTTTCCTCAACTGCAGTTTTTATGCGATACCGGCCGCTGGCTCCAAATTTATATTTTGTGTACACATCTTTGAGTTGTATCGATTTAACATCTATAACTTGTAGTTAGAAATATTTCCCAAAATGCCAAACTTCTCCCTTAAATTTTTTTCACAGCAACTACAAACACATCAAGGGTCATGATGAAATGACTTAATGGAGGGCAGTCACATCTATACAGGATAAGGTCAGGGCGAGTGAGGTCATGCCATTATGTACAATAAGGACTCACTAGTGCACGGTCTCGGATATGGTCTCCAGACTTTAATAGTCCTCCACTGGTGATGGTGGTCTCATACAGCGTGTATCCATAGGACTGGCCGTTCCCGTTGTTTACAGGTAGATTCTCCATGCTTACTGGCTTAGGTGACTTAAATGGCTGCAAGAAAAACTGCTAAATGAATAAACTGATCCCTTTGACTGACACACAAAATTATTTTAATTACACATATAGGCAACAGATATTCTTGCCTAAAACATACCTCCTCAGTGAAGCTCAAAGCATCCCATAATGACAGATGCTGGTACATGATGGCTGGTTCATAAGCCTCCCTGTAATGCAGGGCCGGCATGTCAGGGAAACTCTCTCCTTCTGCACAGAAGGTGCAAAGACAACATCAGGTAAAGAGGTTAGTCAATAGTTACATAATGTATTCAGAAACTTCATGAATTGAATTAAATTGAATTGAATTAAATTGAATTGAATTGAATTGAATTGAATTGAATTGTCTTTGTTGTGTGTGAAAGACTGACACGCACAGACGTTTTACTTCAGAACATAAACTGACTTTTTACTTCAGCCTCATGTCTAGATCAACCCATCCCTGTTTTTTTGTTTTCATGTGCTCCACGCGTAACGTAGCATCCCATAATAATCACAGTCTCTTAAAGATCCCGTAACCCCTATTTAGCAACATACAGCAAACCCCATGTATCACAGTGTGACCAGTCTTTAAATTTAGTTGAATTGTCTCTATTGTCATTGTACCAGCACAACGAAATTTACAGTACAATCCCTTAAAGTGCAGAAATAATTTCACATTCAAAGCATCAAAAAGAATAGGCAAGACCTGTAAAATGACAAGCTTACCACACCCACACGCACACACGCACACAAACACACACACACACGCACACCGTAGCAGCTTAAGGAGACAAAAACAAAAAACAGTAGATTGCTTAGACCCTGAGCATCATGTACCATCAAAGGTAAAGGTATTTACTGTGTTAAGCACTGTTATAGCTTTTGGATTAAAACTGTTCATGGCATTTAAATGTAGTGTTTAACTTACTGTTGTAGCGAGAAAGTAAATCCCTAAGGAGATGGTACTTTGGGGTGTACTCCCCATCTTCAGACAAGGGAGCATCATAATCTGAAAAACATCACAGCGTAACATAGATGATCTATTGTCTGCTGCCACCTGCTGGGTCTTAAGGTCAATGCTGCTCTGTGGACAACAAGGAACATATTCTCCAGCTCTGACATGGCAGTGCGTCATCATTATGACCACAATCTTTTTACATTTGCATCAAATACACCACCAATTTGTTTGTGACAGAGCACACGACACAGAGGAACCTACCATAGCTGGAGACCAATGCTTTGTAGGAAGGATCAGCCAGTGCTCCGCTCATGAAGCCAAAACTGGAGCCTCCGTGGAACATGTAGAGGTTAAAAGACATGCCTCGCCTCAGGATTTCTCTCACGGTGGACACCATATCTGGCAAGAAGTTGAACACATTCACTGATCAACAAATTGACTCCTTAAAAACATAAAGGAAATCATCTTTCAGTTTTTAAATCAAGTCACTGACACCTTTTTGGCCACCTGTTTGTCAGAGGCTACAATAATTCAAAAGCAGGTTGGCCGTGGCTTACACATTTGCATGTGCATGGAGCATGTAGCTGCCATTCCTCATGTAAAAAGCAAAGTGACAGGAAAATAAATATAATGCAAACAGAGTGAGATAGAAAGTATTTGTTCACAGCTCTTAAGAGCGGCTCGACATCAAATATTGCTGGTCAGAAAGTCAGTGGCCTATGAAAAAGGACATAAAGTGACTTAGATGTTAAATGTATGGGAAAAAAGATGGCTGAATAATAATAATAATAATATATATACAAAGTATATATATATTTATATATTTTTCCTCACATTGTGGGGGGGCATTTACAGCATTTTTGAATACCATAACTACTGCCTCGCTTCAGATCAGAACTGGTAACATTGGTGAAAATGGAGAAAAGCAAGAGTTATAGTGGGATACAAATGATTTCAGACTGTATTTTCTGCGATTTTCAGTCTGCTACAAAATGTATCCCCTCTTTAAAATGTACAGATGATTTCCTACCATTTTGCAAATATCTCATGTATAAAGCTGCAGAAAACAAGAAGAACCATCCTTACCCTCTGGGGGAAGCACATGGTGGAGGTCACCCCACACATCATACCAGCCAGTCCAGTAGTCCATCACCATGGTCGGGCTGTTGGGCTGACAAACAGAGAAGGGCTCACACAGCTAACTCTCCAGTGTTTTATTAATCTTGATGTCTTCAGTGCCAGACAGTGAAATGATGTGAAAAGGTAAGATACACACCTGGATAGCATTCAGATCCTGGATGTCTCTCTGATTCAGCTTCTGCAGCTTCAATGATCTGATCGCTACAAGATGGGGATCCCAAGGTAAGTGTGTGTGTGTGTGTGTGTGTGTGTGTGTGTGTGTGTGTGTGTGTGTGTGTGTGTGTGTGTCTGTATGTCTTGTGTCTGTGTGTCTGTGTGTGATAGACTGTACCTCCATCCACACCCCCCGACTTTAATGTGTTGTGGTTGTCTGATGTGAGCAGGAGCTCACTGATCCCTCTGGACTGTAGAGCCTTTCAAAGTAAAACATGAAGTTTGAACATCATCCAATTGTTCCATTCAATCAATATCAATATACTTATACATGTGTTTTAGTGTTAACAGGGAATATTAATAAGCAAAACTATCGCATTACCTCTTTAATGAAAACCATGTAACTTTCATCTTTTGCAAAGGATCCATACTCATTTTCGACCTGCACTGCAATAATAGGCCCTCCTTTCTTGAACTTAAAAACATAAACAAACATGTTTTTTTTAAGGATGACAAGTTAAATGAACCAGCGCTTCTAAATACCTGTTTTCAGATTAAGTGACAAAAATTGACCTGTAGTGGAACCACTTTTGGTATAAGTTTGTCAAAAAAAGTATTGACAGCCTGAGTAAAGCCCGGGTAAGTCGTTCTCAGTCTCATGCTGCCATCGCGGAGGAGCCAGCTGCAAAGGGACACAAAACCAGATGTTAAGTCATGACTGAAGCCACAGAGCTGCGAGAACAACATCGACACAAAATACTGGACAAAGTGATGGAAAAAAAGTCACCAGGCCATTATTAGTTATATGCTGTGTATTAATTGTTTTGTGTTTCCCTTTTCGCACAGTGTGTTGCGGAGTCAGCAGGAGAGTTGGCGATTGAAAAGCCGAGATAGCTTACTATGTTTTCTAAATATATCACCATGACAACCATTTCTGTTCAACTCCATGTTAAAATGACTTGGCTCTGAGGACTGCCCTCAGAGCATGTTGAGACACTGGTGTTAAGAGTACTATATGCTCCCTTCTTGTGCAAGAATGAAGTTTGTTTTTATTAGAACTTGATTCTGGTTCCGAACTGGTCCTTGTGTCACAAGTTCTTCTAACACAAAGCTTCATACACTGGTCAAGTCAACAACTCAACAACTGCCTTGCGGTTATATTCCTCTGCCAACCAGTCAAGTGGCAGTTTACATCCAAACCTTCCAGACTTACATAATATACTGTATTCTCTAAAATCTAAAATCTATACAAATGGCATTATGGATATGATATGTCATCACTTCATCATGTTATCTTATCAGACATTTGTGCAAAATGTTGTCAAAATTAGCGTAGGAGTCCTTTAGTCATGGCCAGTGCCTTGACCTTTGACATTTGACCTCCAAAGTCTTTTTTATAACATGCATATGCCAAATTTGAAGAAATTCCAGGGGTTCCTGAGTTCACAAGAATGAGACTGCCTGACAACCAGAAAACATAATGCCAATGCAACGGTGCAAGGGCATAAAAAAGTGTCTCTTTGTGCTTCAGATCATGTTGCTTTTGTGCTGTCAAGTTAAATTCACGTACACATTTAATTTACTTCATTCACGGACATACAGTGAGAAAGTTTGTTGAAGAAAGCATTAGACAGACTTTGGGTTTGACTCTTCATCCTACTTTAATGCATACAGATTTCAGGATTTCTATAAGCGTTGTTCTAAATAATATACAAATATACTTTCCTCAAATAGTTACATGTAAAAAATACGAGCACGACCTTGGCAGTCCTCCTAGGTCCAGCTCAGAGGAAATGTAGGGCCCTGGACGTAAAATCACCCACAATCCCAATTCAGCAGCAAGACTGATATAAGCTCTGAAACCCAGATGAAGAAGACAATCATTAAGCATTTTTTATGAAAACAAAAGGTTTACAGCCCAGTTGAGACACCATATCTTGTTGTTGACACTACAGGTGAAAGGGGGAAAAATAACAAAAAGAAAAAAAACACCATTAAACTTCCACACTATATTACATAACATTAAATTAAGAAGGAGAAGAAGAATCTATTTTGTATAACAAGTTTAAATATGCAAATGAGGCATTGTCTGATGAATATGTGCTAATTTGCATACAACAAGAAGTAAAATAAACACCTTGATGTGTGTTTTGGTTTTCTTTCCACCAGTCTAAAATAAAGACATGTAAAGGAAGGAAAATAGCCCAAAATCCCAAAAATGTATGATTTTGCCTGGGGTGTGTCCCATTGATGATTGTGAAATGCGCTTGGCAACAACATTGGGCAGCGTGAGGCATCACATCCCTCTTCACTTATCACTGCAGTGTCGTTAATTGCTTGATAAGCTGCTGTTGTTGGGGAGACACTGCTGTTGTCAGGTGGGACATCTCTAACGCTAGCTTTTCCCCTGAGCACTGAGGCTTAGGCAACGAGAAGAGAAGGAGAGTATTCCCAGCACACCTCAGAGCAGGTAATACTGTTAGAACAGCTAGAGAGGTGGTGCAGGGTGTTTTCATTCCTATTATGGTCTTAGTATGTATTTTTAGTTTAACAAGAGCATGTGCTGCACTCCCATAAGCAATAAACTATAATGTGATGAGTGTGTTTTGTATTCAGGTCAAGCAAGAGTCACACTCCTTCTTACTCTAAATCCAGCTGTGTGTGGAAGTTGAAAACTCCTCTTTCTGGCTGGTGCAGACTCCACGGCACATACCTGCAAGGATGCAGGAAGATCTCTGTTAACATTCAAGTGGTGAGCAGTCTTAAAAAAGGAAACACACCAATATTGTGTTCCTACGTAGTGAGGGTGTTGATGCCACAGGCCTTCATTTTCATCAGGCGGTCCCTCCAGTAGGCCCTGGGCACACGGAAATAGTGGATGGAACCCCCGAGGACGCGGAAGGGCTCACCCTCCAGGGTGAACTGGGACATGTTGGCCCTCAGACCCACCTTCCTGCTCATTCTCCGTACCCCGGGTGGCGAGCTGAAAGAGGAGTTAATGTGTGTCACACGCACATAGTGTAGCACATAGGCTATTGTGCTCAAATAGACCACATGACATGCTTGATAGGAATTTGCAGACGTCTTGTGTTGGCAAACAAAGGAGCAAAGGACCAGGAACTGAATTTAGAGGCGAGATAAACTACAACAGATGAGTTTAGCACTCCATATCGTTGGGTCTATGTAAATCATAAATAAGTCCTAGAGTGTGGTATTTACTTATACTCTATATGTGAAGTGTCTTGAGATAACGTTTCTTATGATTTGGCACTGTAAATAAAATTGAATTGAATATTAACCTTTTTAAATGTTACTCACTATTTTTCTGTAACATCCTTTATGCTGTTGTTAAAGACACTCTTTGTTATTTTTACCCAGAGAAACATGCAGATAGTGACACTTAACTGAGGTACAGTGAAACAGTTTCCATAGTAGCTTCACATAATAGCATGGCATATTATTCCTTGAGATTTATAGCATGTATCTCTGACAATTTAAAGTAGATTATTAAGTATTAAACTTTTGCTACCTTAATGCCACTGTAATAAGGAACTGCATTATGTACAAGCAGCCGTAAAGTAGCTCTAACTGAAACAATAATAATGACAAATGTTCTTACCCGAGATATCTGTACATGATAAAGCCAACGATGCACAGGCAGACGAGTGCATATTTCCTTTTGTGTGCATTTCTGATCCTCAAGACAACCATTGATCAAATGTAGGATGTCCTCCTGTGACATGCAGCACTGGAGAAATGTACAGCATCTGAGCTCAGATGAAGGCCTGATGCTGGCACGAGCACCGCCCTGTGGGAGTGCCCCTGTGCACAACCATGGAAATCAAACACACCTCAGAACAAAACAACCTTTGCATGTGTGTCTGTACTACGTTTCTGTTTGTCAAATGTAGCCTATAGGCCACTGTAAGTGAGGATGGCGAAATGAGTACCCTACATCAAATATTAGTATTGTCTTGATAGTAAAATAAACATAAAACATAAGACTTTTAAACTTAAATGTGTTCTCTTATGTTCAGTAAGAAAGCATGTTAGCATATTATGGAAATATTTTGTATATTATATCAACAACTCTAAGGTCTACAATAGTGTGTGACATTTTTCTGAATATTGCACCCTTCTTTTTAAATGATTTATTGTATTGTGAACTGAATGTATATTGAACGATTGTCATACAATCACACAGTCATGCACAAACATGTCCAATGTTTCAATGCGCTATTTCCCTCTGTATAACACTTTTGAACTTTTGAAGTAAGTGAGATGTCCCCGTCATTTCAATAAGGAGGACTACACTTCCTTTTTCTTTTTTTAATTCTTTATTTGCAATTCGAACAAATATGTTACAACCAGAACAGTGTGGCATCATACTTGACAGATATAGATATGTGTGTAAAGACTCCTTTCAGAAAACAATACACATTACATTATAACGACATTACATAAGAATACTTAATAAGATACAAAGGCATAGAGAAACAGAAGACAATAGATAAAGTAAAAATAGATACATGTAAAGAACTTAAATTAAGACACAGGCTTTACTGTTATAAGTCTTTAAAAAGGTATCATTTCTTATTATTGTTAATCTGGACGGACTCAAAATAGTTACGGAATTCAAATTTGAAGGGATTAAAGTTTGGTGGAGTTTTGGAGAATAAAGCTTTATGGCTCTGATGCTTCCCTTGAAGAACTAGTAAACTGACATTAATCCACTGTATTGTTTTGTCTTGGTTTTCATAGCAGGTAACGACGTCTTTTGCTTCCAATTTAATGAAGTGTTTGTACTGAATGCTAAAAAAGCTTTCAACTTTTTTCCAGAACTCCAAAGTTACACTGACACTCCCAGAATCAATGCAGAATAGTTTCATCTTCAATCTTACTAAAGTCACATTTGTTGTCCACACCTGCAAACCTTGAAACAAATGTATTGGTGGGGTAAATATTGTGAAAGATTGTATAATGTAATTCTTTCAATTTATTGGGGATAACAAATGTATACAGAAGAAGCCGTGTTTTTTCCCAGTGAATATTAAGAAAATAAGAATTCCAAACAAAGTTTCCCCTGGGAGTGATTTTCATTTTGCTGTGAAAGTAGTTCCTTATATGTTTATTAGAACATTTATGACTTTTAATATTTATTCCATTAACAAAGAGGGACGGGTCTAAATCATGCAGTTCTTGTCTCCCAGTGACACTTCGTCGGTTAGGACTACACTTCCCATGCTCCTTAGAAGTCGGAGCTTGCGCAATCTGTTTTTCCACGGCCCTGGCTGCTGTTAGTGTCTGTCTGGTGTTGTTGTTGTCACATTAAAGGGGCAAAAGAAAGAACTGACGAAGTTATAAGAACCCTGAGGCTGTCGCATGAGGTAAGGAAGATACCCCGCGGTTAAACGTGTGCCCTGTCTTACTTTACACGCGTGTTAGGCGCTGTCTGGACGGAAAACAACACACTTAAATGAGTTGTTGAGCGTTAACAGTTAGCTAGCGACACAGACAGGGAAGCTAGCAGAGTACTAAACAAACCAGCGAAAGTCAAAGATTACGAGACCAGAGACATCCCGCTGAACACAACAGCTACATAATGAGGGTCTGCACATATTATAGTGTTAGGACTTTTCGGTGAGCCAGAGAGAGCCAGCCGCTGACTGTGGCTATCACCTCCTTGAGCTAACGTTGACCCACTGAGTCAGCTAACGTGAACTTCCACTAACAGTAAGGCTGTTGTCAACAGACACTGGCTGAACCAACGCTCCACTGTCATCTTGTTACTAAACCTGCATCACTGACTGAGACACACTCCGTTTGAGACTAACAGATGTGACGGTGCTGTTTTAGAACTTCACCGTGCAGGCACATTCATGGGTTTGGTGCACAACAGTGGTGTCGTTTATTAAGGAGTTACAGTATTTTGCTGTGTTGGTTTCAGTTAGGTTAGCTAATAACATCAGATCCTGTTAGACCCCCCTTTGTACACCAGTAACGAAGTTGAAAACTAGCTTGTCTCCCGTTTTTCTTCACCTTAAACATGTTTAAATTCGACACGACAACAATACATGTTGTTTTCCAAACATAGTATAGTGGACAAAGGGGAGACTTTGCTATTATTAAAACAAGATTCGATGACAGATGACACAATCATTGCCTTTTAATCAAATGTAGTTGAGGTTATCAGATGTGAATCAGCACAAATATCCAAATATAGTATGGAAAGAGGTTATAAACCTCTGTTAATCACTGAACTGTCCCAAAGCCAGCAGTTTTTTTTGTCATGCATGTAATTACTGTTACTATTCTTTGAAGTCGAAATAATAGTAATGTAATACTGGACACTGATTTTCATGAATGCACATGATAAACTACCAAAGTTAGATATGCCAAGATCACTATTTCCTAAAGTGCTTGTTATTGTGTATACCTGTGGTCTAATGCTATTGGATAAAGCTGACAGGAGTGGGGAAATTTAGTAAACAAAGTCAACCTCATGAAATTGCAAGCAAATAGGCCTACAGTACATCATGTGCCTCTAACAACTGTTTCTCCCTGCATAACAAAGTGAGACGTCTGCATGTTAGACCTGTATTTTAAAGGTTATTGTACATTTCTAGAAACAGCTCCACTCACTAGCTCTTGTCCTCACTTTCGTTCCTTGGTTTTGGGTCGGGGCAGGTTACTAGGTGAGCCCCTCCCTGCCATGAGAGCTGACCACCAGATCACCAGCCCCCCCTCCTTCTGCAGTTGATGGATCTGCAGCTGGTCCAGAGATGACAGACAGCATCAGGGCCTTCCTCCGCAATGTTGCGACGGTCAGCAGACACACGCAAACTGTACTCACGCATATGACACTAGTCACAAGGGTGTAGTTCACTGACATTGAAACAGATCCATGAATTCAAACTAATGGACCCGTTCAGTTTTTTTAATTTTTTTATTATAGAAACATACACTCACTGTTCTCTTTATTAGGTACACCTATACTGAATGGTGTTTATAATATTTGCAGAGTAAGGTGTATGAAGGGCAGATGTTCTCAGACAAATCCCCTGGAGACGCAGAGCTTTTTGTGTACTTTTGTCGTGTAGAGTAAAATTGTGAAATGTGACATCATATAATATTAATTTGTATAAGTGCAATGATGTAATAAAACTACTACAAGTGCAATGATGTAATAAAACTGAATTTTGAAAAGGGGCATTTTGAAATAAACATGTCTCTTGTGAAATAAAAATACCCTATAAAACTGTATCATAAAAATAAGAATGATGAAATAACATTTTATAATAATGAAAAGAGTTGAGTTTCAATAATGTCTTAAATGATCGTGATAATTCCCTGACCCCAAAAGAACTGGGGTCAGGCCCCACCTGCTGGCAGCTGAAATAAAGTGTGACAGCGGTATGGAGGAAGACATGAATAGAATTCTAATTACATAAAACATCCTCAGAGCCATCAAGTCCTAAACATTGTTAATGGGATCTGCCTTTAAATACCTCAATCGGCCTAATTCTTGTGTTCAACAAGTATTGAGACATATTTGCAAGTTAGAAACAATCACCTTGTGTGTTTTCTCTCTTGCTCGGGGTTCTCTAGGGGATCAAGGACTCCATATTGGGGATTGGAACAATCTCCAAGCTGGATGCCCGCATCCAGCAGAAAAGGGAGGAACAGCGGAGGAGAAGGGCTAGCGGGGCCCTGGCACAGAGACGGGCTCAGAGTGAGGAGCGCAAACCGGACAAGTAGGCCACAACAAAATCTGCATATTTTGGTCGTAATGCTACTGATTTTCTTACTTAGCCAGAGTCCGATATGCTCATGGATATTTTTTTCATGTTTCTGCATACATCATTGCTGTTTTTATTTGAAACCATTCTATAAAAGCTGGAAAGTTGGAGTTGCGAATCCTCCTGACAGGATCATGTCAGGTAAAACTTCTTATGCATCTCTCAAGCTGTGCACCCTTTCCCACAAGCTGCACCAGTTAAATGGATTTGTTTACCTTAAGACTATGTTTTTTCTGGCATTCCTGGCAAAAAAGCACACAGCCTGAAAATACATGCTGTACTGAACTGCAATCCCCTGGGCATTCGTCGTGGCTCTTTGCACATTTAAACAAGAAGTGATTTTATTTATTTATTCTGCATTCTCATGTGGCTGTCAATAATGACGGTAACTTTAGTGCTGTGTGTGTATATAACACATAATTGAAGCAGTCATGGATCTATTCAGCTCTAATACTCTCTTCAATCTCCATCTTTTACCATACATACTATGTATGAGTCAAATCCACTGTTCCAAATACCTTCAGTCTGCAATGAGACATGTTAACAGCATCCATGGGTCTGTCTGGTTAAGTAAGAAAATCAAGATTTATGTGAAAGCAAACTATCTTATAATATTCAGCCGTTATAGCCGTTGTCATTTAATTTTCTCTTTCAGTGACCCCAAAGTAGCCAGCAGGATTCTTCAGTGCTGTGCCTGGAATGGAGGAGTGTTCTGGGTAAGATATTGAATCTACTGTAGTGCAACCTCGTGCAACTTGTTGTCCCAAAACCTCTTTCAGCTTCTGTAAGCTAAGAACTAATGTCAGCTAAAAGAAAAAAACTGTCTCTCAGATAACCAGCTCTGATACACCCATGCTGTGTGGCCTTAATGTCCTCTGTCCCTAATCCTTTGGGTACTGTCTTCAGTGCCCGAGAAAAGTCTTAAAATGTCTGGATTGTGATTATATAATGAAAAGCCTCAAAAGCGTTTTCCAATTTAATTTTAATTTCCTAATTGTGTCATTTTTAAGGCTGATGTAACCTTTGAATAGTCATGAAACTAAGTCAAATACCATTGTGGAGAACCCTGTGCGAGGAGCAGCGTAACTATAGTAATTCATTTCTTCTTCCAGCTCAGTCTGTTCCTCTTCTACCGGGTGTTTATCCCACTGCTGCAGACTCTCACAGCAAAAATCATTGGTATGTATTGCTGCTGGTGAAGTTAAGGCAGTATCTTTGACTTGTGGTTAGAACCAGTCAGTTAACAGGCTGTTTTTGCCCCCAGGTGACCCCTCCCTCCATGGCAGCGTGTGGTCCTGGTTAGAGTTTATCCTGACCTCTGTCTTCAGTGCTCTCTGGGTTCTCCCTCTGTTCGTCCTCAGCAAGATAGTCAACGCCATCTGGTTCCAGGTAAGGCCCCGCTTTGCTAGGCTGTGATGATGTGTAAGAGGGAATGTGGCATTTCTATAATCTACTCAGAAATCCCATTGCTTGATCTCACATGCGATATCCACATTCAAGGGTCTTAGGGTGCACTCACAGTGTCCGTCCGTACCGTGCCCGGTGCTTTAGGGTACTTGTCCCCCCCTCCCTCCCCCCCGCGGCCAAGGCCCATTTGTACTCACACTACCTGGGCCTCGTGCGAATGCTTCTTGCTGCCTATACATCATCACGCCATAACACGTCACACTCTTTGATGAAGTCAATACGATGCGTTGCGTTGTTTACAAATCTTTCCATAGACCTCAGAG
Source organism: Echiichthys vipera (assembly GCF_963691815.1). Classification (NCBI taxonomy): domain Eukaryota; kingdom Metazoa; phylum Chordata; class Actinopteri; order Perciformes; family Trachinidae; genus Echiichthys; species Echiichthys vipera. The sequence goes on along the minus strand of NC_139839.1, from coordinate 24,005,610 downwards.
TTTTTGTGCGTCTTGTCGACTGTTTTTGAATATTTTCATCGACCAAATCTGCAGTAAACACTCCACCTCTGCATCACACCAACTTGAACCTTTCGCCACCATTGTTTTAATAAAATGACCTCAGAACTGCCGTAGGTCTTGTGTTCGTACACGTTCGCACGCTCGTGCTCGTACATGTGCAAACGTGCTTTACAAAAGCCCACCTCTCCCAAACGGGCCCTGGACGGCAACGGTTGCACTCACACTGGTCAAACGAACTAGACTTTAGCTGTGAAACGTCCTGGGGCACGGAACAGATGGACAGTGTGAGGGCGCACTCACACTGTCCTTCCGCACCGCGCCCCGGGCTTTAGGGTACTCCTCCCCCCATTGCTTTCGTATTTTCGATAATAGACTTAAAGCATAAATAAACAGTTCAAGCCTGTGAAACGTGAGCGTGATAGAGCTGGTGCAGGCAGCTGCATAGATTTAAATGAGGGCATATCTGTTGATATCTGAAAACAATCTTTCTTTGACTAAGATTAATCTAAAATGCCCAGACTTTAGTCGACATAATTAGAAAATAGTTGTCAGAATAAACACTATTTCCAACTATTGCTTTATCAAAAAAATACCAAAAGGGTAAAATCCTGTAGCCCTACATGCAGACTTTTATTGAGCAGGGAATTGAGCTGAACACACCATTAAACTGGACTCCTGTGACTTCAGCTGGAAATGATGAAAACCAAGTCTGAAGCAATGAGGCATCACTGGTTATCTACACACACAGGAGTCTCAGTGACATGTTGCCTGACACAGGTTGTTGGAAGACGTTTGGACTTTTCTAAGCAATTTTGATCAAAGAGATGATCAAGAAATAATAATACTGAATATACTTTAAAACTTTGTTTTTAACTTCAGTACATGTTTATAGTTAATTTGTAGCTCTAGTCATATTCTCATCACAAAGCAAAAGACAATTGTGTTTCACATTCTAATGTTTCTAAAGTTGTTTTTTTTTATATATGCTTTGTTGACACAGATATCAAGGTGTTATTTTCTGTTGCAGGATATAGCTGACCTTGCATTTGAAGTGTCTGGATGTAAAGCCCAGCCGTTCCCCAGCGTCAGTAAGATCATCGCAGACATGCTCTTTAACCTTCTTCTCCAGGCACTCTTCCTCATCCAGGTACATTTTTATAGACTGCTACCTTTGTTTTCTTCCTTTAAAATAATGTCCCTGTCTGTGCTAGTCTGTTTATCAGTACTACAATCTCTAACTGCTCGCTGTTGCCTCCAGATTCACCAAATGGTTACTCAGTACGCAAATGATATCACTTTTCTAAGTCACAAAGTCATGCTGTACATGCAACAGAGTTTTCCGGCATGTCAGGAAACTTCCTACACTTTAAATTCAGAGACTTTTCTAAATATAAAAGGCGTTATGGTGTCACACTTAGGTTTGTTTTATCCTGAAATCAAGGACTTTTCTATGACCGCAGTTTCATCTGCATTCATTTCAACAATGCTATAAAAATGAAATCTCTACTTCCTTAGCTAATGCAAAAGAGATGAAAATGCACTTATTTCTCTCCTCTTGGTGAATGTAACTGTGTCGTATATTTTCATGCTCCTCCAGGGCATGATTGTTAGCCTCTTTCCCATCGATGCCATCGGACAGATGGTCAGCCTTCTCCACATGTCTCTGCTCTACTCCCTGTACTGCTTTGAGTATCGCTGGTTCAACCATGGTGAGAAACTCACATTCAACTCTTCACACAGATCATCAGCATTGAATAGAGATGAATAAAACTGAGTCTGTTCATGTTTGTTTAAGGCATTGAGATGCACCAACGGCTGTCCAATATTGAGAGGAATTGGCCCTATTACTTTGGCTTTGGTTTGCCCATGGCCCTGCTGACCGCCCTGCCCTCCTCATACATCATCAGGTAACACTCCTTATTCTTGATGAAGTCAGAATCAGGTCCGGACATTGTCCAGTGTTTCCTTTCACACATTTAGCAGACAACAGGAGATTGTCTGTGTCAGAGGTGTTCTCAATTACTCTGGAAATACTTTTGTTAAGGCGAAGGGGGGACGTTTAAGATGTGCAAAGGATACTAATTAATTTGGTCATTCATAACAGAGTCTCTTGCCATTCCTTGATTTCCTTGATTTTGTCTGATTTCAGTGTTGGTCCATACCGGTAGAAATTCCCAAATCTCTCCAGTTAGACGTTCTCGTTGCCGTCTTTGTGTAATTCACCTTTGCATGTTTGTTTTTGTTCTTGTTCTGGGGAGCCACATGATGAAAACATCATCAACACGCCCACTTGCTCGCTACCTTTGAATCTTCCATGCAATGAGTAGCTTTTTTCACAAATGGGCTCACTTGGACATTACACAGACTTTGTTTTAGGGAGCTGGTTAGGTAAAGATTGTTTGATGTCCGGTCCAACAGATTAAAGCAAGCATGTGCCTACATGCCTCCGTCCCCTACAAAACATATGCATGTAAACCGAGAGATAAGCTGAAGACACACTGCTGCTGCAGTGCCGTTTTGCGTCATATCATGCAAGTCAAGTTTAGCCCCTAGCACCAAAAATCTTACAATCATCTGTGGACACCCACTACTTAAAGTGTAATTCCGGCGCAAATTCATCCCATTGTCTTTATTTGGCACTTAAATACATCAAATAAGCCATTGAGACATTTTTTTTTAATTTATCAACTATTAACAGAGAAATCCGGTAGAGTCACAGTGAGTGCAGGCAATGCAATGCAATCCAAAAGGTAGGAGCCCATTGGTGTTTTTGCAGCTCCAGTCAACCCTAGTAATATTTGCATCTTTTTGTGTATGTATTTTATATTCAAATGTCTGCGCATCTGTGCCTTTAAACTAACAGTGAAAGAGAGAAATTCATTATTGACCATTGGGAACAGTAAATATAACAAAATAATCTAAGCTCAAATATTTATGAAATTTCAATTTATCACTTCAGACCCATGGTAATTTAATAAAATAACAAAAAAAACTCTGTAAACACTAGAAAGCAGCACATCACTGGAATTGCTAACATTCTCCACATCATGCCTCAAGTAAAAAAGGTTTTGCAACCTGAAAACAATCATGAAATAGATACATGTATGTATTATAGTGATGAAGAAAATACCATAAACACAGGAATTGGTAAATGAGGGGGCGTGCACTCTGGAAAACATCTCTTTGGGTTGAGTTATCCCTCACTGTATTGACTGTATGCTGTGTCTTTTGCTTCTTTTCTGCTTAGTGGCTGCTTGTTCTCCATCCTCTTCCCTCTATTCATCATCAGCGCCAATGAGGCCAAGACACCAACAAAGCAGTAGTAAGTGTTAAATAAAGACAATCAAAGAAAAAAAAGTTTCTTGTAATGAATGAGCCACTGCTCACATTTGTTTTCCATTCTTTCAGCCACTTCCAGCTACGTCTCTTCTCTCTGGTTGTGTTGATCAGCAACAAGCTTTTCCACAAGACGGTCCACCTGCAGTCCTCCATGACATCGTCCGCCTCCTCAGAGAGGCTACCATCTCCCCACACCTCCCCGACCCGCCACAGACCGCTGCCTGCACAGTGATGGATCCACTTGAAAAAGATTGGAAAGCAGTTGATGAGTGGCTTCACTCAATGTGAAAACACGATTCTTCCAGATGGCTTCCCTTTATTGAAGATGATATGTGGTTCAGGACAAAGGGTTTACATGTTTGTATCTAATCTGTTCCTTTGGTTTTACGTTTGCAGAAGACACATTTTAGTGTGACACAAAAATCGACTGCCCTGTGCCTCACAATCGAAACACATTATATTCTTGGCTCTTGACTTGTTTTCTTTTTTTAAACATTTCTTTCATTGTTTTTTTGTATAATGTGCCATTTGAGTGACTCTCCTTTAATAAATTACAGCACAATAAATCACAAAGTTTTAATATGTTTAATCAAACATCGTTTGATGAATTTCCGAACTGAAGGGTTGTTTGCATTCAGAAGCAAAGCACAGTCTGGTTTTACCTGCAGTATGTCTTCTTGATGTTGCAAGTCACATTCCTTCCTCACAGATTGGATGTATTGTTACACATGATGTGTGTTTCTGTCAAATACTGTTGTCCCAGCAGTTCCAGGAATAACCCTGTAAAGTTAAAAAAAGGGAGGCTTTTTTATCCTGTAAGAGCATCGTGTTAGAATATACAGATCAGTTCAGGAGCTGCTATAAGAAGGATTGGTGACCTTAACAAAGTCACTCTTGTTGTGTGTTGAGTAAAGGTTAGCTTGGTGTCTCACCCCAAATTAAATGTCACTCCACTGTCTGATGAGATGTACATGTTGCAAATCACAAGGTGACAACAAAGGAAAAAGCTGCCTAATTGTGTATAACCAGGCACTAGGTGAGATGACACTGCCAAACTGTTAAATCTATGTTCTGTTTATTTCTCTTCACTACATTGCTACGCTCTGTAACAAAGTAAGGAGTCCCATAGTCACAAGTGTTTATATCTTAACAAATGGGTGATCAGCCTTGACCTGCTTGTGTGCCCCTAGAGAGCTGAAGCAAATATAATTAGTCCCTACAGATCACCGGCTGTTTGATTCCTGTGCTGTATATAATGTCAATACATCCTGAATGTTCAAACAGAAGCCCACTGCCATGCAGCTACCCAGTCACCAACCGTTTCTCTCACTCAACAGCTCATGGCCGTGGGGAGGGGACATGATTTTGAAACGGTGTGCAATTATTGTAAGAAGAGCATCGTGTTTGTGCAGACTGTATGTGAGTGAGGTTTTGTAAAAGTAATGCGTCTAATTTCAATAAAATTGGTCAGTATTGGATACTGTGGTCAGTGTTCAGGGTTTTGCTACCACTGTGAGGACTGGACCGCTCAGCCAGAGTTGGTTTGAGACCTCAGAGAAATAGCGGTCACTGAAAAGCTATCAACATAAAAACATGCAGTAATGTTTCAACTGCAGAGGAAAGTAGATGTGGCATATGGAATGTGTCCCAGCCAGGTCAGATGTGTACATGACCTGATGAAGCCTCTTGGATGAGAGCTGAAACGTCTTCCTAGACAAACAACCAAGTCCAGTTGCTTTTGGCTGAAAGTGCTTTGAGGATAACGATGACCTGGACAAATAAGAACATTCACAGGCATATGGAATGTTATCCCTAATATGAAATCAAGCTGTGCCAATCGGAATAACAATAGTGTAAGGTTAATATGAGAAGGTTTGGGTATGCAATCCACAATGCATAGAAAGTGCATCACATTAAGAAGCAGTACACATAATTATAAATGAATTCGTGAGGAGTTTTGTTGTAGTCCCTTAAGAAAGCCTGGCACTGGCTACTGATGAAAGTCCTCTGATCTGAACCCACAGAGAAAAAGACAGCTTCTAAATGTCAAATGATTGATTTTATATTTTGAACCAATTGTTAATGTCATATTATCATGGTTATGAACGGTTAATATGAACTCTTTTGGATTGGGTTGCACCACTGAACTGAACTTGTCCGGAGAGTTTCGCACCCATAGGGGGCGACACGTTATCTCTCCTCACTAAGGACACGTCACTACACTGCACCGGCAAGCTAGGAAACCAACTTTGAATGACAGCCACAGAACCAATCAGATTTATGTGGGATTACTGTTGACCGACGCTCAACCAATAAACGCGCAGCATGGCGTGGTTTGGGCGGGACTAAGTCACGGCGAAGGTTGTGTGTGAATAGTGTATGAGTAACAGGAAAGGAGCGGGTGAGTCTTACTGAACATCAAATATTAAATCTCTGGGCTCATTTAGGGGATACATTTTTGTATTTGAGGCTGTTGTCCGGCTGCCGTATGTGAAGGTGTCGCTAATATTTTCAAAAGAAGTCAGAGAAGAGGCGCGGGGCTGGTGTGTTCATTATACAGCAGCTAGCAGGTTAGCCTCGCTAGCTACTCACATACTTTCAACTGGATGGCAGCAGCATCAACACTAGCCGGCCTGAAGATGCTGAATAGTTATAAGACACTGCCCAGACTATAACAATGCTTGCATTCGTTTTTAATGTGCACGTAATGCGTGTTAGTAGGCACCTCGGTGGAGAAATATTAGCTGCTGTTTATTTCCTTGCCTTGTGATGTTGGAAATGTTGCCTAACTGTCAGTACTTCTAAGGCTAGCTCTTAAAGTTAGCATTAAAAATAGTTCTGTTGATCTCGGAGGTTTGCGTTTTAGCTTTGCAGAATGTAAAGACACGGACACGGCACAAATCCCTGCAAAAGTTTTCCACAGTGCGTGCTTCCTGGTTCCTGACGCCACATCTTAGTGCGTGGCCTTATCTGGTTGGGCTGCTCATGGAAGTTGGCTCTTTACAGTTGGAAGACATTGATTTTTTATCAGTATCTGGCGTGATTTTAAGCTGACGTTGAAAATGCTTAATTATTTTGCAGGACTTACTTTTAAAAACTTAATTAATCAATGAATGTTGGGCCTTTCTCCACTGCTCTTCTATGTGTACCGCTCAGTCTTACAGTGCCTGTCCTCCCTTTAGGTAGTACGGTGAGCTGTCCCTAACCTCGCCAAAATGACCAAGCTGGGCTTCCTCCGTTTGTCCTATGAGAAACAGGACACACTGCTGAAGCTGCTCATCCTGTCCATGGCTGCTATCCTCTGTGAGTCCTCATACACAAGAGTATGGTCTCACTGCTACCAAAATCACATGTAACACACTGATCCATGTGCTTTTCTTTCTCTTCAGCATTCTCCACCAGACTCTTTTCCGTCTTGAGGTTTGAGAGTGTCATCCATGAGTTTGATCCGTAAGTGCTACATCTGCTGTGGTTATTTCATGATTGTTGATAAGATTCTCCGCTTTAAAATGATATCACACCTTTTACCTTCATCTCACCTTCAGGTACTTTAACTACCGTACCACCCGCTTCTTGGCAGAAGAAGGATTTTATAAGTTTCACAACTGGTTTGACGACAGGGCATGGTATCCCCTGGGGAGGATCATTGGTGGCACCATTTATCCAGGTAGGAATCTGCACAAATAGATCAATGTGGTCTTATACACTTTATTCTGGGTTGTGTGATGTCAAAGTAAAGCGGCTCATTAGAGAGACTCATGTATACAATCTGCCTTTTTTGGCACTAACGCACAGCTTACTTTAACACCTCTGGTCTCGCTCTCTTCTCTCACACCAGGACTGATGATCACCTCGGCCGTCCTGTACCACACTCTACATTTTTTCCACATCACCATTGACATCCGTAATGTCTGTGTCTTCCTGGCTCCCCTGTTCTCCTCCTTCACCGCCATAGTCACCTACCACTTCACCAAGGAGCTGAAGGTAGTAAACGCATAAGATACACAACAAATCATGCTATTTAAGGTTAGAAATGCTTAATAAATTGAAAACCTGTATTTCTTATAAGGGGCACTGCAGTGATTATTTTTTTCAAATGGATTAAATTATGGAACTCGTATCAGTCAGATTAAAAAAAAAAAAAAAAAAAAAAAAAAAAAAAGAAGGCAGCAGCCAAAATCAAAGCAGCAGAGATGTCATGACTTGTCAATAGGGCCGTGTGTAAGCAAGAACCTGGTCATAGGGTATGTATCACAATACAGGTGTTATGATTCAATATATTGCAATACTTTAATCAAGGCAATCTCATTTTAGTTAAAACTGTCATAGTATAAAGAACACTCCACCATATGCATATGTTGTTACGCTGGAGTGAAAGAGTCTCAAATACTCAAGTACCAAGTTCCATGGGTTAAACTCCAAAACAGCTGGATCCTACAATTCCCATAATGCAACTCAATAGTATATTTCACAAGGCCCTCCTTGCCCGGTCAATTCCCACATCTTTTTAACTCCAAGCCACCAGATGGTAACATAGGCTTTCTATGAAAGAGTTGGTGCCTTAGGTCCTTCATTAAAAAAGAAAAATGCATCATCAGTGTTATTTTCTCTGATTTAAAACGTTTCCTTCAGTGCTGCAGAAGACATTGTAGAACTGATTTCAATCAGTTTACTTTTTTATTGTCACATAAAATCCTATGTTACTATCCCAGTTAAATGCAACTAAAACCCCAAGTCCAATGACGTTAGGATGTTGTGTAAAACATAAATAAAAACAGAATACAATGATTTGCAAATCCTTTACAACCTACATTCAACTGAATACACTACACAGATAAGATATTTAATGTTAAAACTGATAAATGTTATTGTTTTCTTTGCACGTATTTACTAATTTTAGTAATATACTAATATGATGCCTGCAACAGGTTCCAAAAAAGCTGGGACAGGGGCATGTTTACCACTGTGTTAAATCACCTTTCTTTTTAACACTTTATAAGCGTTTGGGAACTGAGGACACTAATTGTTGAAGCTTTGGAGGTGGAATTCTTTCCCCATTCTTGCTTGATGTTCGACTGCAGTTGCTCAACAGTCTGTGGTCTCTGTTGTTGTATTTTGCGCTCCATAATTTGCCACACATTTTCCATGGGAGACAGGTCTGAACTGCAGCAGGCCAGTTTAGTACCCGCACTCTTTTACTACGAAGCCACGTTGTATTAACACGTGCAGAATGTGTCTTGGCACTGTCTTGTTGAAATAAGCAGGGAAGTCCCTGAAAAAGATGTTGCATGGGGGGCAGCATATGTTGCTCCATAACTTGTTTGTACCTTTCAGCATTAACAGGGCCTTCACAGATCTGCAAGTTACCCATGATGCCATTGGCACTAACACACCCCCATACCATGCAGGTGCTGGCTTTTGAACTTAGCACTTGTAACAATCTAGAATCGTCCTTTTCCTCTTTGACCTGGAGGACACAGCGTCCATGATTTACGAAAACAATTGTAAATGTGGACTCGTCAGACCACAGCACACTTTTCCACTTTGGGTCAGTCTTTCTATGATGAGCTCAGGCCCAAAGAAGCTGGTGGTGTTTCTAGGTGTGGTTAAATTATGTCTTTAGCTTTGCAGGGTAGAGTTTTTAACTTGCACTTGTAGAGACAAACTGTGTTAAGTGACAATGGTTTTCCTCAGTGTTCCTGAGCCCACGTGGTGATATCCTTTACTGAATGATGTCGGTTTTTAATGCAGTGCCTCCTGAGGGATCGAAGGTCACAGTCAGTCAGTGTTGGTTTTCGGCTTTGCTGATTTCATGCAGAGATTTCTCCAGATTCTCTGAATCTTTTGATGATATTATGGACTGTAGATGATGAAATCCCTAAATTCTTTGCAGTTGTACATTTGCAGAAACCTGGTTCTTAACTGTTGGACTATGTGCTAACGCAAACGCCATTGTTCAGAAAGTGGTGAACCTCGCCCCATCCTTGCTTGTGAACGACTGAGCCTTTCAGGGATGCTCCTTTTATACCCAATCATGACACTCACCTGTTTCCAATCAGCCTGTTCACCTGTAATTGTTTTTAGAGCATCCCTCAACTTCCCCAGTCTTATGTTTTCACCTGTCCCAGCGTTTTTGAAACATGTTGCAGGCATCAAATTCAAAATGAGTGAATATTTGCAAAAAAAACAATGAAGTTCATCAGTTTGAACATTGAAAATCTTGTCTTTGTAGTGTATTCAGTTGAATATAGGTTAAAAAGGATTTACAAATCATTGTATTCTGTTTTTATTTGTTTTACACAACGTCACAACTTCATTTGAATTGGGGTTAGACAACAAGACAACGTGTGATGTACAAATTGTGACAAGTATTATATTGTGGAGTTTAGAATCATATTAGTAATAATATATAACTTATAGACTACTTACTGTTATTGATATGATGACGTAAATCATATGTAATGCCACTAAAACGCCTCTTGTCTCTGTAGGATGCAGGTGCTGGGCTCCTGGCTGCTGCCATGATTGCAGTGGTGCCTGGTTACATCTCTCGTTCCGTTGCTGGCTCCTATGATAATGAAGGTATACACCTGATCTGCACAAACCTGTTATTTAAAAAAAAATTCTTTTTTGCAAAATGACTCAATGAAATCCCTCTGTGCTTTCTTACTCAGGTATTGCCATCTTTTGCATGCTGTTGACCTATTACATGTGGATCAAGGCTGTCAAAACGGGCTCAGTGTACTGGTCGTCCGTGTGCGCATTGGCCTACTTCTACATGGTGAGAGAATTAAAAATGCATATGTTTTATTGAATTAATTCACAGCTGTAGGGGTCCTGATTAGGTGTTTGTGTGTGTTTTCTAGGTTTCCTCCTGGGGTGGCTATGTGTTCCTGATCAACCTTATCCCCCTCCACGTCCTGGTTCTGATGCTCACAGGCCGATTCTCTCACCGAATCTACGTGGCCTACTGCACAGTCTACTGCCTGGGCACCATCCTCTCCATGCAGATCTCTTTTGTTGGTTTCCAGGTAAGGTGAAAACATAGGATCCTATGTTACATGAGTCACTCTAATACTCTGGATGTTAGGGATAGGTATCATTTTATTGATGCTTCTTATCAGTTTGGTTCTTTAGCAATACTCTAATTGGTTCTTCTTTATTACTAAATAACTGATTTTCATTAATATCATTTAGAAAAAGAATTCAGAATATGATTAAAATGTATCTTTAATTATCCTAAATATAACTAAATGTTTTTCAACAGCAAAGTCACTATATAATCTCAACATCTCACTCAAAAATGCATTAAAAAAAAAATCCTATTCCTAAAATCAAAATATTGAGCGTGGTTTAGCAAATGTGTAGAACAGAGACCTTATCAGTTAGTACCAGTCCAATCCTCCTTCCTGTCCTCTGTCCTTCTCCCTCTGCTTCTGCAAATCAGGTCTACTATCACCAAGGTCAGATGACGTCAATGACGTACATATTAATTAGCCATGTGCAGGTGGATGAGAGACTGTGGACAGCCTATTGAAATATCGCTTTACAACATGACTGAATCAGGTAGCATTACTTAGCCTTTGGTTTTAACTTAAGCTAGGTTTTAATGTTAGAACCATGCTAATGTAGGAAACTTTAGCTATCAACAGTAAGGATGCCAGTAGAGTGCTTGTTTAAAGAATAAAGTGAGACCCTGCGGATCAGCAGCTAATAAGTATTAGCTTATTAGCCTTATTTATTAAGGCACAACACAGGGAGATGATTTACTGCAGCATGATAATAAATTACACCAAAATGTGAAAAAAGTATCAATAAAAGAACCGGTAGTGTCCGATCTTATCAACACTACAATCTTTAATAACCCAGCCCTGGGGCTAGTTTAATAACACTTTTCGGTACCCAGCCCTACTGTTCCTGCCTCGGCAATACAAAAGTCAGTGTCATGTGTTGTGCGAAAAGGTTTGGCTCTGTTCTGGGGCACACAGTTCACCTCTCTGTTTCTCCTCTCTCATATACCAGCCGGTGCAGTCATCAGAGCACATGGCAGCCTTCGGTGTGTTTGGCTTGTGCCAGATTCATGCCTTTGTGGACTACCTGCGCAGCAAACTCAATGCACAGCAATTTGAGGTGCTCTTCAAGAGTGTCATCTCCCTGGTGGGCTTCATCCTGCTGTCTGTGGGCTCTGTTCTCATGCTGACCGGTAAGCTGGCTGACAAGGTGCACCAGTAGATAAAGTGGCAAAGGTCAAGATAGTGGATGGAAGACTGTTTGTTTCACTCCTTCCCTACCTTCTCCTTTCCTCTTGTGGGAAACTGATTCTGAGTTATTTTGCTTTGGACCGTGACTGACCATAGTATATTTCCCTCAGGTAAGATCTCTCCATGGACTGGCCGTTTCTACTCCCTTCTGGATCCCTCCTATGCCAAGAACAACATTCCCATCATCGCCTCTGTCTCTGAGCACCAGCCCACAACCTGGTCCTCATACTACTTTGACCTGCAGCTGCTGGTCTTCATGTTCCCAGGCAAGTGCACACTGAGCAGAAGCACACAGCGTAACAAGGGGTTTATAGCGTACGATCACTGCATCGCTTTTGAATAAAAATGAAGCACACAGCTCAAGGTATTATTGTTGGCTTTTGACTGACAGTTACCTTACCTTTCCTTTCTTTACAGTTGGTCTTTACTACTGTTTCAACAACCTGTCAGATGCCAGGATCTTTATCATCATGTATGGAGTCACAAGCATGTACTTCTCAGCTGTCATGGTAGGTCCTGTGCATAGCCACATGGGTAAAAGCACTTCTAGAGAGCTGTTGATTTGTTTGCTTTTGGGGTTTGTGACATTTCAGAAGATGGCACACTCACGTCGTGAAACATAACTGAAGTAAAGGAAAGTGTTTTCTGATCCCTTATATGGGTTAATGTACTGCTTGTTTGTTGCCTCCTCAGGTGCGTCTGATGTTGGTTCTTGCTCCAGTCATGTGCATCCTGTCGGGCATCGGTGTGTCCCAGGTGCTAACGACTTACATGAAGAATCTGGATGTCAGCCGGCCAGACAAGAAGAGCAAGAAGCAGCAAGACTCCACCTACCCCATCAAAAATGAGGTAGGAGGGCTAAGAGACAGATTAGACGGTGGTGTCATCTCCAGGCTGTTGACATTGTTCATAGAGCTTTGATTTTCGGCCTGAAACAGTTTGGGGCAGGGATGTAATTTCTCAAAACTTCTGCGTGCTTGAGTTGAGTCATGGTTCACGCAAATTTCCCAGCGTAGTTTTTTATTTTTAATTTAAACGGGAAATTCATGTTTTCAATTGGAGTTGGTCCCAAAACTCTGCATATTGGCTCATTGATTTAGTTAAATTTAGTTTTTTTAGGGGGGCTTCATAACTTTAATCTTGTATACTAAGCACATGTTTAGACATGAAACATCATTAGATTCAAACTGGTTGAACTCATTATTGTGATCCAGTACCAGCAGGAGGCATTACAATAATAACAGTATTAAGATGTATTACTATTTAGCGGGACAAGCCTTTCATCTGTAGTTGCAGATCTATCTGCAGTATCTAGATAAATATGAAATGGACCATGTAATAACCATACTACTTTATACTTTGACTACACTACATGAAATGTTGTATTTTTACTCCATACTACATTTAGGTGACATTAAGAGTCACTTTTTAAAAGTGTCTGACAGCTCTGCTTTATTTGACTGTTTCATGTTCACCAAACATTTCCTGATTTTCCTGCTTCACAATTAAGCGTTTGAATGACACAAAGAGGGAGAGCTGTCTACTTGTGATCTGACCACTCTACTATATAGTACTAACAGTTTAATACTGTTTTTAAATACAGGTTCTACGTTGTGGTACTGGTACTTTAATTAAAGTGTGAAAGTCTCCCTTGTGCAGATGTGTACTCTCTTGCTGACATATTCAAATTAAGTTCTTGAGAGAAGTATACCAGAGAGTTCTTCCTAAACCATCTCTATCTCAGTATTCACAATATAAGCACACACCTCATGGCATCCTGTGTTGCATATTCCTACCAGGTTGCTAGTGGGATGATTCTGGTCATGGCCTTCTTCCTCATTACATACACCTTCCACTCTACCTGGGTGACCAGCGAAGCCTACTCCTCTCCCTCAATTGTCTTGTCGGCCCGTGGAGGTGACGGCAGCCGCATCATCTTCGATGACTTCAGAGAGGCCTACTACTGGCTCCGCCACAACACTCCTGAGGTCAGTGTTACCCAAAGCAATAAAGACTACGTCAACCAATAAGGGGTTCTTGACTAGGGGCTTGAATGATCTGGATTGTAGACAGATTGTTGTTCTGAGAAATGCACCATCACAGCTATTTGATTAAAGTGATTTGAGTTTTATTTTGCGTTTCCAGGATGCCAAAGTCATGTCATGGTGGGATTATGGCTATCAGATAACTGCCATGGCAAATCGAACCATTCTAGTGGACAACAACACATGGAACAACACACACATTTCCAGAGTTGGACAGGTGAGCTGGGTAACCTTCAGGGTAATCCTGATTGTAAAGTGCTGCTGTGGTGACTGTGCTGTTTTGTGTTGTGTAGGCCATGGCATCCACAGAAGAGAGGGCCTATGAGATCATGAGGGAGCTGGATGTCAGTTATGTCCTGGTCATCTTCGGAGGACTGACGGGCTATTCTTCAGACGGTACGTCCTGATCATCAGTGGATTAGAGTTGATACAATACTTAGAACACAGTGGCTTATCTCTGCTATAAAATATTTGGCTCACACATTCATTAAAGTAACTATGTTGCAAGTTCCCTAATTTCATAATTGTTGAATAAGTTTGTCACTGAATGTCACAGAAAAGCGATGCAAGAAAATAAGCCATCTGTCTCCCTCAGACATCAATAAGTTCCTGTGGATGGTTCGTATCGGGGGAAGCACAGACACAGGCAAACACATCAAGGAGCACGACTACTACACTCCCACCGGAGAGTTCAGAGTGGATCGTGAGGGCTCGCCTGTCCTGCTCAACTGCCTCATGTACAAGATGTGCTATTACCGCTTCGGTCAGGTCTACACGGAGGCCAGTGAGTAACCCCTTTCATCATGCATGGCCTGCTTTCACCTTGTTTTCAGAGGCATATTGTGAAAGTAAGCCTTTTTCGAAGGGACTGTCTAGTTTAGGGTGATTAATGATGCGGCTCCAATTATTTGCTATATATTTGAACCATAGTTAGACAGACCTAACGCCCAGGGTAGACTGCCTTGCCAAACCTTGTAGATGAACTGCCATATCGTCTAAACTGACTGCCCTGTCAGCAGACAGGACACTACATACATATGCATGGTCATCCTCATTATTATGCTATACTGATATAATTAATACAGCTTTTTGTACTGTAATTCTGATGATTTTACTACTCCTCTCTGCAGAGCGTCCACCTGGTTATGACAGAGTGAGAAATGCTGAGATTGGGAACAAAGACTTTGAACTGGATGTGTTGGAGGAGGCCTACACAACAGAGCACTGGCTGGTTAGGATATACAAGGTAAAATGTCTCTCCTTACCCTGTCCTGTGACCTCGTTATTCATTGTAACCCCCAAATTGGTTTGCTAGTCAAGATTAAGGTCTTCTGTAACCATTTAGGAAATCACAATTTTAAGTAGACATGACAGTTTGAGGGAGACTAGAACTACATGTGGGTCAATTACAACCAAAACATTGAATTAGAGCTGCAACATCTGGTCATTTAATCAATAAGTTAGATGACAGAAAACTAATTATAAGGTATTTGTTTGCAATTAAAACAACATTTAATGGTTCCATGTGATAATCTGCTACTTTTCTTGGTCTTACATTGCACTGAATGGAATATCTTTGGGTTTTTAAACAGTTGGTTAAACAAAACGATATATGACTTAACCTTGGGCTTTCAGAAAATTGTTGTGGCATTTTTGGCTTTAAAGGCCAAATAAATAATAATTCAGTGTGACTTTTCTAACCAAGTCTTGTGTTCCATATTTTAGGTCAAAGATTTGGACAACCGAGGTCTTTCAAGGACATAAAAGCTTCAGCCAGCGGTGAAAACAGCCTTTTAGCACACAGCACTGAACACCTTCCCCTGTGGTCTGCAGATGAGAGGGGGGAAAAAAAGAGTACTTTTTATACTTTTTTGTTTGGGGAAGAAAATTGCATCAAAGAGATTTTGTTTTTTTGTGTGTGTGTGTGGATGATCTTCATTTTTTATTTTGTTATAATGAAATGTCTCATCTGGGATCAGAGGGAGCTGGTGTCAAATGTCCAGTCTGATGTCATGAAGTGTTTATTCGTCAGGAAGCGGTCAAAAGAAAGCTGTGTTCATTCGAGAGCGCTTTGGGTTTTTACAGTGTGGTCATTAAAGTGGGATTAAACGTAATGAAAGAGTTTGTGGGTTTTTTTTTCTCAAAAAGAATTAAGACGTTTAACGTGGGAGCTATATGAAGTTGAACTTGCTCTTAATGAATCTCTGGTGATTAAATTGGTGAAAGGTTAACGTGCTACTTCATTAAGTTTGGGAAGTCCTCTGTTTAAATTGAATTAATGTTGTACCAGACACCTTCATAATCAAGGTAAACTAGATTCATGGTGATTTCGGGTTCACACACCATAAATTCAAGGACTTTCTGGGCCCAATCCACTCAAATGAAGGGCCCAACACAGCATCATTTGAGACAGATTGGGGTTAATTACTGTTACAGAGAACTTTCAAGCTTTTCAGGAGCTCAAGACAATTAGAGAGGCTTGAATGTGCAAACGATTGCAATCTTGCAGTGATGGCTGAGTCTTGTCTCGTGCAACAAATATATTGTGCAAGTTGAGCTATGGAGACGGAATGTGGCCTGTCGAATTGCTACCATTTATTTTTCTTTAATCTGTTTTTATTCTTGCAAAAAATAAATCCAAGCACTTTCAATCACAATGTCTAGTTCTTAAAAATGAAGGCACCCCCCTCCTTAAATTTAAACTTCCAAGGAGCCATTAATTTGGCCCGGGACAGGGAAGTTTGGGGTCCCCTGCTAGAGCTGCAGCCCCCCGCGACCCGACCCCGGATAAGAGGCTGAAGATGAGATGAAGGAGCCATGGATATCATTACTGGAAAAGTCACAAAAATATCTGGTTATTTTACTCAAAATGACCTTGTAATGGTTCATGAGATGTTGCTTGATCTTATGACTGTGTGAGATCACATTATTGTTGAAAGGCATGATTAAGATGAGGCAATCCCCTTTTATTGCATTTAAGAATACATGTCAACTTTATATTAAGTTTATATTACAGCGAACAATAGCGTTAGGTAAGAGTTATTACATTCAAAACAGAAAAGAATAACCCTATATAATAAAACCGCAACTAAAAGTCTTTGCTCAGGCACATTCAGATTAATAAAATATTAGTGTCCATTAGCTCCTGTCCCATACATACAGGGTTGTTATTTTCTTATTACAGAGCTCCTCACAGCTTAGGCTGGTCTGGCAGATCTTCCAGCAGTGCGTGGTTTTTCCTGTAGATGTAAGCGTTGGCATCGTCATCCAGCTTCACCAGCTCAGCCAGTGACGACACACAGGGATCGTGGTCAACCAGCATGGTCGGCAGGCGGGAGGATTTGCGCTGGATGCGGCAGGAGCGGCGCACTGGGGTCAGAAACTTCAGATCTTTGATGTGGCTCTTACTCCTGGATGTACTTGTGCTGGCCTCCCCTTCGATTGTCTTCTTCACACTAAGCGAGGGATGTATGAAGAGGAAAACGTTATCAGACGTGAAAATAAAAGGACTGTCGCCATTTAATTCATGGTTAATTGAAGAACATTGGTTGAACGATTGGGCAAAAGAAAGTTGATGGACTGACCTTTGCAGGTATGGAGTGGTCTTCACGCTGTACTTTATTACTGACGCATCCTCCGTCTGTGGCGTGGTCTCCACCACCTCAACAGTTTCTTCAACATCTTCATCATCATCAGTCTCCACTTCCTGGTCATCACTTTCTTCTACTCCATCCTTCACTTGCTTGACCTTTGGCTGCTGCTCACTAACATCCTCAGGAATTTCTTTCTTCGGCTCCTCTTTTTTACATTCATCATTTGGTTTGCAGTTTTCCATTTCAACACCATTGCACGTATCCATCACTTCGCAAAGTTCTATTGAAAAAATATGACAAGAGTGTAAGAAGCATCTGTACAGCGTGCTACAACTGCAGTCAGAATTATTTATCTTCAGACCAAAAATGCACCTGAGTGGGTCAATTTTAATACAGACTAATACCACTGAGTTCCCTGTGGACAGCCACCGGTGAACTTACCGTCGTCGTATGTAGAGGGTGTGGCCATGGCCTCCAAAGCATCACACAGGTTCAAAACAATCTGTCACAATGAAACAAAGAAAAGAGTACGGTTTATCACTGTTTAGGGTGAACATTTTAACCCAGCTCAAAGTGCAGCAGAAACCCTGTCTGTTCCCTTACATCATCCACACTGTCCTGGGGGTAAACAAGCACATCTGCATCAGAGTTTTCCAGCAGGTCCAGAGTGGTGTTCATGATCACAGGAGTTTGGCTGTGTGTTCCTAACTGTGCACAGAGAGCAGCAGACGTGCGTGTGTCCAGTCTGGATTCAGGCTCGGGGTTGCACTGTGCTGCGGGCTGAGGCTCAACATGAGGCCGAGACTGTGGTCTGAGATTAACGTCAGGTTTTGCAGAGACTTTGGTTTTTGCGGGTTCTGCTGTGGTCATGGCTGGTCTTTTGAAAGACTTGCCCCTGGAAGCTTGCCACTCAGCCAGTTTCGCTCTGCGGAGGGAACAAAAACAGCTGAGCATTTCTAATGCACAGTGACATGGAGGCAAACAAGTGTGTATGTGGGGGAAAAAAGTTACCTTCTTTCCTCTGCAGTCTCCACAGTATATCTGTACTGACTGAGGGAACTTGACGCTGAAGGTTTGTTGACCTTCTTGTCCGTCACTGCAATCTTTGGCTTTGAGCTCTGAGTCCCACTTCCCTTGGTGGGAGCCACTTTAGTGTGTCTGGAGTTGGTACTGGCTAGTGTTGCTGGGACGGTTCTGGCAGCAGGCCGAGCAGAGTACGACCCAACAGGACGACGGCTGGTGACCGCAGGCTTGGATGCCTGAACAGGTCCATCCGAGACTGACTTGGACCTTGTCGGCACAGGTTTTTGTGCGACACGCCCATGCAGGTCAGCAACTGATTTGGACCTGCTTTTCATCACACTTTTGACCCCTTGGCCCTGTGTTTTGGGTCCTGATTGTTTGGAATCTGCCCCGCTCAATGTGGAAGTTGACTTCCAAATGGATCCAATTTTCGACTGCACAATCTTGCCTTTGTACATGCCAGGAGCAGGTTTTGACGACGTCACAGCCGCTGGTGGCTTTGGAGCTTCGACAACTATTTTTTTGTGTCTCACAGCCTGTTCGGTGAGAAAGGCCCGGCTGTGCGTTTGTCGTGCTTTGACATCAGCGGCTCCTTTCTGCCCCGTCTTCACCTTTTTCAGAGCCACACCAGACAATGACCTTGTGTCCACCTTGGCTTTAAGAGGGCCATTTTTGGCCACGGTTTCTTCTTTGTTGCTGCTGCTTGTCAGTTGGAAAGGAGTAACAGACGCTTTATCTCTTCTGATTAAAGGCTTGCTTCCATAGGCAGGCTGAGCATTTTCCTTGTTTCCCTAATACAGGTCAAACAAGAAGAACATTAGGTGGACGGAGCGTGGGCTTACAGATGAACGTGTGTAGTACTAACGTTTTTAAATAGTTTATCTGTTAAGTTAGCCTACTTTCTTATAGCTGTGGTTTCGTCTGGAAACTGCAACGTTGTCCATTGTGAAGCCTCGACCAGGTTGAGTCAATGAAGTTTCCTGAAATAAATTCAAACAGATACAGCATGGTGTCAGTGCGTAACCTGGCTCATTAACTTACATCATCCAGCATGCGCTTCACTTAACTTAGAAGTAAATATTATGACTTGTAATATTGTCCCCAAAACTCCAGCACACTATCAAAACAATGAGAAAACAACGCGTAGGCTACTCGTCACGTTATCTACCGCAGTGCTTGTTATATGAAGTTAAGCTAGCAGTTGTAACATGATGCACACAGACGTTAACTAAGCTAAAGATAAACGCGAATTTAGTGTTAGCTCTGACGGTGTCTATATTTAGGTTGAGTTACAGAGAGACGTTAGCTTACCCTGCTCTTCAGTTGTCGGTTACAGTACGAGAAGAACTACGGTCCAAAGCCCACGACTCTGGAGCTAAACAGGTCGCTGGTTCTGAGTCTTGTGGGAAAAAACATTCAGTTTGAAAAGGGGGCTGCTGAACTGCAATTGGTCGCTTTGATATCGCGAGATGAAAAACGAAGCACGAGAACTGTAGAAGACTGGTCCATTCTTTCATCCCACAAGTTTACAAACCCGTCTGTTTGAAAGTTTGAACGCAAATAAGATTCCAATAATACCGGTCCATGCAGACAGGAACACGCCCAAAGCATGACAGCACACCCGGGCCCTGACAGCTCCTCTAACAACGACGAGGAAGCGAGAAACCAACAGCGCTGGGCCTTCAGTAAGCACTACTGGGGATATAAGGCTATTGTGATGTTTCATACTTAACATCACGTTCATCTTCTCATCTTCAACCGCTTATATTTAATGCAATATCAATATTTTCTCTATGCAAAATGCTCATGTTTTGATGATAATGATAATAAACATACACACACACACTTTGCACTGTTAAACCATTGTCAATTGTCACCAATTGTCTACTGATAAATTTATATATTATTTGTTATACGTATTGTTTTCTGCTGCTGCAACCATGTAAATCCCTCACATGTCATGAACTTCCACACATCAACGCACAATATGGTAAACCTTTTGGAATTTGCCGTGACATGTTTCCAGCGTCTGAGCTTGAAAAGACCGCTGAGGATTCTGGGAAAGGAGCGTCGCGGGCGGTTTGTATCGGAAAGGAGCGTCGCGCGCGGTTTGTATGGATGTATTGCGGATGCACGCATGCACGTCGTTAAATACATCAAGCAAACAGTTGTTTGGTTTGAAGAAGCAAGTGAGCTTGCCTTCAAAATAAACCCCAAATTACAGTCATAAAGAAAAAGCATACACTGGCTAGATTATTTAGCTGTGGCCTTCGGGGAGAGCTGTACTAAAGTGTTACCTAACTCTAACCCCAAGGACAAAGGAACGGAAACAGGGATTATCAACTGCCGCTAGGTTATGATTTGACCATTTAATGAAGCGTAATTGATATCGGGATATTTTAAGGAGACTTATGAAGAATACAATGTCGTACCTTGGAATAATTAGCAAAAAATAGTTGAGTAACTTTTCACACAAGACATTTTATTTCAGTTAGTCCGGCATAATTTGCCTTATTTTGAAAGACTAAATCGGAAATGAACTTGTTCGACATCGTTGACAGCTAGCTAACTAGTGTTAGCAACACATTAGCTCCCCTCAGGAGGATTTCACCCCGTAAAAAACGAGTACAGCCGCCAGAAGAGCCAAAGAAGGAGAGGGGGAAGAAGAAAACGGGTCCATAAAGACGTATAATGCAGAATCACTGCGCTGTGCCGAACTGTGCCGGGGGCAAATCCGACCCTCAGCCACTCTTCAGGTTCCCGCATGACCCAGAAAGGTAAACACAGATGCTGAAGCAAAATCTCGAGATTACCCAAACCCGTTTATTTCTTTAAATATTTTTTAAACTAGAAGAACGTGTTTGCCTGTCGAAATATTTTCGCATTTGTGAATCAGCTTTAGAACCCGTGTAACGGTCAACAGGAGGTGTGGTTTATGCTCTGCTAAAGAACCAGTACTGCCCTACGGATAATACGTTACAAGAGAGATGACAGACATTCAAGGATCGTTTTGCACTTTACATATATGTATATATACTTTTTATATTTTCTGCTTGTTTAGAAAAGCAGAAAACGAGTCTTTGAGTCTTGCACAGGACTGCAACCACAGTTGTTCCACATTTTCCAGCCATCATTTGAAGACTGTTAACTGCAACTATAAAGACTCCCAGTGAAAACACCTTTTCTACTCTAGGCATTATTACTTAAATATATGAAAAAAGGACAGCAAGCATGTCATGGTGTTTAATTGATGTACTACTTTGCCATAACTGAACCTCAAAGCCTAGCTGTGTGTCGAATATTTCCCTTCATTTTGGTTTAACCTCTCCTTTCAGGTCCAAGAAGTGGGTTGAAAAGTGCCAGAGACAAGACCTCCTTGACAAGTCACCAGAGCAGCTGTTCAGATACTACAGACTGTGTGGGAAACATTTTGAAAAGTCATTGGTTGATAGTGTAAGTTATGTTTTCAAGTTGCACATGGGTTTGGTTCAGGACTTTTTAATACAATTTCAATCTTGAAGTAAAATGTGAAAAGGGCTCAAACCATCGCTGCAAATTTTTTCACAAATGATGCAATAAAAAGAGCATATTCTGTAGTGCATAATGAATATGTAGGTAACATAGGTTTGAATACTAGTTCAGCATAAGCCATATGTTTGTATTCACTCCTTATATGGGCTGTATAATGAACTTCTGGCTCGGTGTTTTCAGGATGCTCAGAGTCCGGTGTTGAAGGATGATGCCGTACCGACCATCTTTGATGTGCCAAGCCAACCTCAAAACGGGCAGGTGAAGCGCGGTAAAGAGACGGTGGGTCAACTAAACTTAATTCATTTAAAATGAGGGAAATAACTTTTATATATATAGCAGAGTTTACAGCGATTTTTGCACACCTGTCTAAAAGTGTGTGTGTGTGTGTGTGTGTGTGTGTGTGTGTGTGTGTGTGGTCACAATTGTAATTTTTATCATTTCTTGTTGTAGACCAAAGATGATGAAAAGGACAACAAGGGGAGAAAAAGTAAGTAGAAATATCAACACACACAGGTTTATTACATGACATTATGATGAAACAAGTGACCCCCAGACCCATATTAGTCAAATATATATATATATATATATATATATATATATATATATATATATATATATATATATATATATAAATAATGTTTTCTATCTGCTTCTCTTTCCATTTTTTTTAGAAATCAAAAAGTCTCAACCAGAGACGGCAAAGGAAGATGTGAAGACACTCCCAGAGGAAGAGCAATACAAAGAGAATCTTAAGTCAATATTTGAAGTTCTTGTACTGATGGGAGAGCAAAGCATTCCTCCGACAGGGCCTGGTGATAATCAGCAGCATGATCTTGGGTCCAGCAACTTTCAGGCATTGTTAGAATATCGCATGAACTGTGGAGATGAAGTCCTGAAGAAGAGGTATGACGTGAATAAGGATTGCTGCTCCTCGGCTCAGATGAATCAGCTGATTGATGTGTGCGAGAAGTACATCCGCAGTAAGCTGGTAGAAGAGGTTCAACAAAATGGCTTTTTCTCATTACTTACTGATGACTTGGTGAAGATCTCAGGAGAGTGGTACCTCCCTGTCTTTGTCCGTTATGTGGACCAGTCTAACTGCCAGAGGGAGAGGTTTTTTGGATTCTTGTCCTTTGAAGGAGACGGAGAGGCCTTAGCAGAGAGTCTTCTGTCTGAAATGACTGAGAAATGGGGCTTGGATATGAAACAGTGTCGAGGTCAAGCCCACTCCTGCACTGGGACACATTTTAGTAAAATAAAAACATTTGCTGGCAAACTGATGGAAAGGTATCCAATGGCAGTGCTTACACTAAGATCTGCTTGTACATTGAATCTGTCACTGGCAAATGGCATGGCTTTGTCAGGGGTGCAGCTGGTTTTGTCTACTCTGAAGAAGATTGAGTCATTCTTCAGTCAGTCCACTTTACTGCAGTTGGAGTTGGAGCATGCCATTTCGATTTTCTACCCCGACAAGGAAGAGAAGGCCAAGGAACTAAAGGAGATCTGTGGAACCCGCTGGACTAGACGACATGATGCATTTGAGGTGGCAGTGGACATCCTCGAGGCTTTGCTACTGTGTGTGGACAGTGTTCACGACAACGAGGACATGAGGTGGGACGATGAAGTCACACACGGCGCCTTGGATATTTCAAAAGCACTCGCTGATTTTGAATTTGTCATCGCGCTGGTCGTGCTGAAAAACGCTCTGACACTTACACAAGCGTTCGGGAAGAACATGCAGGGCAAAGCAACTGATGCCCACTTTGCTGCAACCAGTTTAAAAGCTGTATTGCACTCCTTGAAGGAGGTGTCTGACAACATCGATGTGTATCATGAGTTCTGGAACGACGAGGCCATTAACCTAGCCACTGCGATGGAGATTACGGTTAAGGTTCCTCGGTCATTCCTGAGAAAGCACCAGTCTGAATCTGGAGCCATTCGGCCGGAGAGTCACTACAGGGAGCACCTGTCTGTCCCCATAGTGGAGCACGTCATCAAAGAAATGAATGAACTCTTCTGTGAGGACCACCTGAAGGCTCTGAGATGTCTGTCACTGGTCCCTGCTGTCATAGAGCAGCATAAGTCCGCTGAACTCGAGGAGGAAAATGTGCAAGTGTTTAAAAACGACATCCCAAATGCAGGAACCCTGTCCGCTGAGCTGCACTGTTGGTGGGTTAAATGGAGCAAAAGGGGCAAAGGGGAGACTTTTCCGTGTAGCCTCAGCGAAACACTGCAGCTGGCCGACGTGAAGTTCTTTCCAAACATGCTCGCCGTCCTGAGACTGGTCGGCATCCTGCCTACATTGGCTCTGGAGGACAGCTGCGACGTGGCATACAAGCGCTTCCAAATGTACGCGAAGAACACGCCTGACAAATTCAAATCCAAAAGTCTCGCTCTCTTGAATGTGAACTATGATGTTGGGTATGATCTGGATTCAATGGTCGAGGTGTACATGAAGACATACCCTGAGACGGAGGATATGTCTTAGTCAGGCGGGATATGGTAGTTAAGCCTCTGAGCAGAATAGCCACAACTTTGTTAATGAATCAGACATCTTTATTTAGTTTTTTTACTATCTTGCTTCCATATTGTTTTTCTTGTTTTGTAGGCAGTTGAGGCTTTTGTGATCAAATATGGAATGCAAATGAATGATAGACTGACTAGCAAAGTGTAATCTGTTGAGTGATAAGCACCAGACATCTTTGATTTTCATTTTTTTTTACCATGCTTGTCCTTCATGTTGTTTTCATGTTTTTGGAAGCTGAAGTTGACCACAGTTACAGGCCTGTAAACTTCCCAGGATCAATATGAGTCCTGATCCCAGCTGTCCAAGTTCATTCCTCTACTATGTTGTTGGAAAAAAAGTAATTTTGCTGTGTCACTCAGTGATCTGCTGACGTGTAACAATTTGATACGGGGGGGTCAGCTATAAAAACCCTCCCTGACCATGTCAATAAAGAGGCTGTCTGGAGTTTAATGGTTTGTGTTGTCCTCATTCTACTTATGGGAGTATTTTGTATGCTTTTCGTAACCTTTTCCTGAAACAAGGTCGGTTATAAACAACACTTAATAAAGCTTTGCAGAAACAGTGAACTAGAATAAGATTTTTTTATATATGTGTATATCCCAGACAGATTTGGAACAGGCCAATAAGCACAGCCAGAGCAGTGTCTGGAATATTTGTATGAGGATGTTTCCTGGCAGTTGATCCCAAAGTGTTGAGTTCATATGAGTTTGAGATCAAATTAGTGTGAGGCTTTAAATCTCCTGTGAATGAGGCTCAGCTCTCGGCTGCACCCCTGCCAGTATCTATCAGTATCCATCACGCTCGTTGGGTATTGTGCCTGCAAATGGATTGCATTCATCAGCTGAGTCATCATCTACTCTGTAGTGTTTTGTGTTGAGGAAATTTGCTGCAGTGGACAATATTCAAATGCCCTTTCAGCCAGGTCACCGTTCACACAAAGGAACAGTCTTTAGTTGAATTGTTTATAGTTGCCTTCCCTTTTTTCTTTAGCAGGTTGATCTCAAATGGAAAAGATGTTAAGTGAAGTGCTAAACTTCCACCCTGTGAGAAAGGGGGGGCTCTTATCATCTCTGGGTTTTCCTCCATTGAATGAAATGTGACAAAAGGAACCTCATCACAGATTCTCTTCTGCATCTATATGAATAACACAGTATGCATAGCCTTGTGAAAGGTTTTGGAAAACAAGTTTCTATAATGGGGATGCATTACTTTTCTTCCTCCCCAACCGGTGCAGACAGATGTCCGTCCTCCACAGAGCTGGGTCTGTCTGACGTTCCTGTCTGTTATAGGGAAGGTTTTCGTTGCCACCGTACTCTACTGGGGAATTCGATTCAATTAAAAAAACTTTATTTGTCCCCGGGGGGCAATTCAGGGCACACAGAGCAGCAGATAACGACAGTGCAACTATACAAAAACAATTAAACCTATCAACAAGAATAAAGTGTAAAAGAAGAATAAGTGTCAGGATGTTAGTGTGTTATTTTTGGGTCTATGTAAATCATAAATAAATCATAGAGTGTGGTCTTTACCTACTCTGTAAAGTGTCCTGAGATAACTTTTGTTATGATTTGGCACTATAAATAAAATTGAATTGAATTGAATTGAATTACCTCTTCTGTATAATAAAGCCAATAAATATTTCAGCCGATTCATCTCTTGGCTGAATTAGGCCATTTTTAGGGTAGACATTTTATAATGTCATAGCAAGAAAAGCACAGCGGTGATTAATAACAGAGGATTAGTGTATATCTTGTATGCGTTCCAGGCCCTGAGCCCTAAGAAAGATTGCTTTAGGCCACGTTTTGTGTGGTTTTGGTTTGTCATTTTAGGAGAACAAGTCAAACTCATTTATTGAGTGCATATTTACAAAAACAATGTCCGACATTTAATCGACAGAATAAATAGTCTACTGTCCTCATGAATGTATTTGTACAAAATAAAATTGTATTATAAAAAAACCTATGACTTGCCATAGCCTATTGTAAAACTTATATATTTAATGAATGCCACAAAACCTGATGTAGCCTATTTAAACTATAAGAATAGTGCACATGGGATTTTGGATACATGGTCACATTTAAATGATCTACTGAAGAATGGGTAGGATGTGTATCCAGGGTCTATGGAGGGCCGCATTGATGGAATGAATCAAATCTACTTCAGAGTGTGAAGAAGAGGAAGCTGCACATCCACATCAGAGAGAATCACGTCAGAACAAGAGTAGTGCTGCACTGCAAGATACTAACATAGAAATTATAGTGTTTTATTCAACATCCAAAACAACAAGAGCCCTTTGATATATATGCCAGTTAAAAATACATTCAGATGTATCCCAATATAATTAATGTGTCAACAATAGCTTGTTTTAGTTCCACTGAAGACACACACTTGGGTCAATGTCATGACGCCCATTTTTTGGATCTATAAGCTTAAATTAATTTTAAAAATGTTTTAAGTTGAAAAAAAATCTTACAAATGACTTCTTTTTTAGATTCTAAAGTTCTTGGTTTTAATCAATTTTGATAGAATATTTGGAGAATAACAGAAGAAATGTCCAAACTTCGGAGCAAAAGATGTAACTTGCTTCAAAAGGGTGAATTTCTTAATCATTTATCCTATAATCGAAAGGCCTTGATGTTTTTTTTGTTTTGTTTTCTTAAGTTAGCTTTAATGCAAATTTGTATAGCATTTCTTTGCAATTCTGAGCAATTTTTAATGTCACATATTTCATAATTATTGAATAAAATAGCAGATTGAAGCAGGTGAACAGTGTGGAACATGAACAGCAGCTTTTAAACACCTAAAACTATTTAAGGATGGACTAGGTGGAGAGATTAGATCTCCACACTGGCCTGGGAACGCCTCAGGATCCCCCAGTTAGAGCTGGTTAATGTGGCCCAGGAAAGGGAAGTTTGGGGTCCCCTGCTAAAGCTGCTGCCCCTGTGACCCGACCCCGGATAAGCGGATGAAGATGAGATGAGATGAGATAAAATGTTACTTAAATATTACAATTTCTGTTTAAAGATGATCAAATTGAAGCTTTTTCATTTTTAAAATCATATAATTGCACAACTTTTCTTTCAGTAGATGCCACTTTCTAACAAAGAAAAAGTGGCTAATCACAGAGAAGGAGTCACATGAGTTTGACCTACTTATGAAATGATTTATCCAGTGTTTTTCCTGCATTAAAATAAAATTATAGTCAAGTTCAGTGAACTGTCTCGACCGCAGTGTTTGATTTCAGCAACACACTGATTTTATAGGGTATCCAATATTTTTCATAAAAATATCATCATGTGTAGGTTATTAATGATTTGTAAAATGTCATACTCTACTCCAGTGTATGAACACATTTTTTTTAGACTTTTTACATCATTTGTCATCAAATATTTAGAAAACAGGCGTTTTTCTCAGCACGTCTGTTACTTGATACTACCAAAACAAATATCATTTAAATATAGAAGTAATAATATCTATTTTCGGGTTTTATTTTGAATTATACACTATTATTGGTAGGAGTTCACATAAAATGTGATGGATGAAATATTAAATATTTATCACTCCTTTGTGGTTAAAATGTAATGATATTGTACTTTGGTGGTGCTTACTACATCATTTTCTATAATACAAAAGGAAACGAGTGTGGACACAGTGGGCGTGGGTCTACCGGCTCGGCTAGAAGGGAATAGGAAGTGAATGATCTTGACAGGGAGACTCTTTGTCCGGGGCTGGCGGTGCCACTCTGCCCTCTGCTGGTTAACGTGCTGTACTGCGCGCTTTAGTTCCTGGTTGATGGGATAACACGCTGTCGGCGACTCTTTGCTCACCACGCAACATCAACTTTTTAAAGCATGGAATTAGTAGGTTTTTAATCCACCAAAGAGATATTCAACGAAAGATAACGTTGGAACTCAACTCTGCCGGCTGCGGGTCGTGCCCAGGGCATGTATATGTAGACTCTCCTGCAGGTTTGCTCACAGGAGGCTTGCCAGCTTGCAACCGCCAGCTAAGCTAGCTAACTTGCTAGCTAGCAACATTGCAGTTCAAAAATGACTGACTGCTGCGCCGCAGCGAACTGTGATTACCAGCCAGGGGGATCCGAAAACTCCCCTCCACTCTTCAGTTTCCCTCTGGACCCGGAGCGGTAAGAGTTGTGCTTATTTCATTGAGATGGGAGTTTAAACGAGCCACTGAGCAGGCACCATGAATGTGTTAGCTGTTAGCGCTGGCGTTAGCTTCACATCATGTTGGCTAACAGTGACACAACTCTGTGGAAAATGGCGCAGACTATCGTTACTCTTGAGAGAAAAGTCCGTGTGAAATACTCTCCGCCCGGTCCTCGGGTCTCGAAGACCGACACTAATGTGTGCTACACGCAGATATCACTTTATCCCCGTGCCGATCTATGTCACAAAGCGACAGAAACCAGAGTTTCAAACTTTTTGTGCTGTAATATTAATCACCGTCGGTACACGACACCTACCGTCGCGACGGTGTGGTAACACTAGTGCAACTGACGGTAGCTAAGCGACATTGAACCACCTCACATGCACAGTGCTATTGGCGCTAATGTGGCTGTTACTTTCCAAATCGCGTAAACTGCACAGTGCTCTGAACACTGGGCTGAAACTTACATTTACGGAGTTTACAGCTGCTGTTCCTATGAATAAACAGCAGTCTAGCGCCCCCTTTATCTGTTACCGCTTCACTGACTGTTGTTTTTTCACTTTTAAACTGCAGCAGTATTTTGCAAACATAGGCGTGGATGTTGCATCAACGCCTTTTCAGCAGAATTGATTTAATGAGTATAATGTAACTCCATGCAAAGCATTAAGACTAATAGATATGGGGACTGGAAATATTTCACGTTAAGCCCAGCAGTGAGTTTGTATTTTCTCCCCCCCTTTTGCTCTGTGTGTGCTCGTTTTTAACCTGGCACCCAGTTTCTATTGGGTTGAGTGAAGTAATATCCACCCACCCTTATTCTGTGCATGCATCAATGAAATCAGCTTAAAGAGAGAAGGCATAGTAGCTCATGATGAAGGCTTTTCGGCAATCAGTCCCGGCTTGCTTCTTTTTTATTATCAACTAAAACACTGAGGCAGAGTTATTTTACAAATGCAGTTCATTAAAGCAGAATTGTATCAAGTGTACCCAGTACTGGTCAAATTGTTGCTCAAATCAAAACCATCTCTCACCAACACAAGTTGTGGAAAGTGATGGATATTCTGTTTGTGTAAGAATAGATTTGAACTTGCCCAGTGGTGAAGTCGTTCACCTTAGAAGTTGGTGGTCTTGTGGTCCAATGTCAGCCACCGCCTGCACACCGTCATCAGCAACCACGGTGATATAGAAGTGTAGGACCAACAGGCTCGGAGCTTCTTTGTCCCTCAGGCCGTCACACTCTCCAACTCCTCACTCAGGGGGAGGAGGAAATAAAGAGGACAGAAGGAGTGGGAGCCACTCACTGTGACATTAATGATCTACTCTTACACACCTGGACACTTATCTTCTTCTTTTCTTTGTGCAGTAACTTTATCCACCACTTCAGTGCATTCATTTAATCTGACTGCTCTTTTCTGTCATTTACAGTCAAACATATTTGATCTGATACATTTCCTTCTGATTTAACTCTCTGTGGATGTTATTTGACCTGTATTCTTACATCTACCTCATATATATTTGACTAAGAGTTTATTGCTTACTGTTTATTGTTTTTTTATACTTTCTGTATTTATTTAACTAAGTGTTTATTGTTTTTTTTTTATACTTTCTGTATTTATTTATTAATCTTTATTTATTAAGTTTATTAACCCTTGGAGGATAACAGAAGAAACCCCACCCTTGTGTTTTTTTAAGCTGCTGGAATTTAAATTTCCTTTCGGGAGTTCATCCCCAAGAATCAATAAAGAGAAGTCTAAGTTTTAGTTAATACTAGCCTACAGTTAGGATATATAATATATATATATATATATATATATATATAATATAGCGTCTATTTGTAATGATATTGATTTCCTGTTTGTTTTTCACTGAGTAAACATATCCAACTCTCCAAAATAATGAAAGAATGCCAAATTTTGATAACCATTGGAAAATCATTGTTGCTGTTTTTCTTTTGGTTCTAGTTCTTGAGCCCTTAATGTGACAACCTTACAAACTAGTTCAAGAACGTAGCCTAGCTTGAGCAGTCTTGTCTGTTGTCTGTAGGATACCATTAAGACCTACAAAGACATTTTAGTAATGCTCACCCATCTGAAACAGGTGCATAACAATGAATAGTTTTCAAATTAAGACAAACTATTTCACAAACCTTCAAGAGTTCATGTTATTAATGCACAGATGTTTTGAATGATGCTTACTTTAATTAAGTCTATGTTTATTATCCCAAGCATTTATGCATTTCCCCCTGTGTTTTCCAGATGCAAACAATGGTTGAACAACTGTCATCGCCAAGATTTGGCATCAGAACCTCCTGAGCAGTTGCATAAGCTGTACAAACTCTGTGCAAAGCACTTTGAGCCCTCTGGGATCTCTCATCAGGTAAGAAGTCATTCTATTAAGTTGCCCATTACCCTTTGTGTATATTATAATTAAAATGATAATATAATCGTCCTTTGCTACTATAGTTCTTAGTAAGCAAATACTACAGGCTAATAAGACTTGTTATGCTATTTTAGCAACTGAAAGGATAACTGGATTAACAGTTTAGTAGATCCACCTGAACAATCGAATGCACTTTAGTACAACAGCCAAGTGATGATTCTTATCCTGGCGAAGCTTCTAATGTAAAAACACATAGGTGTGTCATGTCCTTATGTAGGCTACTTCCACATGGGGAAACAATATTAGCAACACATCTTTGCAATCAATCAGTGTATCACATGTATTGATTGCTATATACAGTAAAGATTAAAATTAGGGAACTAAGTACTAATTCTTGTTTTATTCTGAAATAGTTATTTTTTATTGGTCATGATTTAATCTAATATCCATTGTGTCTACACCACTGCTGTACTAGCATGTTTTTTTTAAATAACCAAGGCACTTCAACAAAAACCTAAATTAGAGAACACTTTCAGATTCCTACCAGTTATTGATCCAATAACTTGTTCCAAGTCTGTGATTTCAAGAATATTGAAACTTTACAAGGACACTGATTCATTTAAGTCCCTCAAAAGGCCGATTGTCCACGTGAAACAAGTGCACGAGAGGACAGGATTATGCAGAGACACTCAATGGGGAATCAGTTCAACACTGCAGCTGGAGATGGTCTCCATTTCAGTGCTGAACAGGACAAGGATCTGTCTCTGCGCTCATCGTTTAAGACAATTTGGACTGAAAGCCCACTCTGCAGTGACCAAACCTCTCATCAGCAGAAAGAATAAAAAGGGGGCTGCTCTACACACACACACACAGACACACACACACACACACACACACTAAGACAAACACACATAGCAGCGGCAGCAGAGACAGGAGAGAAGTGACCTAGGTGAAGACGACGACACGCGTTAAAACCGGCGAGAGTTGAAAGTCAACAAACATAAAGTACCTCTTGTTCAACAAGCATAAACATGCATCATATTTCAGAATAAACAGAGACATTTCCACTGGCACGTTTTAAACAAGCACAGTTCTTGTTAAGCTAACAGTTAACAGCTTGTGATGAATACGCTAAAATGAAAGCTGTCTCCGTGTAGTCTGTTCAACTTTTTAATATATGCCATCACTCACAAAATAAAAAGGACCACTTAAGCCCCCCCCCCCCCCCCCATATTTAACTAAACTAAATCATCCATATAGACTTTGTAATAATAGATATTGAATACGTTTTAATTAATATTATATAATATTAATGATATATTAATCACATATAATAACATAGATATTCAAAATCTATGAATCTATTTTATCCATGAGCTATATTGAATGAATTCACATCTTGTATCTTACATTACAGTTGTTGAAATTTTTAGGGCTCAAAACTACTGTTATTATATCGGCCTTTGCAAATCCACTATTGGTCGACCTCTACTCTACACTTTCTGTTCATTTTTGAATCCTGTAGCCCTAAGAAAACATTGTATAAATCTTCTCTTCTCACACAATGGTTACTGTTACTTCTCTAATTCTGCTGTTTGTTTTTTCACAACATAAAGGTTTTGGTGCCTTGGTTATTTAAATAAACATGCTCGTACGGCAGTTGTATAGCCACGACAGATATTCTATCAAATTCCGATCAATAAAAGATAATAGTATCTCAGAATAAATCAAGCATTTATAGTTTATATAATTTTGATCTACACTGTATTTCTAATGTGATTGATTTAAAAAAATAACAGCAACTTCCTTGATGGTTTAATGCAATGATTTGGGTAAAAGTATTTTTTCTTTTATAGCTGTACAAGTGATCAAAGTCCATGTTTTTTGTTACTCAACATTTGTGTACCAGGTCATGCCCAGTGCTACTGTATTTAGATTTCTTAAACCCAGTATCACATGGTGTGAACTTGTCAATGTAAAATTCCCCATTTCATGTCGAATATTGAGGATGATAATAAAAGTGTGATCTCCTGCTTTTTGTTTTTCAGAGTGCCTCCAGTTGTGTCTTAAAGGAAGATGCTGTTCCAACGATATTTGACTTAACAATGCCCGTGAATAATCAATCAACCTGCAACAGGAAACGAGCCAGAGATCCTGTAAGTCTTTCATTCAATCTTTAAGATGTATCTTGTCAATATTTGTATCCGACATTAAGACTAAAAATGCAAACCTGTTATTATGCTTTCCATCTACCTAGTCTGAAGAGGACCCTACCTCTGTGAAGAAAACAAAAGGTACAGTAGCTGGTTCTCTTCATTCTTGAAAAATCATCTTATTTCAGCCCCTTGACTTTTAATCTATTTGAATGTTGTATCCCCTGATTAAATTAGACATTTTTAAAATCATCTCAGCCTTTGATTCAGGATTTTCTCTTTCCCATCAGAAAACACAGCAACAACAGAAGTGACTGAGGAGAGGAGGGAAGTACCTGAAGAGAACAGTGCAGTCCCTGAACTGCAAATAGAGAACCAAACCCACGAGGATGTAGCCAGCTCCAGAGCAAAAGAGACTCTAAAAGTATATTTCAAGGAAATCCTGGCACTGACTGGATTCAGCATAAATGGTGCAAACACTGACGAGTCAATTGGAGGTGCAAGAGGGCAGCAGGCTCTAAATCGTATCTGTGTGGAGAAAATCGACAAGAAAGAAATCCTCCAGTTCAGCGAAGACCTCATGCGGGAGGAGATCCAAAACAGCCTCAGACTGGCCCGGTTCTTCTCCATTCTGCTTCAGGATGTGACAAGTATAGAGGGAAAGGAGCAGATCCCAGTTTTCATCAGGTCTGTCACAGTAGATGGGTTCCCACAAAAGCACCTCATTGGGTTCTTGCCATGCGACATGGATACAGAGAATCTGTTCTACATGCTTCTCACAGAGTTGCGAAACAAGTGGGGGCTGAGGATGGAGCACTGCAGAGGACTATCTTATCTAGTTACAGGCAGTATGTGTCAGAAAATGCGAGACCTTACTTCCAGGATTCTGCAGGAGTTCCCACAAGTAGTTCTGTCCCCAAGTGACCCATATGCCTTCAACATATGGATTATTCGCTGCATGCCTGTGCCCTCCATTCAAAATGTTGCTAACACTGTAGAGGAGGTGGCCTCATTACTCAGGAGAGCACCAGAGCTGTGCAAAAGTTTGGAGGGAAAGATCCAGCTGACATATGGACATATAAAAGGGGAAGTTGGCAGGATCAAGGCAGCCATCAGTGAGAACTGGGAATATGGCACTGATGTCTTTCAGACCATGTTAGACATTCTGGAGCCGTTCCTGAACTGCATCAATGAGATGATTTCAAAGGTAGATGAAGATACTGCAGAGCAGATGGCTAAGCTCAAGCCAGTTTTGAAGAATTTCAATTTCATCATCACACTTGTTGTTCTGAAGAACACCCTCTGTTGTGTGAGCATACTCAACTCGAGTCTCAGGGGAATAATTAGCATCAGCAGTACCTTGCAGTACACAATTTCCAATGCCTTAAAGCTGGTAAGCAAATACCAACAGGAGCTTGCAATATTGCATCGGAAATGGTTTTCTGATGCAGCTGGTCGAGCAAAGAAACTGGGAGTGGAGGTCACTAAACCAGAGATGGACCAAGAAGACACAACTGAAACACCACTGGAGGACCTTTACAGAGAAGCTCTAGGCCGGCCTATCTTGCAGTATCTTGTTGCAGAGGTAAAGAGAGTGTTCAGCACAGAGATGGTGAGGATTCTCCGATGGCTTTCGTTAGTGCCGTCTTACATGGCTGACCACAATTTCAGCATTCGCAGGGACAAAGTAGCAGACGCAAACTTGAACAACCTTGCAAGGCCTGACACATTCTATGAAGAGCTTGGTTGTTGGGAGGTAAAGTGGAGGCATGCGAGCAAGCGCAGAATCCTACCAACCACAGTGTTCGCCACACTCAAGATTCCAGATATTGGGTTTTACCCGAATGTGCAGAGCCTGCTGCGGGTCTTGGGCACTGTTCCATGTGTAAATGCGGAGGCAGATGTGTATGGTCAATACCATATGGTACTGGAGCGGTGCTACTCCTACCTGAGAGCCACATCAGAGGACCAAAGACAATGCAGCATGGCATATGTCTATGTGAACCAAGATGTGCACTTCAATGTTGAACAAATGGTAGAGTCATATGTGCAGAAGCATCCGGACATCCTGCAATTGCTGCAAACGGTTAGTAGACTTTCCTCCGTAGAAGATGCCTGAATTGAAATTTCAACTGGTGATGCAACAGCTGTTCTATCTGAAATGTCATTATACTTTTTGTGTGTTTGTTACAGGATGATGACACAAAGGAAAAGCCTCTCCAAGGTGAGATGGCTTTTAAATTATTTCTGCATTTTCAATTTTAGCAATTCATCACTCAGCTGTTCTATCACATAACATACCAAGATACGTATATACCACATAATATTAAGGGGATGCTGTTCTCGAAATAGAGATGTAGTAACAGAGATTGAAAGCATACACAATGATGAAAGCATTTAAAAAAGATGTTTTGTATTTGAATTACTATTGAACTTGAGTGGAAATAACTTGGGGAAGTTGAATAAAATGTGAACTACAATCTTAAATTTTCACACTTGCAATTTACCCAGCTAATATTGTTTAACTGTGATGTCAATTCACAACTCCATTCCCACCTCTCATTTCAGTGGTATCACATGAGAATCATGCTGAGAAGGACACAGAAGAGGAGTTACAGTTCATAAACCTAGAGATGGATGCTGAAAGGCTTGTGGAGATGAAATGTGCAGAGACTGATAGAGAAGCTCTTAAATCTGCTTTGCAGGCTGCAGTGACAGCTGCATACAGCAGTCAAAGCAGGCCACAACGTGATGGTTCTGCTCAGGAAGGAGAGGTCGAGTACGTGACCAAGTCTGAAATGAAAGAAGTTCTCACTGTGTGCGAGAATGCCGTCAGGGAGGGAATCCTCCTGGAAGTGGGGACTTCATTCTTTTCCTTGTTCATTGATCGTGTAGTAAAGTTGGGTGACAAAGACTATCTTCCACTTTTCCTGAGGTTTGTGGACAATTTTGATGTCATGCGATTGGAGTTGATGGGATTCCTTGAGGCAGATCTTGATTGTGATGTCATGGTGCAGCGGCTCCTGGAAATAGTAACAGTTGAGTGGCATCTTGATTTAAATAACTGCAGAGGTCAAGCATACCTAGGCTCTGGGGATGTTTCCTACAAGCTGAAAGCATTTGCCTGCAAAGTCCAGGAGACTCATCCTCTTGCCATAAGCACACACTGCTCTTCCTACTCTTTCAACACATGGTGGTCAAAATCCATCCCAGTACCTGCTGTTAAGAGAGCTCTGGATACATTTGAAGAGGTTTTGATGTTTTTTGGAAGCAGTGCTACTCTGCAAAAACAGCTAGACCATGTGATAGCCTTTGGTCTTAGAGAGAGCTATGAAAAGGTCCAAGAGTTACAGGGGAAGTTCTGTACTGTTTGGCAAGAGAAGCATGATTCTTATGAGGTGTTTGTGCAGATGCTGGAGCCCCTGGTTGAATGTCTGGAGAAAATCAAAAATAACCCGCAGAGATGGAAAGCATTTGTGTCTGACCAAGCAGGAGCACTCCTTCGCAAGGTGATGGAATTTGATTTCATCATTGCTATGGTGGTCTTGAAGAATGCATCCTCTTTCACCAAAGAGCTGAGTGCAGGTCTCCAGAAGGACCACTTCAGTGCTGCATCTCAACTTTGCCAAATCAGTGGTATTGTGGGAACTCTGAACAGAGTAAAAACAAATATGAAGGTGTTTCACCAGAACTGGTTTGATGAGGCCTGTGCAATTGCACAGAGTCTAAGAGTGCAGATAGAAGTGCCTGAAAATTCTTTGCCAAGAGATGGCATGATGAAGCCAGTCGGTTTTTACAAAGATGGCCTAAGTGTGCCCCTAGTAGATAACCTTATCAATGCTGTGAAGGATCATTTTTCAGAGGACCACAAAGAAGCTCTGAACTTCCTCTCCCTAGTTCCATGCTCAGTCACAGTGAGTTACATGTTTGAGAGCTTGAAGTCAAAGCCTCCTCTCTACAGCAGTGATCTTCCTGATGCTGACAACTTCTTCACAGAGCTGTGTTGTTGGAGAGTAACATGGAAGACCAAAGTTGCATCTGTGACCATCCCAGGCTCAATATTTCACACGTTGCGTCTACCACTCATGCAGTACTTTGGTAACATCAATGCACTGCTGAGGATTATGTCTGTGCTACCCAGCACAGCATTGGAGGACTGTGGTGTCATAATGCGCCACAAGAAGTTCCAAGAGTACCTGAGGAATACAAATCCCATGGAGAGGTCCGCATGCTTGGCTATGCTGCAGGTGGGCACAGACTTCCGCAGAGACCTGGACCGCATGGTGACCCAGTGTTTGAAGGTTACTCCCCAAGCCTTGGAGGGTATATGTCTGGTACGTGCTTGTGTTCTTTCATCAAAATGGCAATTTATTACATTTCTTCATTTTAAAGATTGTATGATTGCTGGACTAATTATTATATATCTGGGTATATTTATAGGACAAGGAATCCAAAAGTTTCATCAGAGACTCTGAAAATAATATGGAAGGCAAGTTTGTTAAACTGTTTTATTATGACATTCATGCAACTTCTAAGAAATTAGAGTACACGATTAAACTAATGTCCATACTAAGTTCTTGAAGGTGGCTTTTTTTCCATTATTTATATGTTGTCTCTTTTCTCCCCCAATATAATTAGTCGATTGTATCAAGGAGGAAGCGGAAGAGCCTAAAATTCAGCAATCTCCTGACAAGATTGAAGACGAAGACATGAAACCGGCGGATGAGAATGGGCACTCCGGGGATAATCGTCAAAGCTTGGCAACAGTATTCAAACTGGCCACACTACTGGGGAAAAAGAATGTCAGTCTCTCAGACCACTCAGAAGGGGACAGGGAGCTTTTCAGGCAGGAGCTCAGCATGTGCCACTGGTTCAGAAATGAGAGTAAATGCACACCTTCTATAGGTGATGATGAAATGGTGAACCTCCTCATAAATGGAATCCGAGATGTCATACTGAAGGAAATACAGGAATCGCCGTTCTTCTCTCTTATCACGGACAAACCTGTTAAAATTGCTGACAAGACCCACCTCCCTGTTTTTGTCCGGTACGTTGGAGAATCAGCTCCAAAAGTAGAGTTCATGGGTTTCTTACCGTTTGATGAAAACTGTCATGTTGATACACAAGCAAATAACCTTGCCAAGATTATCACTGAAGACTGGGGCTTACCAATGTCTCAGTGTCGTGGACAGGCATTCATGCACTTGGGCTCAGGTTATCAAAGCCTGAAGAAAATGTCTTTGGATTTCCTCAAGAGCTATCCTCTCTCTGTTGTAACACCCAGTGAGTCTTGCGGCCTTGCCCATTGGCTGGCCGGAAGTGTGCCTTGCCCCTCGGTAGAAAAAATGTTGGATATCACAGAAGACCTGCTGCTGTTCTTTGACGGATCTCCTTGTCTGGAGAGACAGCTAGCAGAGGCTGTTGATGGGCTTTTGAATATGCCAAGAGAGGCCCTGGAAGAAATACCTGAAACATGTTGCACAAGGTGGAAAAAGAGAGAGGACTTCTTTGACATACTTGCTGACACATTTGAGGGCATCCTCAGCTGCCTAGATGATGTTAGCTCTAGTGCTATAGGTGTCAAGTCAATGCATGCGCAAGTTCTCTCCACCGCTCTAAGAAATATGGATTTCATTGTCACCCTTGTGATTTTGAAGAATGCTTGTGCTCCCCTCCGTAACTGTAGCACTGTCTTCCGCTGTGGAAACCCTGCTGATATTCTCTGTGAAGTGGAAAAAATCCCCTCGATCATCGAGACTCTTAACAAAATGTTAGAAAATGTGAGCACTCTGCACTCCACTTGGTTTGAGCAAGCATTCCAGCTAGCAACCAAGGTAGCACCTGAGCATGTGTGCTTCTCAGAGGAAGCCAGCAGCTATGAATCTCCCGAGATATATTACAGAGACAATCTGAGCATTCCTCTCCTCAGAAGTCTCATCGATGAAATGAAGTACAGCTTCTCAGACAGCCACTTAAAGGCCCTGTCGGTCCTGTCATTGCTGCCCTCCTGCAATCCGCAGCCCATCCTGCCCGAGTCCACAGACAAGCCATTCAGTCTCTACCTGGCAGATCTTCCTGAGCCTGAAGCAGCCGAGCAGGAAATCAACACGTGGGCTGCTGTCTGGAGTGAAAAATACCAGGATGCTGCTCCTCCATCATCAATCGCAGAAACACTAGTCCATCCTGAGTCAAAGAGCCACCCAACTGTTACCTCACTCCTTAGGCTAGTGGCTGTCCTGCCTAGTGTCAGTATGGAGTGGGACCTGATGAAAACCACTCTGAATTCCATGAGGGATCTGTTAAGAAACACTGTATGCAAAGGCAGCCTGAAGGATCACGTGGTGCTTCTCTTTCACTGCACAACACTGCAGAGACTGCCAGAGGTCATTGAGAAGTGTATGGAGGTTGACCCAGAGAGCAGTTCATGTCTTTCCCAGGTAATTTTAAAATGGTTTTAATATTGTTCTTCGCTAAATCCTAATGTTGTATAGGGAAACAAAAGTTATAGCATTTTTTTTTATAGCCATTCTAATCAGCACCATGTATTTTCTAGGTGATGGGAACTTTACAAAGACTGAAGTTGGACAGTGGTAAGTCCATTCACGGCAACTAGATATTAAGAATTATAACTTTGGTTGTAATTATGGAATGAAAAATAAAAAAATTGTATGAGGCATTAACATTTATCTTTATTTTTTTTTAATCAGGTGGCGTTAAAGTAAAACAGGCAACACCAACAGAAGCCCACATCGCCAATGTAGCAGAGAAGCCCACTGATGGAGAGGTGAATTCAGCTGGTAATGAAGTGATACTGGAGATGGCACAAGGACCAAGAAAAACGGTCTCTTTCTATGAACCACAACTGCGTGAACAAATCCTCAAGGAACTCTGGGACTCTCAGTTCTTTACATTTGTAACTGAGCGAGCTGTTGAAATTGGTGGTGAGCCCTATGTCCCGCTGTGCATCAGGTAC
Organism: Echiichthys vipera; assembly: GCF_963691815.1. Taxonomy (NCBI): domain Eukaryota; kingdom Metazoa; phylum Chordata; class Actinopteri; order Perciformes; family Trachinidae; genus Echiichthys; species Echiichthys vipera. The sequence goes on along the minus strand of NC_139839.1, from coordinate 23,965,598 downwards.
TTAAACAAAGAGGACATCCAGTGTGAGGAGACACTGGCTTTTGTCCCTTTCAGTGAAGACCCAGTAGTCCTTGCAGATGCTATTGAGACAGCCCTGTCTGAGAAGTGGGGGCTCAACATGGAGTACTGTAGAGGGCAAGCCTTGCTGAGTGTTGGTGAAGTAGGAGCTCAGATGAGGGCCGTAAGTTTAGCCATAGCTCAGAAATACCCCCAGGCTGTAAGAACTGTCAGCTCTGCTTTGTCTCTTAACGTATGGCTGGCTAAATCCTCTCCTGCTGAAGAAGCAGCGAATGGAGCAGTTCTCATAGGTAAAATATTACATTGGCTGACTGAGGATGCCGAACGGCAGAACAAACTAGAAGACGTGATCATTCACGTATTCCATCAGGACGAAGGAAAGGGCAACGAGCTGAGGGACAAACTCATCAAAAACTGGGGGAAGAGTCATGACATGCACGAGGTGATGGTAGAGATTTTAGAAGCTGTCATGCTCTGTTTGAATGAGCTGAAAGGAGAGGGAAGTACTTCAAACCAGAAGCAAGCTTCACAGTATTTCGATGCGATCAGAAGCTTTGAGTTCATCCTATCAACAGTGGTGCAGAAAAACATCTTGAGTGTAACTAAAAAGCTAAGTCAGTCTCTTCAGGGCAAACCTTTAGATATACTGCATGCTGTGAATAGTTTGCCCGACCTGAAAGTATCCCTCAGCAAACTGAAAAATGATATTGACACCCATCACAAGGCCTGGTTTGAGGAAGCCACTGTGCTGGCTTCTAAACTCCATGTCATAATGTTGCATTCAGTGCTTCTGGAGCCATTGAGTGAGTTCTACAAAGAATCAGTAAGCATGAAGGTTGTAAACCACTCGATAGCAGAAATTGACGACCTCTTCACAGAAAAGGTATTGGATACCCTGAGGTGTCTGGAGATTGTGCCTTACGCAATGTCCAAAGTAGAGACCAGCTTCCTTAGTGATCTCGTGTTCCGCCTGTACAGAGAGGACCTGCCAGATCAGGTCTCCATTCACTCTGAGATGAAGTTGTGGAAGGATAAATGGCTGGATCCCCTGGCAGGCTACCTCCCAACTACTGTGCTCGATACACTCAAGACGTCACAGATAAGAAGTTTCAGTAACATAGAAACTCTCCTCAGACTCCAGGTCATCCTGCCGTTCTCAAGGAGGGAAAGCAACTTCAGGCAGGGAAAAAGAAGCTTACAAGAGTTCATGCAGCAGGAAAAGCGAACCCTCACTGACTTACATCCTCTGTAACAGTTGCAGGTCTTCCGTAACGGCTAGCAGAGTTGAGCAATGCGTTTTAGACGTCCCCACCATCATAATTAAGATCTTATGCCTCAACCCTAATTGAGGTTCTGAACTCAAGATTACTATGTACATTATTGATCTAAATTCTTTAAGATTTCTTTTTGTTGTTAACCTGCAAACCAAGCCCTGTGTTATGTTTTGTTTTTTTATTCTGTAGTTTGTACAGCTGTACTTCCCAATGGGACCAATGTCTTGGCAAAAGAAAGCAATGCTTGTGTGCCTTGATACGAAACAAATAATTCACCCCATGTATCATGATAATTCAGATGTTGAAAAATGTCCCATTGGCGTTGACTGACTTCTGTTTCGCTGTCATGAATTCATTATTCTACGAAATTCACACCCTTACCTTACCTTTCCTGGGCACTAATAGAATCGGTTAGTCCCGTCATGTCTTCTGATGATTTATCATGTTTCCTGTCTCTTTGCAGGAATGAATTTGCTGTAAACGTATCTTTTGAAAGAATGTTTCCTCAATAGGAAAACCTTCATATATATTTGTCAAAAAAGTAATAAAATGTTCCAAAAAGATGCTTTGGTTTTTGCGTATAATTTTTTTTCCCCAAGCTAAATGTACAGTGGGCTTTCATGTGTTTTCAAGTCTGTAGACACATCTGTTAGTCAACACAAGATGGCGCTATTGGGCTGTTATTGGTCTAAGAGGAAATGACTGAATCTGGCCAGAAGTGCCACTCTATATGCGTGAATATTCCTTTGTTTTATCACTTGATGTGATTTGTTAATGATGAGTCATAAGGATGGTCTTGCAATGAAGTCCAGCTGATAGATGGGAAGTCCAGGAGGTCACTAGCTAGGGTTATTTTACAAATGCAGCTATTTTTAGTATTACTACTTAGGAGAAAATACACAACTCACCTGCATGTTTGTTTGTTTTTTTTAAGTTAAAGGTTACATATTTTAGCTGTGATATGGGGCACTACGGGCTGCCATTTACCCAGTGTTAATGGTTGGTGACTAAAAATAGGCAGTTCACCCTCTAGTTTCGGTCATAATGTATTTAATAAAAAAATGAACGTGCATGATTCACTCACTGGTCGACAATGCTGTGGCTTTAGAGGTAGGGTTATTGAGGTCATAAAAGCACTACATTATCTCAAGATACCTGGTAAATATTTATTTTACAATTACCTTTCTCCTCAAAGTGTAAGGTCTCTGCCATGTTTGGTATGTGAGAGGGAAGGGTTTGATTTGCCAGTAATGCAAATCATTGCTTTTGGGCTCCATTGTTACCATTGTGATTAGGTTAATATGTAATTTCTAAGAACAAGTGTATTCTGTGAGTCCACCTTTCTTGTCAATTATTTGCTATGAATTCCAATCCGGTGCATAAGCCTTTATAAGAGTTTCAATAACAGCTACTGCAGACTACTGACAATCAAGCTGGGTAACTGTCTGAAAATGTCCTATCGAATGTTATATATAGAGCTGAATAAACTCCAAATACACTTGTTAAAGAAACTACAAAGAACTTTAGTTTGTGTTGATTTTGGCATCCCTTGGCCAACCCGTGCTCTATCACTGTCCCCTTTAGCTTTTTTTTTTTTTTGTTCTTAGATCCATTCTGTTCTTTTTGTTTTGCTGATCCTGCCCCAGTATCGATGGGGAAATTATTCTGCTTACCTTTCGTACGTGCATTGTGAAACTTTCTGGTCTGGTTGGTAGGGAAGCAGACCCAGGGACAGGCATTAAGAATAACTATATAGAAATAGCCAATCTTCTGGCTTTGGTCATAAAGATGCATCAGTACTAAATAGAGACCGTTTCATAACCACTTAAAAAACGCTCATAGCTGCTTTAAACTGGTGTCATTGACTGAAGCTATACTGACACCATACTCCAGGGCTTATCTGGAGTATGGTGTCACTTTCAATACAGGTTAAAGACATGATCCCAGTGACTAAATAATTCATTTCACCTCAACTATCCTACGGGGTTCATGAAAATAAAGGCTGCTGCTGTTAAAACCCTTCCATATATTGTGTTTGTTGACATGAAGCCACCTTATCTTTAACACTGATAACCCCACTCAGTGCACTTTTTAAAGAAACATGTTTCTTCCTGTGAGCTGTAACAGCAGATGCCTCGCTGACAAAGCCCTGATTGTCAGTGCTCAGCTCAGTGGAAAGGAGCATCGCTGTGTCCCGGCTCAGCTGCTGAGCAAACGGAACTGTCTCCACTGTGGGCCGCCAGCAGCAGTGTTCACAGGCCTCACTGTGGCCATATGCAGCACAGGAGCCCACTAGCATCGTCTCATAACCCTATATTTGAACTCTCCGCCAAGAGCCATATACCTCCTACAAGCTGTGTTTTATTTATTTACACTTTGGACGTAAATGTGGACTTTGTTACAGTTTAAATCTCAGGTGCAGCCTGTGTGTTTAAGCATGAAGAACACATCCTCCATCTTTAAGCAAAACAAGGTATTGCCATAATTGACCCGTGCACCAGGTTTCCTGCTGGAAGTCAAGGTTCTGCACTGATGTAAGACCCGTGGCACTCTGTAATCATGTCCATACACAGCCAGGATTTAACTACACTCTGGAGGGGAAGACACAGGGCTTAAGTGGATTTTATTTCAAGGTTCCCTTTCAGGGAAAATTGGCAGCACAGGCCCGAACTCAGATCCTCCTATTACGAGCAAAACGTTTGGTTTGAATTATTCACGTCAACTTATTGATTGTATCTTAAAGAACACTTCATTTTTACTTGCCATTGTAAAGCTAAAGGATTTAAAACTGTAAGTGAAATGTGAAGGATGGCCTTTGGTGAGTATAAGAGATTATACAATCATGACGCAGTGAATGCAGTTTATTTTGTGCTTTCTCTTTATTTGATTGTCTTGAAGCAACCACCTATTTGAAAAAGCGTCCCTTTATTTGGTACTGGAACATTTTTACAGGGCAGTGGGCATGCCGCTTGGAATTTCAAATAGTTTTGTAATCCCTAAAGAAGTAAACTCTAATCATTCATAAGGATGCTCAGTGCTCCCACGCCTCCGCCAACCACAATCTAAAGGGCTAAATTCATTAGAACCAGATGTAAAAGTGCACAATTTATCTATTGTAGTGTTTAGAGGCCTGAAGCCGGGCTGGTGCCAGCCCTGTGATTCTTCTATCGCTTTTCGGCTTCATGTTTACCAGGACGCGTGAGCTCAGAACGCCCCAGACTCTGCTGAAGTCATCACCCCACCCACAGGGTTCACCTCAACCCCCTCTGCCCTCAACACCTTTTGCTCTTCTTCAGCAACACCTCTTCAGACGCAGTGATATGACTTCATGCAGTGTGATAAAGAACCTGTGTGAGACAGTACTGCCGCCCTCGGCGCTGAATGTCTCTTTTCATATTTCCAAAATATAATTCACGTGTGCATTTAGTAGTGATGAATAGCTCCGTTTGAATTCATGACTGGGACCAGATGAAAAGCAAAGAGACAGTGACAATGTCATGAAACAAGGCAGCTGCTCCGTAGACAGTGAATAATAAAACAAATCCCACGATGGTTGAATGGATTATAGACACATCCTCTAATCCACAGCTGTAAGTGCTGCTCTGCATTCAACATATGCGTATTTGTTTACTGGATGACAAGAAGAGGGAAAAATTTCCACTTTGCCACCAATAGTCACAAATTCTCTGTAAATGAAACAAATCCAAATCATGTGATCTGATGACATCATCAATTAATGTCTTTATATTTTAAATTCCCTCTCAGGTGACAGAAGTGTGTGTGTCAAAACAACGTTTGCATGTAGTGAATGAACCCATTTAACTCTGATTCATAATAATATGACAGGACTGTAATGTGATTAATTAGTTGCATTCTGGAATCCGTGACTCCCCTCATTGTTAACTCCTAATGTAGGTGACTTTTATACCCTCAACTCAAACCAGAGAAGCAGCGGTAATTTCGTTTTTTTTGTGTCAGGAATGATCCCGTCCGGTGCTGGGCTCCATGAACGCACAGCGTAGGCAGTGTAGGCCCCTGTGGGACCACATGACGTGTTCAAAAGTGCCACCCATCTGTCACTTGAAAGGGCTCTGTCCTCAAAGCACAATAGAGACAGAGGTTATAAACAAATGGTGTACAAAAGATGTGGGTCCAGTCAGACAGATTGGATGGAGCTTGTTGTTTCTGAGGCGATCCCCACTGTGAGCTGCTGCAGCTCTCACAGAAGGTACACCAGAGGGTGATTGAATTATCACATGGCTCATCCGAAGCTGTCCCTGTCTCTCTGCGGCTCTCATTTGACGGATACCCTTTAGGAATGCTGTTGATAATCCATAATGTTCTTGTTATTTATAAGTGATCAGCTGGCAGCAGAGCCCTGGGCCGCTCACTGTTGGGTTGGAGATAAGAGGCTAAATGAAAACTAACGGTTACGGATATGGTTCACTGATTGTTTCCATTTGAAAATTCCCTTTTATGTTCCTGCTTTATTGTATTTATGATGGCTGTTAATCAAAGTTCTGGTTTTCATTTTGATCAGAGATTTATCTACAGTCAAATGGGTTTGGTAATAAAGAACAGGCAGAAATGAACGTACTTCATCAGAGTTAGACCTTTATTAGTTTATCATTGTGGTTTGCATATTCCATTCACTTCATCAAAAAATAACCAAATAACTAAATCTAAAAATAGAAACATGCCAGTGTGCTTATGAGAATATTTCATATGATTGTGTAATGTGGGTTTGGCATTAAACCTGAACTAAGTTGAGAACTATTGTTTTTCCCCCCTTTTAAATCATCTTGAAACATTTATTGCAGATTAAAATTCAACATTTTATTTTGATACACTTGAGCTGTTCATCAGAGCCCAGTTTGAGTGTGTATGTATTCTGATGGGAGCATGGGAGTATTTTCATGGGCAGAATAGTAACTCTGCACCCATTCAGGCTCTGAGCCCCCTGGGTGAAAGCTGAGTGTCCTTATTCTGCCCCTCGGTGAGCCTACAGATTTGTGATATTGGCCTGACCCTAGAGATTTGAAGGACAATGGCTTAATGCTGTGAGCCCGCGGACTCCTTCCTCCCAAACATTTACAATGTTTTCAGCCAGAGCATGGGATAACTCCATTCGTCATTTGGGAAATATCGAAATAACATCTTTTTCCTAAACATTTCAACGGTGACTTTTGAAACACGAGAATTAGGAAATACAGTTTGCAAATGTGGCATTTTAACAAAGGCAAATCATTTACTGTTTCTATTTATGTACATTTACATTTTTCTTTTCTTTTATTGGGGCTATGATATCCCATAATTCAAAGGGATTTATCTAATTTACAATGTGAAACTCATTTGAAAATAAACTTCCACTTCAGGCTTAAACCACATCTGGTTTAAACAATACTGTGTTGTAAAAAAAACCAATAGAATTCATGTTCTGGAAACTTGTAAATGTGTTTAGTGTAAATACAATCTTTCCATAGACACATGTTAGATTTTTCATCAGTAATACCACCATGTCAGAAGCTGATTCTGACAGTTCAAAAGAACGATGTAACTGTAATAGTATCTCTGCAAAGCTGGTGTTGCCTCTTGATGTGGAGATTACCTATCATAATTCAGCTCGGATTCTGCTGTGACATGAGTTATTTCATTATCATGAACTCCAGTGGCTCGCTTATGCCCCTCCGTCTCCCTCAGAAGTTGTCCTCCCGTCTGTGTTGCTGGGGAGGTGATATGTGAAGATCAAGGGGCTGCGTGTTGATCCTATAGCTCAGGAATGGAGAGCCTGCGTGTAAAAAGGCTCTGTAGACGGGCCCGGTCCTGCTGGAAGCTCCGCGACTCCCACACACGCTCCAACCTGTGCCCATTCGCAGTTGACTGCAATGTAAAACACATTGACTCTGGAACCAGAATCCCAGCCCCACTGTAAACATGGAGTTATCAAACTGTGTGTAAAACGTAAATGAGGACCACGTTTGGCCAACTGATTCATGCCTCATTTCCCCTGCCTTTTGGGACCCGTATCTTTGTCTTTTCCTTTTCCACTGCAGATAGTCGTGTGTGGACGGGATTCTCAGCAGATCTATAGCCACATCACATGAAACTGCCATGGCATCATCGTCAACACGACACTCGCTGGATCATTTAATTGCCAATGAAACAAGAACATCAGCACTGTCAGCTATGCGGCGTAGTGTACAATGTAGTTTTCTGGGCTGCCATTTTTAGTTTGGCTATTTGATAATGGCGGGTTTGTGCAAGATGTCCCGTGATGCACAAACAACGGTTTGCTAGGAACCTTGACTGCGGTGGTACCAAAAAAGTATTAGCTCCACGGTGCTATCCACAACTTTTTCTAATGGAAAACGAATACAGAACGAGTAGAGTTGAGAAGAGACGCACCGTACCGTGCAGTGGAAATGTGGCATAAGACACAAGATCCAGGTGTTCCCGTAGGGGTGTTGTGGTCTGTAAATGGGTCTGCTCAAGTCAACACCTGATCTGCTTTGTGCACGAGGCCAGCCACGTTGGCTACACCAGTTGCAAGGTCAAGGTCTGAACAACAGCTGACTGTTGCCTTTGTGTGAGCACTGGAGGTGCAGCAGATTCTCAGGGAAACTATACATTACTGTCCCACAGCTGGCTCTGCGGTCTATCACTTACACTGAGCTTCATGAAGAAATCCGCTGGTGCAGGAAATCCCCAAGTCACTTTAATAAGGTTTTACTTAAAAAAGAATGATACTGTAGAAAACATGTTGGAGAGCCTTTTTATGCCCATACGTGTACTCAAATTACCATTGTGGCCCACTGTATTACAGTATAGTGTAACTACGGTAGCCACTCAAATGAATAAAATGAGTTGTTGTAGTGAATTCAGAGCATTGTTTCCATTTCAGATGGGAAACGATTCCAATGTCAAATCCACTTGTATCTAAAAAAAGACACGATTTGAGTGCGGATATAAGGATGTGTCTGTGGTATTTGCATTAAACATTACTTTTAGAAACATTTATTATGAATCTTACATGTATTTGTAATGTTTTTTATAAAGGAGGGACTGTGCAGTGTACAGTTACCACAGCCCGGTCCTTATTGATTTTTTTTTTTTATTGTTCCAAGTTCACAAAAGTTACAGAAAAAACAACAACATCTGAATGTAAAACATTGTTTCTTAACAGATTGGGATGAAAAGCATGAGGCATGAAGTGAGTGATATGATTATTTTGATATTATTCCATAAGACTGCACATATGAAATCAACGGATACACATGTTTAATGTCTGAACACTAATGATACTTTCACCCTTCATTTGGACCAACATGCTGGGCTATGTGTATTACATATGAAATAAACGCTGGCCTTTTAACACTGTTGTTACTTCAATAGTAGCAGTTATTTTAGTGTTGAAAATAATATGGAATTGTGTTATATTATAACATGTTATTATTTTCCGTTACAGCAGTGTAAAATCATGTGGAAAAGACAGCACAACCATTTCTAAAGAAGATTACAAAACCACATAAGTTTTGTTTTCTGTCTAAGAGGTATGCGTTTCTACCAGCTTAATATTCTACAATAACCTTTATCGAATAATCGATTAAGAAAACAGTGTCTGCTATTAAGCATAATGATAAGGTCCCTAAAAAGTGCCCCTTAATGTTATTTTATGGCAGTATGATAGCAGAGCAGCTATAAAAACACCATTAAAAGAAGGTCACTGTGTGGACTCTTCATCATCACGGACACGCTGTAACTCTGCGGGAGTACTAGGGGTCGATCCCGGAGTATTTTCTCCAGGATACCAACCCAACTGCGGACCATGTAGTGTTTCCGAGTATGTGGTGGTGCGTTGCCGCTGCAGCGCGCTTTCTTATGCTAATGGCGCTCTGACATCAGCAGTGAGATCAAACAGGGCAGGCAGGGGTGCTTTAAAGCCCAGTCTGCCCCCACTCAAGCTCACTCACTCCGCTCCGCTCCGCTCTGCCTCTCTGTCTGTCTGTCCCACTCACACACACTCACACACTCTCACACACGCTCACACTCTCACCGACACCGCTCCGACACACACCATGCGTACCTGCCCGGAGCTACTCTACCACCCCATGCTGGATTTTACCCGTGCATCCGGCTGATACAGACACAGACTACACCTCGAAAGGATATTCCGACCTGCTGCCTCCTTTTTTTCATCCACTCTGCTTTTGTTCACCGTTGAAAGAGCGCCGCGGCAAAGGTGAGGTGAAACTGGTTTGGCTCTGTGTGTGTGTGTGTGTGTGTGTGTGTGTGTGTGTGTGTGTGTGTGTGTGTGTGTGTCCAGATAAAAAAAAGGATTGGGATTATGGTGAATACAGGAAAAAGCTGCTTGTTTGTCGCCGGGTTTTGCTCTAGGCCTAGATGAATTATCTGTTGGAGAAAAAAAAAGTCTGGTCAAATATTGAACAAATATGGAAGAAATTTTTATATAATTATAATAATGTAACGGATTCCACAACTTCCGTGCGACATGCTTCTTCACACTTCTGTCTTTATAGTGACTTTAGAATCAGCTCATGAACACTTCTGTCTTTACAGGCAGATTGGCAAGCATTATTATTATTATAATTATTATAATTATTATTATAACAGGCCTATTGTACAAATATATATATCTATATCTATATCCTTGTCCGACCTTGTTAGTTAATCTCCACTAATTAGATCCCCATGATCGTTAGAAAATATGATGAATAGTCCACTCGGAGTGCCCTGCCCTGCCCAGCTTATCTCGGCTCGCTGAGGCGCACAGCGGATAGTGTGTGTGTGCGTGTGTGTGTGTGTGTGTGTGTGTGTGTGCGCGCGCGCGTGTGTGTGTGAGGCTATCAGCCTTTATCTTTCAAGAGGGAAACAGGAGCTGCCATTCAGCCCACTCCGGCCAAATGTAAATTTAAACAGTTAATCCCCTTGATTTCTTTAAACGCACATGAGGCCAAGGGGCAAACAGAGAGTATTTCTGTTTTGGGTCGATGTATAACTCAATGATTTTATTACGTTAGGTCAAACCCCGTGTGTGTGGAAAGAAGTTGGCCAAGTGCGAGTGAGTTTCAGTGAGCTCATTTAAATAATTAATATCGCAGTTTCGGAGGCGTCTCCGCCAATCAGCGGCGCGCAGTGGACGCCCTTTGAAAAGGCGCACTATCAGTGGTTTAATACGCTCACTTTAAGCTCTCTTCAAAGAGGTTTCTTATCTGCAGCTCAAGGCTATCAGATCTGATGCTCCCTGCGGACCGCTGCGTCCATCCCTCCGCTGTCTCTCCATCTAAAATTCTTCACATTTTTCCAAGTGGAGCAGAGGTGACAGGGGACTGAATTACAGACTCCAATGTCGGTGCAAATGAAGTAACGAGCTTAATCAGGGGAAATAGGCTTTCTTTGTCTCAATGCTTCTGGCTCGCTGTTTAGAAAAGGCTAATGTGACTGTAACACAATCCTTTGAACCTCAGCAAACAATAGGCTACTTTATAGGCATTTATAACGATATAACCGTCATAATTAATATTGTTAACTATAAAAGAGAGAGTGAGAAATGTAAGATTCACTGTGGAAAGTCACAGTTGTGCCCACTAACACGCCATCTGAACCTCAGGTACAGCACCGGTTCCTTCATAAAAATCTAAGAGATGTTTATCTTTAAGCAAAAACTTGTTTCTTGTGTAAATAATAAAAACAATAAATCAGCTGTAGATGGAAACTGGAGTGCTGTCTTACCGGTGTGTTTGAATGCTTACACCAGTCTTCATTAAGTGAACGGTCTAGAAAGTATTTCCTGCAAAGCACTATCATTTTGCTAAATTCCCTTTTGTCCCTGGTTGGGCTTAGTTATTTGTTATTTAATTTGTGCATAATGTTTGAGATCAATGGAGAACTCAAATAATTCATCAGATTTGACCTGATTTTAAATGAGCTCACGCACTTTCAGTCTTAAATAGAATTCATCGACGCATCGAGACAACAGGTTTCCAACCAGCATTGCCAAGTCATTGATAGCCTGTGATTTATGTTATTTATTTCAGGGTTTACAAGAGGAGGCCGTGCCATGAGAGGAGACTTTTGAGTCTAAGCCGAGAAGCCCAACAGCCCTTTTGTATTTGTGTCCTGTGTGAACTGGAGCCACTGTCCAACCATGAGGAGCGGCTCTCATGTCCTGCCTCTTGGTGTGCTCACGGCTCTGCTGCTGTCTCAGGTCTGCTCTGGCATCAAATGGCTGTAAGTATTCTCAGGAGTGGCGCCGTGTCACTCTTTTTCGGCCTTTCAAAGATCTTTACATTCAAACAATGTCCAAACAGATGAGGTCATGAAAGCGCGCCATATTGTTCGGCTCTTTTCTGCATGTTTCAGTGTTTTATGGAGTGGAGGGCCCATGGCAGCTTTGAAATGGGCCCCAACATTCCTCAAGTTGCTCCTGATCAAGGGAGAGGCTATGTGTTCTGTACATGTGCATCTGATGAAGGGGACAGTGGATTAGCTGGCAGTTCTTCATGCTATGAACGGAAACCTTTTTGTTTGATCAACTTTATTGCAGCTTCAGTCAAAGGAGACGGCATGCATGTTTCAGCTCCGAGATCTCAGATCGAATGCACGCCCTGCTGTATAGTAGGAAGGCAAGAATAGAACATAAGACAGGGATGACGGGGCACCACGGTGCCGCAGACAGTGCCATTGTGTGTAGTCTAGTTAGGCCTCAATCAGTGTAAAGTGGTGCTGTAGAAGGAAGCTCCGATGCCATAAATGTTGACACAAATGTGGATTGCACGCTGTTTTCATTTTAGAGTAAAAGTAAACAATAATTTTCGCAATAATTTTGGAAAGTCCATAAAATTCCCAAGTTGCTATTTTTTGAATTTGTTGATGTTTCAATTGAATGTTTTGCACGGTATTGTTTGGTATTCTTGTAAACTCTTCAAGGGTTTCGCCGCAATTTGCGTGTTCTGTTGTGTATTTCTTTATCGGAGTTTTTATCCCTGTGCCTTAAAAGATAGCTGCACCATATGTATCCATGTCTTCTTATCAGAGAGAGCGGTTGTAATACTCACAGTGGGAAGGCTTGAGCAGATGTGCCCATGAGAGCTGGGATGGCATGTGCTAAATCTAAGCTCTCTGCAGTCTTGATAATGCACAGCAGTGCAATGCAAAACAGATGGGGCTGTAAACACCTGTGAGTGCCGGGTTACCACCAGCCCAGTGGAGTCGCAGCTTATCATTGGGCACAGAGTGGCGGCCCCTCAGCCCCTAATGCAAAACAGGCCAAGGTGCAGGCGGTGCTGCCTGGTTCTCACGAACTCTCAGCAGAGTGTGAGACGCAGAGATCAGAGCTAACCCACTCTGCCTGTGGTTTCTCTATTAAGTTAATACTTAGTAAGTTTCAAATGTTTAAATCAAACGTGTGCACTCTTTAATAGTCTGTAAACACACGATTCATGTCAAACTGAGGCCACAGAGGATGGTGCTTTGTGTTGGGGAATATGCAAAAGTGAGGTATCTATGCAGTTTGCAGTCTGAATTTTGGGAATATCTTTAGGCCTCTTCTGTGCTTTAACAAAAGAAAAGGCCCGTGCCATGAACGTGTCACTTATAATTTATGGATCTTCGGCTGACTTTCCTTCGGGATTTTTCACTGTGATAAGATGTTTCTTGTCTGCAACGCATGCCAAAATATTTCCTGAGGCATTATATGTTTCTATTTTTCAATTGTTTTTTCCGGATGTGTCTCAGAGGATGTGCGTACACAACATCTGTTAATTGCTAACACACCGCTGTTACTAAAACTCACAGATTTCTTATTCCCAGTAAGGTGATCATTGTAAAGGAAAAAAACACCATTAAGCAATCATCACATTGTCGTCAACACTGCTATTAGGAGAATGTGTATTGTGTAACGCATACGGACTGATACATCTTGTTTGTGTTTATCTCCATGTAGGTCGCTATCACACGCCCCTGCGTCTCTACACATCAACCAGACCCAACACTGTAAGCTGCTGCCCGGCCTGGTGTCCTCCCAAGCTCAGCTGTGTCGCAGCAACCTGGAGCTCATGCAAACCATCATCACAGCTGCCCGCGAAGTCAAGAAAACATGCCAGAAGACATTTGCCGATATGCGCTGGAACTGCTCCTCCATTGACATCCCCATTGATGCTCCGAAGTATCCGCCAGACCTCGACCGAGGTAAACAGTTTGGACTGACAGCGCGGATGCTTTTGTTTCCAAAGAGCAGCTCCAAGTCTTTTACCCACAAGAATGTGATGTTTATGGTTACTCTTGACATTCAATGAATATTTAAAACCAAGGCCATTAAGTGCTGCAGTTCAGTTTACAGTAACTGGTGAAAAGATCCTCGCCCTTTAATGGTTCCTGTATGTTTCTAAACGACTGCTAACTGCACTTTGATACAGAACTATGTCCTGGTTTCTGGTTTGAGGGTGAGAAGCTGCCTTATCTTTTCACTTATTTTGCCCAAAAATTCTATTATTCATTCATGAGGAGCCTTCACCAGGGATTCGTACTGAAGCTGTTATTTGAGAAGAGCCCCACATACAGCATGTATTCATTCTGTATGATAATAAAAACTTGTTGTTTCCATTATCTGACTGCACGCGTATGTGCGTTGCAGTCTGACTAGTTTCTGTATCCAAAAAGGACCTTGAGTCAGCCAGAGACAGTTGCAGGAGTGTGGGTGGGGGAGCTGTGCAGCGCTCCCCAGACAGGACATGGCCACTAAATGAACAGTCTGAACCGAACAGGAAATGGCTCATCTCTGTCCAGGGTTGGCTTTGATCTAACCTGCCCACGGTCAGAAATGATTTCTTCCCTTTCTTCCAATTGCTCCCCGGCCTTTAACATATGTGCTTTCTGTGTATGCACATCACCGCCAATTACATCAGGGCTCACTCTGTGTTACTGCGGGAACAGTGATGGACTGTGTTTGAAAGCTTCATGTATGCACTCAATTTGGTTTTTTCCACTGAGAGGGAAACAGGACAGATGGATAGCAGAGAGGTCGATGTGTGAAGTGGTTTGAGAATGTTCTATAGATGTTTTGATCTGGAGTTTTTGTTTTAATTTGCTGTAATAACTTTCCATCATAGGAACCAATTTAATTTTAAGTCAACAGTCACTCTTCATCCTAAGACTTTAGCATAGAGTAGAGTAAAAATCCAAATGATAGAAAAACAGACTAATCTCACTAAACCTAGATTACACAACCTATTCACACTGTGCAGGTAGCTCCTTTTGTATTTAATGTATTACATTTCTGAATCTACAGGTTCTTTGATAGTAATAACTAGTAGAGCTGAAATGATTAGCCAATTAATCAATCAACAGAAAAAATAATATGATAGTATTGTAGTAATTGATTCATTGTAAAAGCAACAATGCCAAACATTCAGTCGTTCCAGCTTCTGAACTGTGAGGATTTTGGACTGTTGGTTAGACAAAACAACATCTGAGGATCTGTGAGATACCACCTTTGGCTCTTATTGTGAAAGGAAACTATATTAATGACAATAAATAAATAATGGAGAAAATAATCTTTAGTTGCAGCCCTAATAATTGCTGGTGACCATATGTGCTTACGTCTAAGCATTGAAGTAATGGCTTTGATGTCCACGTTGTCAGTTTTCAGGACCGGGGCTTCTTTTTTCATTTATGTAATTTAGGTTTCTCCTCTGTTTGACAGGAACAAGAGAGGCTGCATTTGTCTACGCCCTGTCTGCGGCAACCATCAGCCACACCATAGCACGGGCGTGCACCTCTGGAGACTTGCGGATTTGCTCGTGTGGTCCTATTCCTGCGGAGATCCCAGAGCCTGGATATCGCTGGGGCGGCTGTGCTGACAACCTGCACTACGGTCTGATCATGGGCACCAAGTTCTCTGACGCGCCCATGAAGATGAAACGTGCAGGCTCCCACGCCAACAAACTGATGCAGCTACACAACAGTGAAGTCGGAAGACAAGTAAGCAATATGCCCATATTTTTGCTTCTCTGCAGTGCAATAATGCGAATATGTTTCTAAATATGTTCTAAATATCTGAATGACTGAGCACTTTCTAACCTCTGTGTCCTCTGTCCTTATATCTAGGTATTGAGAGAGGCACTGGTGATGAAGTGTAAATGTCATGGTGTGTCCGGCTCCTGCTCCATAAGGACCTGCTGGAGAGGCCTGCAAGACCTTAGGGAGATCGCCATGGACCTGAAGACCAAGTACCTGTCTGCCACCAAAGTGGTTCCCCGGCCCGTGGGGACACGCAAGCAGCTGGTACCCAAAGACATTGACATCAGGCCAGTGAGAGTGAACGAACTGGTCTACCTGCAGAGCTCCCCGGACTTCTGTGCTAAGAATGACATACAAGGCTCCATCGGCACACAGGACAGGTGAGACTGCCACTGCACACCATTGTGTTTGACTGAGAAAGAGGGATGTTTGGTGGAAGTGATACTTCTCTGGTTGTTTTGGGATTTTTTTTAGCACGACTCATATCAGTGACAGACACTTAGCTGGCAAATAGGAAATGACCAATCTTGAATGTCTGGTCACCCAGGATGTTGACTCTAGTGAAGTGCCGTCCTGTAGGGTGGCACTGTTTAGTTTGCAGGCTGATAAAAACCAGCGGACCCTGAGAGTGCTCCGTCTGTGGCTTGTCTGAGCATGTGTCACTAAAATCCGGTGTGACTGGAGTCGTTGTCCCACTATCTAATGACTAATGCCGTTATTCTTGGGACTGAGTGCACTCGAGCTGATATCGATTGGAGAGGGCCACACAAATGGGGCAATGGTCCTCCAAAGATAAAGATTTATTTACATCATTCAGCTCCAGTGTTTTAGGTGGGCCAGTGTGACTGGTGTGTGCTCTGTGAGAAGTTTATGGGCAGCAAGGAGCCCATCTGTCTGAGGGTCGGACTCAGGCTACGATCTGGCTGAGCAATATCAGGGAAACTGTGTTGCAGAGAAGGACGTGTCACATCTCAGGGTTAACTGTTTCGTTGTGGATTGCATGGCACAGGAGGCACATTTTGAAAATGACTAATTGCTTAAGTTTCTCTGTTAATATACACACTTGATCTCACATAATTTTACAAACAATGCCCCATTGAACGTCTGTTTGTCACATTGTGTAAGAATAAATGGACTTAAGCTTACTTCAATGTCAACAGCCATGGTTAAGTTAGCCACTGAGCAACTTCGGAACCCATCGGCTATCGCTGTGACAATTATTTAGTCTCTGGGGCAACAGCTGATATTTCAGGGGTTCCAGTCTATCCAATGAATATATCTCCTCTTCCAGCTGATTTCTATAAACGGATATCTGCATACGAATACAGATAAATAGAAAATAAAAAAAACTAATAAAAAGCCAAGTCTCTGTCAGATGATAGCCAATGGCTTCTAAGATTACCATTTGGCCAATATGCACCTTCTCTATTGTTCTCCATTCATGCAAGCAAAGCCCACAAAAACCTGACTGGTCTATACTACTCAGACTCAGTATTCATTTTGCTAGTGAAAACTATGACAGAAAACGTTTTCAATGACTATAACGAGATGATGATATGGCACATACATTTGCAGTTTGCAGATTGGAACGGGTGGATGATTAAAGCATACAGTATTTTTGCATGTTGGGCAGTGGATTGGATCTCATAACAGGCCTGGTGGGTGTGACTGACCTGTGCATCACTAGTGAGCACAGTCAGGACTCAGAGTAACTGCAAACCTACATTTTTAATCACTCAACCTGAGTGTTTCATCAGACAATGATGAGATCCAGTCTTATCTGAAATAAGTTTTACTAAAGTGACAAAATGATTCATTTTAGCTAGACTAGATTGACTGAAATATAATCTGATGACTAAAAAAGGACATGTGACACAGGACTTAGACTAAAAGTAAAAACCTTAAAGTTGACTAAAATGTAAAGACTAAAAACGAACTACACTAAAATTCTGAACTATTACTTAAATGTGGCTAAAGCTAATTTTTAAGATTAAATCTCAAATAGCTGCCAAAATGAACACGCCAAGTCGGACTACAACCAGAAAGCTTCTGATCCTAAAATCTTGTCCCACACGCAGATGTTATTGAGATAAAAAGCTCCACTAACTAGCACATGATGTTGTTGTATATAATAAATGTCATACATCATATGACTGTCATATCAGGTGTCCCTCAGTCATGGGCCACTCTACAGATTACAGACGCATGCTACATGTCAAGAACACTCACTGTCTGTGCCCAATGTGTCCACGTCTGCAGCCTGATAACGCAGCAGCCACACACAGTCTGCAACATTAGTGCTTTTGCCATATCAAGAGGTACCTGCTTTGCTGCATCTATTGCACGTGACACTGATGTTTGTGTACGAGTAACTGTAAAGTGCATGAGTTACGTGTCAGACCGATTGTATGGAATGGCTTCTCAAACCTACCTGCGTCATAACACTCACTCACACGATAGCATTGTCATCTCACTGACTTCTGGCTCACTGGTGGCCGTTCGAGGAGAGGTTTTATCATTTTTACACTTGAATTTACCCTGCTTCTGTCTGCGTTGTTGGCTCTGGCCCATCCACAAGACCCGAGAGCGGTAGATGTAAGGAGAGAAACTGGGACGGTGAAAGTTAATTTTATCTGCAGTTCCTAATGGATAAAATGTGATCACTGGTGAAAAAAAGTGTCATGGCCCTGGGAAGAGACGTGCTATTGAAGTCTGTGCTTTAGTCTTAAATCGCATTACTATGCCTCTGCTTAAAACACCAGATGTGAACTTCTGAATGTACACTGCTGTCCTCTTTCTCAACGTACAGCACAGCAGTGATATAAGGAGATCTCGCTCCTGACTAAACATAACTGTGTGGGGTTTCTGTCTACCTCCTAGCTCCCACCGATGTAATAAACCTGTCTTACACTCTTAGTGTCCCTCCTCTTTCTCATTCGCTCCCGCAGCAGCCTCAGTGTCTCCCTCACCATACTGGTCATTAACACTCTGCCATCATAAAACAATGCAATTATGTGGAGAAGACAAGCTAAAGAAAGGGAGGGCAGCCCTGTGTATTCAGGGTGATTTACGGCGGGGCTATTCTCTGCTCATTCAAGATGCTTTAGGCTTCTGAAATGAGACACTCCCAAGCATCGGTCACGCACTTTTAAAAGACTATTGTGGGCTCTTCACAGGCTGCAGAATTGTACAAAAAACCTTAAAAATAAACCTAATTGTCTAAGACCGGAAACCAAACAGATAAGCGTTAGAGCTGCAATAAATTGATTAGTAGTCAACTATGAAATTAAATGCCAATTATTTGATAATTTATTTATTTATTTAAGAAAAACTATCCAAATTCTCTGATTTCAGCCTTTTAAATGTGAATATTTTCTGGTTTCCTTCCTCCTCTACAATAGTAAAGTGAATATCTTTGAGCTGTTGGCAAAACAAGACACTTGAGGGTGTCCTCCTGTGCTTTGGAAAACACTGATTGACATTTTTCACCATTTTCTGGACAAAACAACCAATTGATTAATCCAGAAAATGATTGACACATTAATCGCTAATGAAAATAGTTGTTAGTTGCAGCTGTAGTTAGCATTCATAGCTGGTTGTTCGGTCCAGTATTTACCATGTTTTCTCTACCGTTTGGAAGTTAATATATATAGTTGGCTATGAAATGTCTTATTCAACATTTTCCTATTTTGTCCATGCTGATTTCAGGCAGTGCAACAAAACCTCCCTCGGCAGTGACAGCTGTGATCTGATGTGCTGCGGCCGTGGCTACAACCCGTACACGGAGAAGCTGGTGGAGCGCTGCCACTGCAAGTATCACTGGTGCTGCTACGTAACATGCAAGAAGTGTGAGCGGATCGTGGAGAGATACGTCTGCAAATGAACCCGTGCCACTGCCGGCCCGCCAGCAGTCCTCTACTTGTACCCAGCCACCCGAGGCTACAGATTAACCAAAGCACTACAATACCAAGAAGGCTTACTTTTGTCTTAAGCTTTAGCATGTGTATCTCAACGAGAAGTGGTCTATTCTTGTGTCAGTATCATTTTTGTATCTCCAAACTGCCAATTGGGCTTCTAAGCTTTTTCGCTTCACAAACTTGGACGTGGAGTGTGGCAACAGTGCCAGTTTACGTGAAGACCGCCGTCCTCCTGGGTATTTCCTTTTACTTGTTAATGATTATAAATCTTCCTAACAGGGATGTTGAAAGTCTATTTTATTATATCTCTAATAAAGAAATGATATTGGATTTTATGCTGGAGGAGAGGGATTGTCTTTCCCCCTCGCTAGACAGAGACTTGTGTTGGGCTGCATTCCACGGAATTCAAAGGGTTCTGCTGGATCCTTTTTTTTCAAGGTACGATTCAAACTTTTTTCCTCTGCAGCAATGGACAACAGGGGAAAAAGGAACACAAAGGGAAATTCAAGTACTTTTCAATCACGGAACATTTTTGTGGTTGACGTTTTGGACTCTCGCCATGTGTCCTGTGTGGATCTTGATATACCTGCATCCCTGTGGATTTAGAGAAGAGCAAATGGTGCATTATCTCCTTTATGTCTGACATGCAGTTCAAAATATATTCTATTTTTCAGAGCTTATGAGCTGAACTCATGGATTTTGTAAACCACTTGTGTGTGGATGTACATACTGTTATTTTGTATACTGAAATAAAGAAAGAAGTATTTATAAAATAATGAAATGACCTTCACCATCATCTTTACATGGGCATTGCATGTTTTTTCTATTTCTGTTAACCTTTCCTTTAATAATGTACTGTGTAGATCATCTTGCAGGATTTTGGCAAAGACAAATCCATAACCTCAGAGGATAATTATTTTAAAACTAAGAAACATTTGCTGTTATTCACTGCAAACCCAAGTGTGAGTTTACCACAACGTATAGCACACTGTGATTGTAAATCAGCTCAGCAAAGTCAGTAATGAGTTGCAGGGTTCAACCTGACAGCCTATTGGGATCGCTCTTTGAATTACCCAAACCCTGGGAAAGTGTTTGTTTGGACATTCCACCTCCTCACAAAGGCCATTGCAAAGGGATTTTTGTCACTCCTATCACGGCTTTAACACTCATCTGTCTAAGAGCCAGACCTCCAATGGACAAACATCAAATACAAAAAAAAGACAGGAATCTAATTTATTTTAAATATGCATCCAGACTGTCGGCCGGTCGGAGGGAGCAGACTTGGCGCTGCATAGAGCTGAGATATTCTCCTGTAGTCAGCCATGTGTTGGTTAAAGTGGTTCTCATGATTTTACACTGACAGAAATAGCTGTGGAGGATGTAAGGCCCATGCTGTGAGCTCACATGATACATGGCAGCACCAGCCTGAACTAGCTGCACACTCACTGGAGCTGTAACACTCCTTGACCCTAGCCTGTGGACGCACACAGACACTGCCAAAACAACCCTGCATACTTTGGAAAAACAAGGCTGAGGGGAATATAATCACCAGATATTTCGATTTTTTAGTGACCATTTTATTATGCTGAACTTGTTTCGCAGCTGTCCATTGCATTTAATTTCATTTTGGGATACACACCCAGGTTAAGAAGATTTAATTAGGTACGTCTATTTATGGTAATGACAAGAAATATGCCTCTAGATTCAAAGCCAAGAGTTTGGATACAAAAACCTCTTTAGTGTTCCAGCAAAGAACCTAGGACGATGCATGGTAACACTGTGACTGAGTGGACTAACTGAACAATGAGTCTCTCTCTCTCTCTCTCTCTCTCTCTCTCTCTCTCTCTCTATATATATATATATATATATATATATATATATATATATATATTATATAAAGATTTGATAAGTGGATGTTGTTGTATAGCTGAGGTCTAAAAGCAGAAACAGGCAGTGAGGATAGACACAGTGTTCTGTGGTCTTGTGGTTTGGGGGCAGGGAGGGTCTGCTGTGTGCAGGTGAGCGGGGGTCTGCTATGTCTGCACACAGGCCTGTCCGTCGACATCCTCAAGGACTCCTCAGTCACTGGCATTCCTCAGCTTGGCAGTTGTAGAGAATAGGGTGTGTGAATATGTGTGTGTGTGTGTGTGTGTGTGTGTGTGTGTGTGCGTGTGTGTGTGTATGTGTGTGTGAGTCTGTCACTGGGTTCACTGCTAGAGAAATGTGAAGCCTCGCCTGCTGATTGAGGACTTGCACTCTGTCAGGTGGCTCAGCCTGAGTCCAAGGACTACCAATGGTTAAAACAGGGTTAACTACGGTTGCTAGAAATCTTTGAAAATTGCTTGGATTTCAAGTAAAGGGCTTGAAATTTAGGTTACATAGGATGCCAAGTGTATTTTTTTTCCTTGGCACCCTTC
This sequence comes from Echiichthys vipera, assembly GCF_963691815.1. Lineage (NCBI taxonomy): Eukaryota > Metazoa > Chordata > Actinopteri > Perciformes > Trachinidae > Echiichthys > Echiichthys vipera. The sequence continues at coordinate 23,943,936 of NC_139839.1, read as the reverse complement.
TGTAGAATGTCACAAAACATAGTTTGGGTTGTTTATAGTACAACAAGATCTGTTTTAAAGTGATGAAGTGTAATAATCAATATACTGTTACTCTATGTACTGTATATAAATATGTAATTTACCCCAGCTGTAAGGTGCTGGAAAAATGATCAGGGAAAAAATGATCTGGGTTTGTTTGTATTGCTTTAAAACCGATCATAATTGTCGTGGGCGTTGCTAAGCAAAACAGATTGCAGCGATAGCAGAAGGGGCCTGACACTGTAAATCCAGTGAGCCAGACTAGTATGTAAGTGAGTTTGTATGCAAGATGCATGGCTGTTCCTCTTAACACATCTGGTAAATGTGTATTTTTCATGGTTAAAAAGTGTATTTTAACTGTGACAAATACTCTCTTTAAAACATTTTTTAAAAAGAGTGCTGAAAGTGAGGGAATCCGCTGAACTCTTGACCCTCTAAAGCAGAGTTTTCAACCAAGGACCCCTTACAATATAGAGAATATACTGTACCAGGGACCCCCTCATGGAAACCCCGTTAAATAATGTGACCTTCTTTTTATATCTCTGGGCCTGTATTAGTTCATATAGTCGCTCCTAACTCTCTGATTTAGGATTATTTCACAAAGCGCGTTAGCTCAAAAAGTAGCTCCTAAATCTGTGAAAAGTTAGAAGTAGTCAAGAGGACTCCTAAGTCACTAAGAGCAAATCACAAACAAAACCTTTATGATAGTGGGAAAACCACATTTATTTCCAGGCAGTTTTTTTCCTCGCTTATTTTTTGGCTTTTATAGTTTTCCCAACTCTGAACTTTGTCCCTCCTTTCATGCACAAGTTGGGCAACAATTAAGAGCTGTTGTTGTTTGCATCTCTCACTATCATCATGGTCATTGCTGATAGTTATGAGCTTTCTTACATGGGTACCTGCAAATTGTTAACAAGCTACCAGACATGTAAGAGGCTGAGAATAGTCAATATTACTCTTTGTTTAATGTTTAATTAGTGACATCGAGCCTATTTGATTTTAAACTTTTCATTTCATTTATTGCATTATTTCTATGGAGATTTCCCAGACAGAGACCCCAAACAGCCCTCTATCCAAGGCAGCCACTCACAGGACATCATCTATAACACTGAGGTCAACCCCGCCCTTTTTCTCTGCTTAAGGCTTCTCCCAGTTCCTTAATAAAAGTTGGTCTCTGCAGCTTTGTGAAGAGGTTTTAGAGTCCTCCTAGTGGGAAGATCAAATGTTTTGTGGATACAGGCCCTGTAGTCTTAATTAAGTGAATAGAGTGATTATGTCTTACAAAATGACTTTTTTCATCTTCAGTTTTAGCCGTGTCCAATTTGTGAAATCATGAGATAGTGCTTATGTAAATGTTTGAGCTGCTTTAGTCTGGAAACGCTGAACGTAGCCAACTGACTCGCTGAGCCACCATTGTTATCATTAAGGCGTGCAACTATTCAGCTGACCTCAGTCTAACCCTTCTGAAATATCTCACTTGGGTATAGTCAACACAATAAAACATGTTAGGCCTGCATGTGCTAACAATATCAACCTGTTGTTCACATTAATTCGGTTCACATTCTCGCATATTCTGTCAACACAAAGCTGTGGCGGTGCGGAAGAGTGACTGTGGAAAATGGGACATGAATGGGCTGCCATTTTGGCGGGGATAAGGTAAAAAACGGCTTAAGAGCGGCCCTTATCTGGGCTGTTAAGGACCTTTGTGTCAGGAGCGAAGACAAGACAAAAGTAAAGACAAAAAAACAAAACGGAACTATTCGCTACTGCAGTTTATGTTTCTTTTCTTTCTTTCTGTCTTTGTCAGAAAGTATCTAAGTATCTCTCCACGGTTGGTGTGACCCCGCACTCTGTGGGAATTGCCTGGTAATTGAGAAGGAAAAGAGGAGTTGAACGGAGAGCAGTGAAAATATCAGGGGTTAATGTCAGCCCGGACAATATAATGCCAATTGCCTTTGTGAAGCCTGCGGTCGAGATAACTAGCTGTGAATGAGAGAGACAAAGAATTTGGCTGAAGTGGTAAAGGCTTTCAGATGTACTGACCCGTACTGTAAAGTGACTTTTGTGTTTTCTCCCTGTGTGTGTGTGTGTGTGTGTGTGTGTGTGTGTGTGTGTGTGTCCTCGGGCATGTTGCTGGGAGATAGTAGATCATGCAAAGCATGCACCTTTGTACATAAAGACAAACCCCTGATGGCTGAGGAGCAGTTTATGGGACTTTATGGTGTTTCGTCGGAAACTCATTTGGCCAAAGTGAATGCTAATGAAGATTTAGGATATCCCAGCGGAAATCATTTATATGAACTTGTAATGCTTTTATCCTGTCTCATCCTTCAATTTCATGCACAACATCTTGTTTTTGTTTTATGCTATTTACAGCTCGTTATATTTCATTTCATTTGAAAAGTTTTGTCTCTGCGTGCCCTGGCCCATGTGTCCTTTGTTTGAGGTTTTTTGTTTTTGTTGTTTGGTGAAAATGTGCACACATATGTTGTACGTTGTTAATGACAGATTAAAACCAAACCAAGCTTTAGTTTAATTTAAAATCATACTGCTCTTCTGCAAACAACATATGTAGTACTAATGACAAAAACAAACGGGCAAGTTACACATACCTACCGTGAATATATAGTTTTAATTCATTTGATGAACCAGAGGTAATAAAATAATAATAAACATTAAACATATATCAACATATCATTGATTTCTTTCAAAATACCATGACTTTTATGATCAAAATGGTCACATATTTCAAGAGCTGCTTCTGCTTTTTGTTCACAGTAAGTCTCTTAATGTAATCACAGTAAACCTACAATTTATTACCACACACAAATCAAGATATTATGTGTGTGAAGAAGGTCTGCACAGTGAAAAGTGTGGCCATATATAGGCATGTGAATCACACTCAAGTTTTCTGTAGTGTTTAAAAAAAAAACCTGTGAATAACATCCTCCTTAAAAGTAAAAACACATTGTTTGGGATAAAAACAACTGTGTTCATCTAAACTTGACTTTAAAGTACTACAACAGATATATTTATTCTTCCATAATCTCAACATAAAGTGAACCCATGCCTATGTGGATGGCAGACCCTCAGTATAAGCTATAAAGGGGAGAACAGATGAAAAGTGCCGTGCAGAGACAAAGAGCGAGACTGAATTAATATGAATAAAAGAAACAGGGAGCTAAGTACGCTGGGAAAAGTAAACACCGGTCCATGTAATCACAGTAAATCTGGCCAGGGGGCCGACGGAGCAGGCTGCGCCCTCAGTCGAGGAGTCAACAAACCCAGAGGAAAAAAACAGCTAACTAACTAGCATTACTGAGAAGGGTTAAAGAGGGCAGCGGCACGGCTTTATTCACATGAACATCAGTGGAACGCCGCCATGTTTACCCAGTGTCTAGCTGAGTCAAACAATGCAAACCTCAGGATATAATTCAAAGAGAGAATCCAGGGTCGCAAATGCAAAGATGACTTCAGTCGCAGTTTGAGAGGGTTTCTAACTAATGTGTGAGCTGTGAAGTCAGCCGTATCTGCAGAACATGGCAGAGACAGTTTTAGTCCCTTCTGACGTGAAACCTTCCACTGTTTAAGGCCCAGGGCAAGAGGACCACTGAGGGAAACATTCCCCTAACCAGCAGCATTCAGATCAGCAGTGATGATCTGATAAATGGAGCGGGGCCGGCCCCCCACACTGACCGCAGATCAGTCAAGGCGTCGGGCCAATTGGCTTTGCATTTCATCACCTTGCATGAAGTATTTTTTCCCTGCTAATATCCCCGTCTAACTGCTGGCATGTGCTGCCAAGTCGACTGATGTCATGCAAACACATCAAAGGAATCTGGTTAATGGCAGATATGGAAAAAAAAACGTGGGATATTAAAGAAAACATGAGAACAAAGAGGTGACTTTGCGCACGGCTTAATATTATTAGTATAAGTATTAATACTTGTCTTTTCCATCTGTCCATACAAAGGAACCAGTGAGTTTGATTTCAGATGCCTTAAGATGAAACTTCTTATGTCACAGATGTTTAATATTAATTTATTGATTCTAGTTCTAATATTTCTGAGGAACAGATGTAAATGAGTTTGTTGCAGAATAAGAGAATAATCTAAAACTGTCCCGCTGCGTGTTGATTTGTGATGTTCATTCGAAGCACAGCACGCCTTGTGCGTTCCTTTGTTTCACTGTCCAGTTTTGGAAAATAAATGTGCAACTGGATATTGTTGGAAAAGGACTTTGTTTGTCATATATATTGATATATTGAGAACAGATGTGGGTCCTGTCTACTCTCATTGTGACTGTGGCCCAAAGGTTAAATGTGAGAATAATTTTTCATTGGGTTTTTTAATTTACGTCAGCTAACTCAGGAGGCTCAGCTCTGTTTCAGTATTGTGTTAACCCAGACGACTCAGGTTGTTGAGCACTGGAACACGAGGAGAAGTTCAGGTCTAAGTGCTAAAATTGCTCCTCCACTTCCTTTCGACAGACCCACTTGTTGAGTGGCTGAAACGTACACACAGCCGTGGCTTAAGGCAGATAGAGCGAATGAGATCAGTGCACGGCTCAGTGCACGGCTCAGTTCACCCCCGATCTGCTTAAATGCCGCTGTTCTCTCAAGTTGTCCAAATGAATGGCTGAGGCATCAAATTCAGACATTTCTGCTCTTGCTGCAACTCAAGCGCATCATAGTAAATCAATCTTTCGCCCTTGCAAATCTTTCAGCTTGGGCTCTCATTTAAAAGGGCCATTTTTTATAGGAGGAAAAAGCAATGGATGTGAGGAGGAACTCAACTTTATACACACGCATATTTGTTTCAATCTCTCCATCATTTGTAACACAAGGGTCATTTTGAATGGTAGCCAGATTACCCCCCTCTTTAATTGCTTGCATGTTTTTCAGCCTGAATGAGGTAATACCTTTTATTTGGCTGTAGACTGAGTGGGAAGGGCGGCCAGTGAAGCCATTATGTGTGATTAGCACTGTTTGCAGCACTGGTTTGATTTGTGAATTGTCTGATTGGTGACACGGCCTGTGGGAAAAGACTTTTTTCTCTTTCCAATTTACTGGAAAGTACGTGTCATCATCAATCATCAATAACCTGCTACTGAAAGTAAAACAGGTGCTGAAATATTAAGGGCTCCACTAATTATGAAAGGCCAGCAAACATATATCTTGGCTGATATTTTGTGCTGATGTCGAGCAGCTTCGATTTTTCCCGTCGACTATTTAAAATATCCATCGTTTCCCACCCTATAATCTAATTCCTTTATAATAGAAACACAGTGAGACACTATGTAAACCCAATGTTGCTTAAAAAGAAAAGGTTACATTACTGTATGTAAATTAAATAGTAATTTTTAGGTCTTTGCTTGTCTAGTTTTTATTGTATGATTTAAGTTGTTCAAGTTAATAAAATTCATTTTAAGAATATCTAGGAAACTGAAAGAAAAGGAAACTGAATGGTTTTATGGAATGCTTACTTTATATCTGCTCCTAAGTCACATGAACTTTATTTCAAATGAATAATTAAATACATTTACAGTTACTTCATTTTTGTTACATCATAAAAATAGCATGTAAACTTCATGTATTCCTTCTACCTCAAACATTGTCCTCACAAGGTTTTTCTTTTAATTAAAAAAAACGCTTTATTGCGATGTTTCTCAGACAATTGTTAACTTCTATTGAGAAACCACTGCACATTTGAATGATAGTTAAATGAATAAACAACAGAAAAATAACTGGCAGATATGAATTAAGAAACACAAAACTTCACCAAAGCAAAAACAAAGCAGGAAAAAATTAAATCTAAACAAAAATATAAAAATAAAATTTAAGGCATGGGCAAAGGAAGAGAAGAGGTACGTGGATCAGAAGGAGGGAGGAGTACCTGTTTATTGCATCTTTGGCTGGATTGAAAATAATATGTTACTCCACTGAGTCTTAAAAAACACCTGGTAGGATAATCAGACAGGTTGTAAACTTGTCGAGTACGTTGTTATCATAACCAACAGAAATGATGCCAAAAGATATAAAAATAAGACTCAAGATGTAATCAACCAGAAACGTCTTTTAAGAACTTAGCAACAAACTGCTAAAAAAACATTGAAAACAAAAAGTGGATGTCTTTCTGAAGGTCTTTTGTAACTCAAGTAATAACCAGTACTTTGCTAATCACCAGGGGGAAGTTTCTGTGTACCTCTTTTTCACCGGATGGGAATGACTACACAAAATACATTCAACCTCTTCCACAAGTTATTGTAGGTGGAGCCCTGAGGAACGATGATGGTGCAGACACACGTCGGCTGTGCTGTCTCTGACCCAGAGACCTCAGCCACAGGCCACAGGTCCACTATATTATACCTGCTGCCTGACGCCAGCCTGATTTACTGGCCTCTTTTAGAGCTGGAATGGACTCAACCCTCGACTGGGCTGTTAAATCTACACACTTATGCAGCCGAGAGGGGAGCAGTCACTGCTGCTACACTCTCTCACACCTTCTGCACTCCCAGATACACCCTGCTTCGTCCAAATCCCCTCTCCCTACACGGTCGTACAATCTTGTATCGGTCAGTACTCCAGTAAATGCACGCTGTAAAATGTGCACAAACATCTCCATGACCGTTTGGGTCTGGCATGAAAGTCTGTCTCAGGTGCTCAAATGACAACCGCACAGCCAAAAATACAGGTGTGGACACATTCAAGGTGCACCCAGAATCACAGCACATAAGGCTGCATTGTTAGTAGAGCTGCAACGATTAGTCCATTCATCCATTCATCACTTAATTGATGAATGGATTAATACATTAGTTAACTCAACTCTTTGAATTTTGATAATTGATGAAAAATTTAGAGCCATTTTTCCAGGAAAAAAAACTATCCACATTCTCTGATTTTAGCTTCTTAAATATGAATATTGTCTGGTTCCTTTTCTCCTCTTTGTCAGGAAACTGAATATATTTGAGTTTTTCACCTTTTTATAGATTAAACAACTAATCGAGTAATCGAGAAAATGGCTGAGAGATGAATCAACAATGAAAATAATTGTTAGTCGCAGCCCTAATTGTTAGTGCGATGTGAATGCATAGAGTACTCCCTGGCCACATTAGACACACAAATATATGTTGAAATATACTGCCAAAAGACAAAATCAAAGGTGGAGCTACAGAATGAATGCAGGAAATGGAATATGGACTTTTACAAGAGAGCAAAGAAAAACCCATAATGCAGTTAATTACAACAAGCCTTCCAGGTGGAAGACGACTGAAAGACTGAAATCATAATCATTGTCGAGGTGTTGTCCATATTTCTTGGTATATTGATTAGGAAAGATGAATTGAACAGAAGCTGACGCTGGACTTTTAGACCGACCCTGAAGTTAACTGTGCGCAGCAAAGCATCTCAGTCACTGTGAATACTGTTATCTGGATACAAGTAGCAGCTTTAAACGGGGCCATTCAGCGAGGGTCTGTTTAGCCCGCTCCGATCAGAGAGTCCACATGCAGGATCCTTCATACACAAATGTCACACAAGCACCGCAACCCTGAAATTATCTAGACTCTACCCAGGGGAGCTGTATGAGAGAACGCAAACGTCTGAATCATTTGGATCGCACACCAAAGCTCCCTATTACAAAGTCTGTGTAATCGCTGCGTGAGATCGCCGACGCTGTTAGAAAACAAATCTCGGAGGGAGAAAAGAAAGAAGAAGAAGAGGAAGAGGAAGAAGAGGAAGAAGAAGAAGAAGAAGAAGAAGAAGAAGAAGAAGAAGAAGAAGAAGAAGAAGAAGAAGGGATTTCCACAAAGATGCCAATGAAAAAGTGGAGAGACAATGAAATTCTTGAATTTGTGTCGATAAGGGTCGACACTGGAGGCAGCAGTATTCAAGGAAAGGTAAGAGATTTGATTGTTTCTGACTAAACGACACGATCTACCCATGGCACCACCTCTCCCCTACAACAAACAGAGTATTTCCTAACATTGCCTGGAGTTCATGTGAAAAAAATGGCGTAGGAGGTCATATTCATTTATGTGTCATCTGGCTGCCTATTAAACATACCCTCAATACTGCTCTGTTCTCAGAGTTACCCAATGGCACTTTTTAAAATGAAACAAATGTAGTACATATGCAGGGGAGGGGAGATTAAGCTTTATTTGAAGAGGAATAGCTGCAGGGCCATTACAAGGAGCAAGTAGGTGTGAAGGGTTAAAGCAATTAGCGCACATCTCTGTCACATCCTGCTGGGGAGCAGATTTCAGATGTTCTGCCAGTGGTTTCTCCTGCTGCCCCTCTCATGGCCCTGGAGCGGGCTTCACATTTCCAGCTCTTTCTAAATAGTCAAGTCCTAATATTTACTTCTTGCTTTCAAGCCCAGGCAGAGCGGTGGCTGGGAGCAGTCTGTCGGTGCAGGAGAGCGGAGGTGGCAGGAACTGATGCCCTCATTAATTCTGCACGGGGAAACAAACATTTGTCCTTTCAGGGTCTTGTGTGACTTTGTGGAGGGGCGCAGCTGTAGACTGACAGGAGCAGTCTAGTTTGTCGGGTTCATGTTTGTATTATGGAACTGTGTGTGTGCATTCGTGAGTGTTTGTGAGTGAAACTTGCCTGTTATGACCCCAAGGGAACTGATTCGTTTCACAGCCGAACGACAATAACATCGGATACAATCGAATATCCACAAGCAGCCATTTAACGCAGTCCAATGGAGTCCCATTTAAGGTTTATCCTACACAAAGTAAATGATTAAGGAAGCTTTTTTTTTCTCTCTGTCGGCATCAAAGTCTCACGAACAAACAAAGACAAAACATCAACCATCTGCTGCATAGAGGGGTTCACAGATATCTGAGCAATACAGGTGTGTGTATGTGATCATCCAGCTTGTCATAAATGTCATATGGTTTTGTCACGGGTTGTGTTTGTTATTACAGTTTTCCAAACCTCCTCATCAGACCGTCTAACACTGACAAATTGGGATGAAGATGTAAGACAGATTTTATTTTTTCCTTGTTTCCAATTCTCCGTCCCTCCTCCTTTGTCTCTCTCTCTCTCTCTCTCTCTCTCTCTCTCTCTCTCTCTCTCTCTCTCTCTCTCTCTCTCTCTCTCTCTCTCTCTCTCTCTCTCTCTCTCTCTCTCCTCTGCGGTGGAAACATATCATTGCCTTGGAGGTTTGATCACAGCGCATTCCTGCACAAATCTGTTCCCTGAAGAATTTGCATCACAATCTTCGTTCCACATTGCACCACAATTCGCAGCTGTGCTGGTTGAGCAGCCATGCTCAGAGACTGTAATGGCAGACACTTGGCGAGTCACAAAACATCTTTGATGACAGCTTTTTAGGTCATGACACTAGAATCAGCAGCTGTTTTTCAAGAAAAATGTATACATTTATATCTTTTCATAGAATTTTATAATTCTTGTGTTTACTTTATAGGTGCGTTTCCACTATGGTCGACTACCCTGAATGAGTCGGGTCTATCTTGCCAAAAACATCCCTAATTTGCATGTGAGTCGCTCAGGAGGCCATTTGTCGGAGAGCAGGGCCCTTTTTTCTCCCCTGAGATTTACCCGATTGCTGATTGGATAACGCTAAGCGGGGTGTGACATGTGGTAGTACAGACGCCACAACAACACGGTGAAGTAGAGAAGACACTTTTATGCAGTGGTGTAGAAGAACACAGCACAGAAAATGATCTGTGCATGCACATGCACAGCGCTTTGCTTCATGCTCTCTCTCTCTCTCTCTCTCTCTCTCTCTCTCTCTCTCCCATTCAAACACACAAATACACACACCGTAACGTTAGTACTGCAAGCAGGGTGACGGCCTGTCTGTCAACACACACTTTCTTAGCGCCCCGAATCTTTAAGTTGGAGTGTTTTCTTTTAAGTTACTTATACATAAGTTGACATTGTGAATCATACGGGCCACCTTAAATCAAACTATTCTGTATTTTTAACTTTGAGGAAGTGGGTCGCAGCGCTGTATCACTGATCAGCTGATCATCAGCGATTTAAACCCATTAAGAGTGATACGTCACCTCCAGAGTCTCCTAAATCCCTGTCGGGCCTTTTTTGTAATGGAAACACGGCGAGTGAACGACCGTTTGAGAGGGCGTGCCGTGAAACTTTCCCACTCTATAGGGCTAGTGGAAACACACCTTATATCAAAGTTATAATCCGTAAGATTTTCATCTAGTAAAAGTGTAATTCCTTTTGGATTGCATTTGTTAATCGACTTGAATGGACTTTACTATGAGAGGAGCTGGTACAGGGGCCAGTAGGTGAGTCTTTAAAACACTCTTTTAATAAACTCTGGCTTAACTAACTATGCTGTTGGTGCTTCGTTTTATGTGAAGGGATACTTTTCATGCTGCTGCAGAGGTTTGCTGTTATTTTGATCAGTATTAGTGGTTAAAAAAAAGCCGTTTTAATGTCACACCATACTGCAACAAGCTAATCAGTGTTAGCAATGTCTGGCTGTTAGCGACTCGCCGGATTTCTCTGTTAATGGTTGTTACATGAAAAAACTGTCTTGATGGCTTATTTGATGTATGCAATTGCAGAAAAAGACAATGGGATGATTTTACACCGGAATCACACTTTAATTGTCTGTTAAGTTCCTATCTATCGAAGAGTGAGTTAAAACAATGGTGATGGATCATATGACCCACTGATGAAAGCTTGTATATATCTGAGAAATATCATCTGAGTGTATGTGGTGAATTTCCCTAAATGCAAACGCACTTCAAGGTTAGTGATGTTTTTTACATCAGTCAGCAGCGGTTGGTCTGCCCAGGTGGAGCTTGTCACTGCTGATTATGCTGCGTTCAATTGTACTTGAAAATTAGGAACTTGCAACTTCTGACAAGTAAAAGTTCAATGAAAGGAAACGTTCAAGTCTGAATTTTGAGTCAGGCTAACTCTGATGCGTCTGAGCAGTGCAGTTTCATTTCATTAGTGCTGACTCACAGACATACAGTATGGAGCATGTGAAGACATCACACCGCATCGTGCATGTGAGAGCTGCCAATCTACTGACGTCATACAGTCGACACTGTTCAGTTTCCAAAGGAACTCTGGGAGATGAGGTCCCAGAGGCTCGCCTGCAAATACATCTTACCACAAAAGAGGCTGCTAGAACACAACGAATCCTAATTCTTATGGATTACAACTTTAAACAGAACAAGCCAAATGTACTTATAAATGTCACATGAATATGTCTAAATGACGTTATTTTCACGAGTAAAAAGATGCACCAAATGACTTCCAGGATGGGGCTGCTTTGCTTAAAAGTGCCACAGAAAGAATAAAGAAGCAACTTTTTTAAACTTTAAAAGGTTATGATAAAAAAAAAAAACTGCGCTTAAGCTTTTCCAAATGATGTGAGCTTGAAGCCTTTGACATCTCGTGAAAAACACGCCGCTAATTTTCCCTTTTAATGGGATTTTTCTTTACTTTTCTTTTCAGCTGCACTAATCAGAAAGGAGATGAGGTTTATCCCAACCTCTCCATCAGTGGCTTCTTGTCCTGTACCTCTACCCAGAGTCAAGGCAGTACAGCCCTCACTCCCAGTACATTTGACATAGAGCACTTGGATGTGATGGACGACCTCTTCAACACAGAGGCCCTCACACTTCTCTTCAGCCTGCCAACTGGGGATTAGCACTACAGCCTCGGCTTCTGGCCCCAAATCCCCTCCCCGATTCCTGCGCTAACCTTGGCAGTTCCCCACCACTATCCTGCAACCGACGAACCTCCATCTTCCCCCTCTGACCCAATATCGGCCTCCAGCATTCCTCGCTGCGTCACATGGCCCTCAAGCTCGGCCGGTGCTGCCCCAGGCTGAGAGATTTGAGTACCACAGGGTGCCAACATTCCAGCCTGACGGGCGTTTTGTTGGAGGGATTTCCTGCGGGCTTTCATGCCAGTGTGGAACAATTACTGCTGCTCAACATTCACTGGCTGTGACAGGTGGACACAGGGCCAGGGGCGTCCCACCTATCATCTGTGTCTGGCTTGGAGATGTCACTTTGGACACCTTGGGCTAAGTGCTCACATCTATTTTTGCATTCAATTTTTATTGATTTTTTTAAAGGGGGAAAGGATACAATTTATCATAATTAGAGAGTAACGACGAAACAAACCTGACAAAACCCAACAAACAACCAGACACACATGTCTGGAGAAGCGGGTGCCAGGTACCGCAGGAATGTTGCCCTCAGGTACCAGAGATCACTTCTTCTTATCAGTTTGATTGTCTGAAGTTGTGCTGCACTTCGACCACACAAGGGCCATATTAGCTTTAAATTAGATCATGTTTAGCACAGATTAAATCAACCCAGCCCCTCAACGAGGTACAGCTGTGTGTCCGGCTCTATTTTGGCTGGGGTACTTGAGGACGCTTTGATGAGAACTGTGGAATGAATCTCTGAATCATTCATCCTTGCAATATTTTACAGACACGCCTTTGGTCTATCAGGCTGCCTTAGCCAGGGTGCACATTGAGACATGAGAGGTGTTAAAAAGAATGGAAATTGGTCAAAGTTTTGATGTGCAGTTTTCTCTATCACACGCACATGTGTGCACACTTTTAACTGGCTGGATCCTATTGAGGTGAAGGTCAGAGCCCAGATGCCACATAAACGGCTTTGATAGAGGCTGATTAACAAAGCACAAAAGGAGGACTGGAGATCGTTTGGACTACCCGAGAAGGGCTGAAAAACTCTGCTTTCCATTCATGCATACTTTATCTCAAGTCTCCACTACATCATTCTTCTCAATCCCAATTTAAGAAGCTTCAAATTACCTTCACATAATCCGACAAAGCTGTGTGTGAGATCGCAAATGTCCGAATCAGTTGAATCGGACTTCAGATGGTGTTTACCCTGCCAGCTCCATAGCACCAGAAACAGAAGAAAACAAACCTCCTAGGGTCAAGAACAAGAGTGATTTACACGAAAAGTTGTCTAACACAAGGAGTTTCGGGAGTCTGTTGATAATAGCCAATGCTGAAATCATCAGACAAATCCTCTGTCGTTTATGACCGAATTACGAACGCCACATCTCATCTAAATCAAACAAATATTTCCAGTAAGTGAGAACGCATCTGACACGTTCTATCTCTTGTTGTGCGTGTGAAAGGATAACTCGTCCGAACCTGATTTTCCTGTTGTCATCGCGAGTTCATACAGCTTCAAACGAATTTAGAGTCGGTAAAGTTCGAACTCAACTGTCCTCCTTTACTCTTTCAGCGGTTGCTCTGTCAGTGGGCATTTGTAAAACTCTGATTCAAACATCTGCGCCTGAATACTTGGCAAAGGAAATCATTCTCCTTCAGCTGCAAGTTAGTGTTCTCTGACGAAGGTAAATAGATCATGAGAAGGATGAGGTCGGAAATCTTCCCTGGGCTTTCTTTCGTTAAAGTGCCAAGCCCTCAATTGTTCTCAGACTCAGTCCTTCTCTCTGCCAAACAGTACCAGGGTTACTGAGGTATGTTAGTTGGGCAGCACAGAGACAAATTATTTGCAGTGGCAATTTTAGTCCCAAGCTGAACTGTTGGTCCGGGGTGTAGAGGAAGGAATTATATGCCTGTGACGCAGCCAGTCAGAGGAAAGAGATGTTTCGGCCTTGAAGCTTAGAGGGGCAGAGGAGATGGTCCCCACATGAAAGACCCTGCCCGGCTTTTTCCTTTAATCACTTCTGGCCCTGGCTGGGAGGAACAATTTCATGTCTGTACTTTTGGAATCTCAAACGGCATCTTTGTTTATTTATCTTCAGCTTTTGTTTTGATAGATGATAGTACGCCTGCCTGCGGCTGTTTTCAGCTCTGCTCTCTTTACATCTGACGTGGTGGACGTGCTCATACGGGAGAGTTGAAACTGAACCGACTGAGTGGAAGATAACTGATGGTATTGCAGTGGCACTGACCCTTTTTACGGCCGACAGAGCTGTGGCCGCTGCCAATAAAAGCTCAATGAGTCGGAATACACCTTGGTTCTACATGAAGTGACGTGCCGGGGAATCAAACTAGCGTACTTCCTCCTCCTCCACATGCCTGAGCAATGTGTCTGAGGGGCAGCCATTGCAGGCACATATGATTTATGAGCACCTATGCACTGATCTCCCCTGCCTAACCATGTGAAGCCAAGAGGACAAGGTTACTTAACAAATTGAATTTAGTCACCGTGACACTCTTGTGTGTTTCAGCAGGTTTTGTGTTTTTGCATTGGTGTTTTTCTTTTTTTCACTTCTTTCCTCTCTCCTCTCTGACTGTTTCTTTTGTGGCTCTTTGTGCTCAGCCTCTCTCTACTGACCTTGCACTTTCCTTGTTTCCCTCAGTACTGGGTTTCAGCAGCTGGACCGGCGGCACTGGCCTCTGACTTGCCTCCATGGGGCCATGATCATTTCCTGTGCGCCCCTCTGCCCTTTCTCTTGCTGACAGTGGCTCTAATCCTCCTGGCTGCAGTCGACCTGCTTGTTGCCTGCCAACAGTGGGAAACATTACTTTTAAAATGGAAATTATTATTATTATTATTATTATTATTATTATTAATGATAATAATAATATTTTTTTCACCACAAATTAAATAAAAACCTTGCAAAATGAGGAGGTTGTTTTGGCCCACGTTCTGTAAAATGAAATGCAATGAAGTAAAATTATGAAGTGAATAAAATTGACAAACACAGTGAAATAACAGCAGTCTAAATCATTTGTTTGAGTTTCTTGGCTTTAAAACATGCAGAAACTGGCATAAAACAAGTGGTTACATAATGCCCAGTAGAGAGTGATTTGGAAATCTTATGACAAAGGATGAGAAGGTGAAATACAATAGAAATACAAATACAATACTATAGTCATGGAATAGAATACTATTCTCGTACTGAGGAGGGAGATACTGTACTTTTCACCTCATTACATTAGCATAATTGGCAAATTAGGGTTTTACATACAAATCAGAGAAATGATTGTCCAACATTTGATATATTTATAAGTAGGGTAGGGTATAAGTTTCATCACAATACGATATTAAATTGATTATCTGGAGAATGATACAGTGTTGATATCCCAAAGTCTGCCACAATACAATATTTTGATTCAGTAAAATTCAGGGGCCTGTGGTTGCTATGAAACGATATCATATGTCTGTTTAACACAATCAGTGATATTTGTATCAACTCATAAAAAGTAACTCAATATGACAATGTTATTACTGAACTCTTCTATTCTTCTGAATAAAAAGAAGAAATATAAAGTGGGAATGTGAAAATTAAAAAAACTATTGACTGTTACTGTATGTAGTGAAGACTTTGAGGGAATTTAATTTAACCGTATGAAATCTATTTTTTGGCAAAACGTAGATGATTCACACACATCTTCAACCCAGCAGGACAAAAGAGCTAAGATCTGTTTCAAGATAGCGTCACCACTTTAGTATCGGACAGCAGGTCTCCCCTTCTGTTCCTGAGTTAGGGTGTTAAATGATGAAAAGAAACATTATGATGTCACAGTGGAGTTGACTTTTGACCTTTTGAATAGAAATATCTCATCACTTTATCATTTTATACTATGAGACATTTGTGCAAAATGTCTAAATGTCCAAAAATGTGTTGACCTTGATTTTTGAACTCTAAAACCCGTCAACATCCTTGAGTCCAAGTGGACGCTTGATGAAAATCCCTCAAGGTGTTCCTGAGATATCGCGTTCACAATAATGGGACCGATGTGAGGTCACAGTGACATCTGACCTCCATAATGGAACCAGTTCATCCTTGAGCCCAGGTAGACATTTGGGCCAAATTTGAATAAATCCCTCCAGGGGTTGTTGAGATATTATGTTCTCAAGAATGGGACAGATGGACATCCTCAAAACAAAATGCCTCTAGCCATGGCTGAGTACACTACACTTTGCTGACAATGTATTATTAGTATTCTTTAAATTGCAGGGTTCTTGCTTGGTAAACCAGAGTACTTGTATTAAGTGTGTCCCAGTGAGCCATGCCACACTGGGACATTTCCAACAAAATCAATACAGTAATATAATATAAAATGACTTGTAATATTGTATTTCTATACTTTATATCAGTTTAGTTCATGTTATAGTAACAAACATGGAAAGCATTTTTTGGATTCAGCAGGTGTGTAGGGCGTCAGGAAAGGCATGCTGTCTCGCACACTCATCTCTATACCAATTAGAATACATTAGCTCGTCCACTTTTTACTGTTAGCCTGAAAAGCTAGCTTGTTATGTCGCATCTGAGGAGTTAAACTGTGTGACTGTTTGTTCGAGACACAATATGTCACTTTAATTTAATTCAAAATTAATTCAGTTACTCATTTCATCACAAAGGGACTGTAACTAGCTCGCTCAAACACCAGGGATGCTAGCTAATGTTAGGCTGAAGAAAGCAGGCTAACTGAGGGACGATAGAAACAGTGTTTGCTACTAACCTATAGGCTTCTTAAAATAGACTAATAGCATTCACACTCCTCTCACTCAGCGTACACACGGCTGGTAAGGCAAAATAAACAGCTCAGCATGGAGCAGCAGCTTCCCTGTACAACTGCTCTGCCCAAAATGTGGAAATCAGGAGTAAATGGATCAGTCTTCACCTGGGGCAGCCTGGACCGTAGGGTGGTTGGTTGTTTGAAATAATGATTGGTTACAATATGTTACTTTTTATACAACATAGAGTCCGGGTCAGTAAAAATACAGTGATAAAAAAATACAACATGGAAGTTTTGATCATATTTATAAGACATTTGAACTGTGCAGCATGATTCTACAGAAAAGCTGTTTTCAAAGCCTGAGACCGGGCCTCCCCCTCAGACAAAGCTCATTTCTTGGATGCTTATGGGAACATGCTTATGTTATTATATTATGCTATTTAGACATTCAACAACTGACTCAAGATAGCCTCATAGTGTTGTTTCAGACTATGCCAAATCCCTTAAAAAAAAATAAATAATAATAATAAAGTCTTTTTTATAGCATTTATTAGCCCATGACTTTTGGAAAAGTGGGAAAACAGTATAAAAAAATCCCCAACATTTTTTATTTGCATTTTAAAGAAATTATACTAGTAATCCTGGAGTATATCGAAAAATTAAAGTAAAAGAACATAAACAGTAAATAAAATAGCTTATTACATACATAGATAGGCCATTCTATGTGACCTTCTTTAGACTGAAAACCCCTGCTGTAGAGGTAAGGCCATCTCTCAATTATGAGCTGGAATCTGATAATTAAAAACTCATACGGCAGGAATAATCTGTCTGCACATATATTCAGACAACCATGGCAATTTATAACACAAGTTGTTTCTTTCATGCCGTTTTTTACCCTGTAATATTAAAACACGTAAGAAATTAAGACGTTATTACTGTCAGTAATCGGAGCACTTTTGTGGCTGCTTGCATCCCCATATGCTCATGGAAATAACTCCACACTTCTGGGAACATAAAACCTTGGTGGATGCCAGAAACTGCAAATGCATATGCAAAGAGGATGCTTGGGATAAATCTGGCTGTAGTGTCAGTGTGTGATTGTGTGGGAAAAGAGGCCAGCCTAGGACACAACTCTAAGCGTGTTCACCTCTATCAGCTGTAATTCAGTTTTACATATGTGTTGTGAAATAACACGTCAAACATGAGGAAACAGCCTTCAGTGTGTCCATGCAGTACGTCCTCACTGATCAGACTTACAGGGTATTTAGATATAGACAGCACACACAATTTTTATACTACTTTCTAACTAACGGAGGACAAAAGCCCCCTTCCACAATAGTTACAGGCCTGCTTCAGACATGGAACTAGTCTACATAACTCTAAAGCCAATTTATAACTGGAGCATTCACTAATCTGGCATGAGATTGTAGGAAAATATGTCTATCTGGTCTTTTTTGTTTGCTGCGTAAAAGCTTGATAGCAGTCATTCTGAATCAATGATTTGTGCAAAGTATTTGCTCCATCATACAGACCGCTGCTCTGTATTTCTTTGTTTGGCCTTGTTGAACTGTTCTTTACTCAGCTTTTATTGGTGCCCATGCATGTTTTAATTGTTGCTCGTGTCTGTGCTTTACATCATGACTATTGTTACAATATATAGTAAACATTTCTTGATTTTAGTCCTCCAACTTCACATCTGGCCAGGGACTACAGATGAAAACCAGCCTCCTGGCTAATTCTGGCATATTTACAGTAAGGTTTATTAATATGCTGTCCCAGAGAAAATAAAGGGCCTGAACAAAAAGATTGAATGTGATCAGAACAAAACCGTCTTTTTAACATTCTGGTGAATCTGTTGTGTGATTTTATTTCTTGCATTAAGTGTTTTAAGTAACATGTTCTAGTTTTTGTATTTGTGCCATTTAGCTGTAAAATGGGAAAGTCAAGCCAAAACCAAGAGCCGCCCGGTCAAACGTTGTTATTTCTCAGCTAAACGGTACACTGAAATATGTCTCTGAAAACACTTTGTGTGAGAAATGGGCAATACAGTAACAGAATATGGATTCATAATTGAACTGTGCTACCTACTTTCACAGTTTGATCAGAGTTCATGAGCAGTCATCGACACTGTCAGAGACTGCTCGGCTCTGATTGGTTGTCAGTAAGGGACTTTTTCACACATCGTCTGTCTCATTGTGTCAAGACATGGTGACAGTTTCAGCAAATATGAAAGAAGTATTTTGACAGAAAGTAACCAACTTCAGCTTTAAGGGTATCACCAATAGCAGACAGATAGGGTCAAACATTACAGTGAATTAATAGGAAAAATACCTTTTCAGTGAAGGGGAACTTTATATTTGGAAAAGGTTTCATAAGCAAATGCAGAACAATTATTCCAAATCAGAGGCGCATGAGCAGTGAGCTTTATTAGAGGTGATTAAAAGATTGGAATATTTAGATTCATGCATATACACTAAGTAGAAAAGAGGGGATTATTTTGGATACCGGGTATTTTGTTCATTCAGTTTTGGTGCAAACCTTTAGTGACCATCTTGGATTCTGTAATTGTGCTTCATTTGAATGGAAACTGGCCTGAATAATGAGAAGTGGATGTTAAGACACTCCTCACTGACAGACAACCATTCAAATAGATGTGTTTGTTTGCTTGAAAAATGCAACAATGAAAATTTGGTCATCAACTCGGATAAACATTATTAGCAGTCCCTGATATCAGCCACTGCTATATACAGAGTTTCAGTCGTGGCTTTGATATTTCTTCTACTGTTGTAAACATTTGGACTTCAATTAAAATCATAGTTCATTCCTCACACAAGCTGTTTATGAGTCATTATACTCTCGAGCCACGCAATCGTTTGCATCTCACCCTCTATTTGTAATGACAGCTAGACGGAGCAGAGAAGAAAGATGGATCAAATATTTACTCTCCCCATTGTTCTCTCGATGGCCTGTCCTCTCTCACATGCTGAGGTATCCAATAGACGTAAACATATTCATGTGAAGAATCATTAACAAATGGGGTTTGGCAGTGTGCGAGACTGTTTTCACTGCGTTCAGTCCTCCCTGTCATAATAGGGCGAAGAGAGCCGTCACTCTGAAATAAGTTTCCATGGAAATGATACAGATGCAATGGTTCTTTCACAGCTGATTTAGAGGTCTGACATCCATAGGATCATTACAGGATAGCACGCAGTACTTAGCAGCAGAACAAATATTATCATAATTCATGGTGTCAAATCAAATTCCTCTTGGGCTTTTAACGTGTTTCCAAAAGGCGGAAGTGCTAATTAGAAGGGCATGCCGTCTCAAATTACTAAACCACAAAACTACTATTAATCTATAAAGACTTTCTTTTTTATGTCCCTAGCAACAGGAACAAACAAACATCACTTGAAAATCACCCGTCAGACAGAGAAGTCACGTTTCTCTATAATCACACACTGCCTGCATATAGTGTGATGATAGCGTGTCATTAACTGCGAAGAATTATTTCTAAATAGCTGTGCAAAATTCGCCTAGTATCGACCATGAGTCAGAATAAGCAGCAGAGACTTGTTTTACAGCTTTAGTCAAATTTCACTTGCATGAGAAGTATTACATCAGCAAATATGCATCTCTTTGTATGACCTCTGAGTCAGGGTCAGTCATAATGACCCTTGACTTTTCCTAACTCTAACCAAGTTGTACCATTGCCTAAATCTAACCACATAGTTTTCTTTGAGTTTACAACATTAATAACACGTTCCCTGTGTTTCGTCATAGTTTGATGTGCAAGGCTACCCACCGTGTTGACAAGGTGTCCATATTTGACAAGCTGGGATCATTCAAATCTGAACTTTTTAGGACATGTACACTTTTTGTAGTCCTTGACATTTTTATAGAAAAATGTAAACCTTGAGGGAATACTTCTCCCTCAAAATGTGCTGCCTTGAACTCACAAATATAACATTGTTATTGCCACGGTAAACAGAGAATCCAAACAAGGAGTAAACCTTGATGCAACTGTATTAAAGTATCTATTTACAAACTCACACACCTCTTGCAGCCAGTAATCTGATTATGTTACATTGGGCTCTGGGAACAACTAATCGATTAATAAAGAAAAGGTAGATTAATTGATAATTAAAACGATTGGTTGCATCCCTAAGTTCCTTAGAGTGCAAAATAACTATTATATGGCAAACACAAGCACAGCAACAAGCAAAAAAATCATTATAATCATAATAAGGTAATAAACTAAGTGTGAAAAGACAATCCCTCAGCTCTGCTTTAATAAACTCACTCACAGCTCTGTAAGCAGCCTAATAAATCTGCTAGTCTCACTCGTCCACTAACAAAGAGTGTGAAGTGAAAGCAGCCACAGGGTATTTTGTTTCTCTTGAAACCCCAAACCGCAGCATTGATGAGGACCTGAGATGTAGCACTCACTGGGGAACAAAGAGATTTTATTGGACTCGGACCCTGCAGGGAGTTTCTGGCCTTTACAGAGGCTGAGCTGCCTGAGCTGTCCCTTTTGCTCCCTGTTGTGGTGGGATTACGGGGTGAAGGCCCATCTGCCCTACTGGAGTGATCGGTGGAGGTCAGGCAGACCCAGGCTTTCGGCCCCTGCCCCCCATGACATTCCTCTGCAACAGTGTGTCTTTCAGATGATTGGGTCTCTTCAAGCAACACTGTCACTGAAAGATACCCAGCCACGCATGTCACAGGTGTGATTCCTAGACAAACTGGCATGCTTGACTTCCTGAACCTCTATGTCAATGAATTCTTTTTTTATCACTAAGGCCATTTAGAGCTGATTCAACCTGCATCCTGTGCATGAAACCTTTTACACTTGCTCTGTTGAACATGCCTGAACAGTCTTCCCTGGGAAAAGTCCTGTGGTTCACAGGAAGTGATGTGTTTTTACTTTTCCAGTAACAGCTGCAACAGTGGTTTCTTTGTAATAAATCTGAGAGGAAATGTGCAGTTAGCATGAGCAGTAATAACCACGGCTGAAAGGACAAAGAAAAGAGCACCACCTGTAGAAAACAGAAACTCCCTAAGATTTCATTTTGTCACCTTCAGTGGGTGGAGTGTCCATTCCTGACAGCATTATATCATGTATCCGGTCTGCAGCATCCCACTGCATGAAGCTGTTTCATTCTTATAGACAGACGTGTTTCTTCAGTGAAATATTTTGTCTGTGCAGCTTTAAAACCTCACTGATTGGCTTTTACTTTAAGCCTTCGTGTCTCTCCATCTGTTGCATGATTTATTAGCAGAGAACTGTTGGTCCTTGTGAGCCAGAACACCCAGAACTGACATAGAGAAGATTTGTTTAGCTTGCTGTGATCAGAAGAAAGGGTCACATGCCGGCGATCCTTCACTCACAGACGCAGCAAAACTGTAATCATCTGCCACAGGACTGAATCCAGCAGGTGTTTAACTACGTCAGAGAGAATGCTCAAACATTTCACTGATCACTAATCTTCTATTGTTCCTAGTGTGTGTGTGTGTGTGTCTGTGTGTGTGTGTGTGTGTGTGTGTGTGTGTGTGTGTGTGTGTGTGTGTGTCTGTGTGTGCGTGTGTGCGTGTGTGTGTGTGTGTGTGTGTGTGTGTGTGTGTGTGTGTGTGTGTGTGTGTGTGTGTGTGTGTGTGTGTGTGTGTGTGTGTGTTTGTGTGTGTGTGTGTGTGTCAGTGTGTGTTTCTTTTCTCTTGAACACAGTCCAAAGCTGTGAGTTAGCCAAACTGGCAAGTCAAAATCCACCCGATCCAATCTGGACCCAGCCTGTGTGTCTGTGTTTGTAAGCTACGGCTCAGCTCTGCTATCTGTACAAGATTAGATCAATCCCTTGTTTCTTTGTCTTCTTCCTCTCCTTTATTTCTCCCTAAATAAGGTCTGAGAAGAACAGACGAAGAGGCCTTGCTGGTCAGGAGAGGCCACTAAAATTTAGCTTCTATAAACTGAGGGAGTTTTTACAAAGAGCTTTACTGGTCCCTTGTGAAGGAATGTGAAGGAACATCAACCAACATAAACTCAAATCATAAAATCCAACATGGTTACGTATGAGTGAATGGTTTCCCATGATTACAAAATCCAAAATGTGCGAGTTCCGCTTGTTTGGCGTACTCTGCCCACCGTGGCAGACATTCCCTCCATCTCCAAGTGTGACTCCCCGGAGCTGTTGATGCTCCTGATAGGCAAGGCAGGAGGTCGTTGTGCTGTTGTGGTGTGTGTTGTGTACTATCCAGTGTCTCTGTGGGGGAGCTGCTGCTGTCAGTATTTAGATCCACCGCCTGAGGGTCACTGTGTGCCGCTGAACAGTGCAGACATACAAGCATTGAAGCAAATTTACGGGTCCTAATTGTACGCTCTAAATGAAGTGTCATAAATCACGTGGCAGGGGAATGTTGGTCTGTGCATGATACAGCAGTCTGTCAGAGCAGGAGGCTGTGAGAGGACCCCAGGCTCCCTGGCATCATTCGCCTGTGAACATTTAAAGAACTGGGTTTTTTCCTCTGTTTATTTTTCAGAGCAATACTATATTATAATTTCATTGTGTTATTGCCATGTAGCCACAGTGTTGATGGAGAAATAGTTTTTTTCTTCTGTGAATTGAAAAGCTGGCTGCATACCAAACTGAGAGCAATTAGAATATAGAATGCCTCTGTCTTCATGTTTTGTGTTTTATTTTGCAGAACAAAATTCCAAGATTTACTATAATAATGTAATGTACAGCACTAAACACAAAGTTCAGCTGGGGCTGATGGGAGTGTCTTCAGCTTTGTATGTATTTGGTCATAAAAGAAAGAATTTTGACCTGATGATGGCCCTAGATGAAAAGTCAGAGGATCACCAAAGTCATTACAATTCAAGCTCAGGTTAACATGAATGGCAGTACAAATATCCATTTCAATCCCTCAGATAGCTTTTGATAAAAGGCAAAAATGTCAGCCTCATGATGGCGCTAGAGGGAAAGTCAGGGGATCAACAAATTCATTATAATGCATCATCTGGGAACCATAAATGTGTGTATTACCTTTGGTGCCAATCCATTTGGTAGATGTGGAGATATTTGCTGACTAAGTAAAAGGTTTGGTCTGTTGCTGGTGTTCGGTGAAAAGTCAAGGGATCAACAAAGTCTAAAAAATGTATCCACAAGGGAACTTCTGTAGCAAATGTCAATTCAATCCATCCAATTGTTGTTGAGATAATTGACTATCTACTTGTATTTATCTACCACTATCTGGACAGAAGTAGCAGGCTAACAGGCAGACTGACCAACGTTGCCATCCTCAGAACCAAGCTGCAACCAAAAAGAAAAAATCTTGGATCTGCAAAACCAAGTTTAATCATGAGTACATTAGCCCATGGCCCTTTCACACATACACTAAAATATATCTAGACATTATCTGAAGGAGCTGTATGTGAGAACGCAAAATCAGTTTGACCCGACATTTATCGGCCTTTACCCTGCCAGTTACCTTATATAAAGTCTCACCCATATGTGAGTAGAGCAGCTCATTGTGCGGAGAATTCAAAGTGAGTGAGTGGGTGCGTTAATGACAGTTCTATCATGCAGCTCACAGGAAACTGGAGGGAAACAAAGATCTGTGGGTGAAGAAGAATGGTGATTTACACGAAGACGTCAATGAAAATATTGGAGAGACGCTGAGATTCAGGAACTTCTGTCGATAAGGACTGATGCCGAAAAATTAAAGGAATGGCAAGATACGTGTTTTATTGTGACCAGATGGTGGACTGGCTACGTGACCGCAATGTAATCCGTACCATGTCCTGCCTCCTGCTCGCTCTATCAGACGCCATCCCTCGCCTAAATCAAACATAAGTTTGCATGGCAGCTCACCGCGAGCTGCACTTCGCTGCTAG
Source organism: Echiichthys vipera (assembly GCF_963691815.1). Lineage (NCBI taxonomy): Eukaryota > Metazoa > Chordata > Actinopteri > Perciformes > Trachinidae > Echiichthys > Echiichthys vipera. Next base: position 23,919,585 of record NC_139839.1, on the reverse strand, counting down.
GCGTGTTTTCAGCATTATACCTTTATTTTGCCTAAGGGGACAGTACGTGTTACATACTAAAAACCACATCTGTTATTTTTCATGTAAGTCTTCAGTGTTGACTTTACAAAGAGCAAAATGATTCACCTAGTTACGTTTTTTTTTTATGTAAAGACAATGCTGACTTTTCCCGTCTACCATGGAACCCATCTAACATCCTGAAGGATCACTGCCACTTCATCAGTTTATGGTATTTCCTCTCTGGTTGGTCAAAGTCATAAACTGAACACTTTTGTTGTCTCTCAGATGCCCTCCCTTCCCTCTGTAAAAATCAAGTGTTTACTTTGTTTCACAGGAGAAAGGTGCTAAAGGAGAGCTGTATGTCATGTCCTGAGTGGAGTCAGAGATGAGGAGGTGCCTGATGAAGACCTTAGGCCACTGCAGGACTTCGGTTTCAGGTCAGGCTGTGGACACATGCTGCCAGGAGCTGAATGGCACCCCGCCCTCCTCTAGAGACATGAGGTCAGGGGGCAGCTACATCAATACAGCCTCCTGACCTCCCTTCTTGACCCCTGGAGCGGCTCATGTCTCCTCTGTGCCTTGGCCATCAGGGCTACAACACTTGGCTGAGCTGCATACGTTACAGGTGTCATTTACAGAGAAATAGATAGATGACCAGACAAACAGGCAGTCAAATGTCTTCCAAGGTTTGCAACTATGTTTCATCTCAGTGGCAGTGACCCTCAGCAGGGTTTGCCTAGCTTAGGCTGACTCTTTCTTTGAAGCCTCAGGGGACTGGGCTGTAAGTTAGGCTTTATTGCTGGGAAATAGATGGGTCAGGTACCTGCTGTGGCCTGTCGTTAGCCCTAAGACAGTTTTATCAGCTTAGACTAAATCTGGGCTCTCTGCTACTGAGGATTACATTTGCAGCCACTCCTGTCTGCCTCTGTGCTCCTGCTACAGCAAAACGTCCCCTGCTGTGGGATGCCAGAGTGCAAAGAAGCATCTTCACAATGGATCCCAGTCAAGCAAAGTGAGAGAGCTGCATGGGATTATCTGGTCCTATTCAGGAGTTGTTTGTAAGCTCTAAATAAGACATGCCTCCCTTAAGTGTTATTCATCCCCATTCTTTAGCCTGACTTTACAGGAAGCAGATTGCTGCGGTAATTGAGGCTTTGATTCTATGTTCTGTGAAAGTGGGCAAAGCAAAGCACTCTTACTGCTTCTCATCGTGCGCTTTGAAGATACCGAGACACATTGAAATGTGTAACTCATATCATTGGAAAACTGATGAGTCTGACTCATGCACTGAGTCGTCACAGGAGTATACAAATCTGCTAACAAGCCCACTCCATCCCATCTGAATTCTGCTTTTATAACGTCTACAAAGCTGCTTTGAAGAGCTACATCTCAGTTTCTCAAAGGTTCAAAGTACTAAAACAGAGCAAAACTTTTTTTTAAAAACGGGGTAAAATAATGAAGACTGAATTATTTTGGAGGGGTGTTGGTGGACTCTATTGTCCTGCAATGCAATGCACAACCGAAATGAAGAGGCCACTCACAGCTGGAAAACATTGAAACAAACGGCGGACAATGGTGGGACAGCTCCAGGAACATCTCATAGTTTTGCATTCTGCTTTCTCTTTGCTATGTTTCCAAATTTAAAACTGTTGCGGTTTGATTGATTGGCACGCCTCACGTATCATTTCCTGTAAGTATAAAACAGTAAAGTAAATGTCACAGCATGAATAATTCTTATATATTAACAGCTAGAATAGTAGACTATGAACATTAGCACATGCTTCATACTTTACAGCATTAGTACAAAAGTGTACAATTGGATCATGGCTCTGGCGTTTCACCCAAAATGGCTGCCAGCACATGGTGAACATGCAGCTTCTCTCTGGCCTTGATTCTGACAGGTCTGCTGTCCACACACATACTTTTTTCTGACAGCTTCTTTGGGGCCCGAAAGAACTAAAACAGAATCTGTTAATCATTTACAGAATGAAATACACTACTAATGACAATAAAACACTATCCTAAGAATTTAAAATCACAGAAGCGTGGAACTGGGGTGCCTGCTCTTTGAATGATGACTAAGTATCAAACATTTATTTTTGCCTTTGAAGACATTTAACAGCTCCAAAAATTCCATTTGGTGTCAACTTTCAACCAGTTCCCATGGAACAAAGACAAATTGGACAAACACAATAGTGAACCATGTCTACTAAAAAATGGTGCTCCAATGCAACAAAACGGCATTCTCAATTACATTTGGAGGGAAAATGTTTTCTCCCGGATTACACATCTTTAAAAGATTACTTGGTTAGGTTTAGGAAAAGATCATGATTTGGATTAAATTAAGTTAAAGACCGTCGACTCCGTATGTCGAAGTGTCCTGGGGCAAGACACTGGACCTTGCTCCTGAAGGCTGTGCCACTGGTGTGTGTGTGTGTGTGTGTGTGTGTGTGTGTGTGTGTGTGTGTGTGTGTGTGTGTGTGTGTGTGTGTGTGTGTGTGTGTGTGTGTGTGTGTGTGTGTGTGTGTGTATGAATGGGTGAATGTGACACTGGGTGCAAAGTGCCTGGAGTGGTCAGAAGACTAGAATGACGCTATGTAAATGCACATCAATTTACCATTTGAGCATTTAGCAGCTAAAGGTGGCGCCAGCCTCCATTTTAGCTCTGCATGATCTCTCTCTCTCTCTCTCTCTCTCTCTCTCTCACTCACTCTCCCTCTCCAACTCAACTCATCACTACTGACTCATGTATTGTAATGGGACATTAAAGGAAAATTACATTTGTTATGTAACTTAAGTTACGTACATAAGTTAAGTACGTAAATTGTGTTACACATGCGACACTAACAGCAGTCTATTGGGTGACAGTTCCATGTTTATTTGAACCATCCATCCACTCCAACGTCCTCTCTACACAGACTTTTAACACAGACTTTTATTAGAAACTGATGGATGATACGTCCAAAACAATATAATCCGAGACATTATCTGTTTCCCGCGAAACATTATTGAGAATGCAGTTTAGTCAACCTGTTCTCATCCCAACTCATCAGGAGCCTTTGGCGTTAGGTTAGCAAAAGGTTGTGGGTGGAGTTAAAATAAGTGGGTTTGTAACATAACTACAGTGATGCACGAGACATGGCTGAAAGGGGAGTATGTGTTTGACCCATCCACCACCCCAACCTGCCTCCTTACGCAGAGTTTGGCACTCTTAATCCTTGCTCAGAGCATCATCAGACCAGGGACAGGTTTATGGTTGAAAGCCCGGTGCGCTTGGTCAAAACTAGTGTCAGCAATTTCTGGTGTGACCTTGTGTTGTCCAATCAACCTGCAGCCCAAATCAAAAGAAGAGAACTGATATTTTCTCAACAGTTGTTCCCGTTTATTTGGAGAAGCTTTGGCTGTTTTCCATTTTTCTTCTCTTTTTCCACGGTTGTAATTTTCACATAAAGCGGAGGTGCATTCCTCTGACTAACATTGGGTAAACAGCCTGTCAGTGACCGGTGTTGAGCTGTTGGCTAATAGCCACTGGGGTTATGTATTTCTTGTCTGCTCATCATCTTTTCCTCCCAACTATTCGTCTGAGCAGCCAAACTGCTGAAGACAACAGTGAGCGGATGAAGACAAAACTCAAGTAGAAGAAAGACTGAATAATAGAAAACAACAGGCATACACAATAAACATACATAATAAGAAATGAGACACAGTTATTGGATCATTAGGACAAAAATGGCCAGCTTTGTTTATACAGTGTGTTCTTGGTCTCAAAGGTTTTGAGTTGTCTCAGTGCAGCCTGTTATGGTTATTTAGAAAAGGCAATTTCTGAGAATGTTTTATTAGATCTTGAAGAATGATGATCCATGAATGAAATTTATTGCTCAAACACACAGAATGAAAACAATTCCAAAATCTTGTATTCATTTACAAGCAATTAAGCTGCCAACTCTACTCGCATCGGCCCCACATGCCCGGGCTGTCAGCACACTGATGGATAGCTGTTTAAACGCCATCTTCCATAATGAGCGCAATCCAACCCACAAAAGAATTGCTGTGAAACACACTTCACACTCAGCTGAAAACTGATCTTCTCATTTGGTTACAGTTTGCATGCTGTAAACAGCTGTCAATCAATTGTGCAACAAAAGGCATTTGAGATAGTCCGTGCTAAACATTTTCAGCTCATCTCACTCGGGACATAAACAGAAAAATAGCAGTCCAAGTACTGATTGCTTGACTTCACAGGAATGTGGACATCATTTAAGCGTGTGGTTCAGGCTGTCCCAAACAATCTTTCCTCCCCTATCACAGACTGATTATTGTCACACACATCAAAGACAGAAAGACAGAGATACAGTAGGAATCAGCGGATCATTGACACTGCTTGAACAAATCAAGACATCAAACAACAAAAAAATGCCAGTGTGAACAACACTGCAAGGCACTTCATCTATTTACATTCAGCCAGTAGGGGGACAAAATCCCACTAGCTCCCAGAATGCTTTAGTGCTTTAAAAGAATTGTATTGAAATGACAGTCCCCATCCGAAACAAGACACTTCAAAGTACCAGTATCAAACAAATGAGTGAATTAAATAAAAACCCTTGAATTAACTTGGGCTAATTTAAAAAAGAAATGTCTTATGACTCAATTAAAACAGCTGTTTTCAGTGAAAATGCACTAGAAAACCACTTCTCAAAAAATACTTAGTGAGTGGGTTGTCCACTAATCAGAAGATTGGGTGGTTCAATCCTCGACCCCTCCACTCAGCATGTCAAAGTGTCCTCGGGCAAGACACTGAACCTCAAATTGCTCCTGAAGGCTGTGCATTTGACTAGTTAGATCCTGATGAGCAGGTCAGGTGTCACCAGCCTCTGTCATCAGTGTATGTGTGTGTGTGTGTGTGTGTGTGTGTGTGTGTGTGTGTGTGTGTGTGTGTGTGTGTGTGTGTGTGTGTGAATGGGTGAATGTGACACTGAGTGTAAAGTGCCTGGAGTGGTCGTAAGACTAGAATGACACCCATTTACCATTTGAGCATTTAGCAGCTAAAGGTGGCGCCAGCCTCCATTTTAGCTCTCCATGCTCTCTTTACCTCTCTCTCTCACTCCCTCTCTCTCTCTCCCCCTCTTTCTCTCTCTCCCTCTCCAACTCAACTCGTCACAACCGACTCACAGGACATAATGTTCTTTAATGGGACATTAAAGGAAATATTGTGGACATTATCATGAGCACTCTGCAGTAACCATGCACTCTTAAACTTTGACATTAACCATCTCAGACCTGACACTATACAATTATATATTCATTCATCATCCACATACTAGTAACCTCTTGTGGGCATTATTTATATGTAATATATCATTAGATCACACCTTATTTGCACCTTCTGTTATATTATCATAGTTTTTTGTATATTTGGATTCTTTGTAACCGCAGTCTCCAGACTTTTTTTCACCCTGAGGCACAGTAATTTCCATCAGAATAAATAAAGTTTTATCTCGTCTTATCTTATCTTAAAGAGACAGGTATTTCCCTCAGGAGTTAGAGAATATGTACTTAAATTACACAGTTGTTCAGAAACGTCTAAATGACTGATAATGCTGCTCTGTGTCTGCTGGGCGTGTGAATAAGCAACTGTTTGCAAACAAGTTCACCATCAAGGATATTCATATTTATATTTTATATTTTACTTAAGTAAATTGCCCCGCATGGTGAATTCAGCTGTCAGCGAGCAAGATGGCACAAGGATGACTTTGTGCAGGTGTTTCATCTTCTCTCCTCCCGAGCATGAATCATCCCACCACACACACATGCAAGCAGACGGGTGACTGAGCCGTGCGTCTCTTCTGTTAAATGCTCCCACTGTCCTGCTCTGGAAGGAGTGAGGCAGTGTGGCTGAGGATTAAAATAAAAGTCACCTCTTTCTCCCCTGACTGCCGGTCAAACCGCAGGCCCTTTTGCATGCTGTATAAATGTTTTGACAAGGGGAGGCCAACAGGCTTTCTCTTCTTACGCTTATTAAAATTGTAATCTCCCGTCACTAAATATGTATAACGATGAGCACCTTGAGGCAAAAAGGATGACTTGATGACTTGATTTGACTCATAGCTCCGAATGTGCAGCGGAAAGCCCCATTACAGCACAGGGGCTGTTAAAATGGAGGTTGGAGATTGAAAATATACTGACCTCATATTTGACTTGTGCTGACCATAAGCAGGCATACAAATCATGGCCTGGAGTAAGTCAACAAACAGATATCTGGGTTTATTTACATCTCGCTGTGCAGTGCACTCAGAGCTGATACCTTTGTTGCTCTATGGATATATTAACCTCACATTTATCAATACTTTTTTTGTGAAAATGAATGACAGCTAGGATGGAGAAAGCTAAGATGGATATAAAGAGGAGGTGATTTGTATAGGTGAAATGTGGTCCGAACTCAGATATGCTCTGGCCCCTGGGTGCCCTGAGGGCATCTTGGCTCTTTGATGTCCCACATGCCTTCTGTTTGCCTTGGTGGGTGGGAAAAACAAAACCAGAGCGAGCCCAGGGGTGGCTTGGAGCAACAACACTAAGACGTTGTTTGTGTTCAAATTTCATGGTAGTTTTTTTCTGAAGCATACCTTTAAAATCACAGGATTCTGTATTATCACAGTGGCTGCCCCCAAATTCCAGCTAGAAATTCAAAACAAGCAAGTCCTTCATTAATGTATAATAACCTTTAAATGGTGTGGTTAGATATATTTGACCTAATATGCTACAGTAGGAGAGCTGTATCTGTTGTACTCTGTCACCCCGTCTGAGAAAACGAAGGTTTTGAATTCAATAAAAAGTTCAGTATAAAAAGACTTCAATATGAGTAGTGCAATATATTTTTGAAAATAATATGTCCCCATTCTCTGGTGTAAGAATTTTGGATCTGGTTTTGAACATAGTGAAGAAATCACAGGTTCAATTCCAGGGTAAAATGCTACGTTTAACGTCTCTTATTCTCAACATTCTTCACTGATTATAGTCGAAGCAGGAATCATCAAATACTGTAGTAAAATCCTTATAATCCACATTTCTTAGAGTTCACCACGTACCCTCTAGTCCCCCCAAAACCCTGCCTGTTTTTCTGGTTAAAATCTGTCTGTCAGTCGATGGTTATTTATGGCGCCGCCGACCTGTGTGCTGGATAATTAATAATAGTCTGATTCATCCCCGTCCAAATGTACACGGTCTGCTCTGAAGGAGGACACAGCACAGCTCTGCACAGAACCCCCCCTTGAGATTTGGAGCTCCCTGACTCTCAGTGCAGCCTGCAGGAACACAGCAGCCTACAGTGCTCCTCCTGGAGTAATTACCCCCTCGCATTTCTGTCAAAGGCAGTCAGAGCGGGTCACAGGACATATGTGACATGTTTCTGTCGTTATTTGTGATAATAGAAGGCTGAAGGTATCATGTGCAGAGTAATTTCTTTGATATAGCCATACTGTATTTCTGGACCAATACAATTTCAAAGCTACAAATATATGTGTCTATTTTCAATGACAGGACAGTGGTGACAGGAATCCTTCCATGTCTTTAATCCACTGTGCAATCAAGAAGGGGTTTGATGTCACTCCTAAATGTCTGGACTGGAACCAACTCATAGGACATGAGGACAGACTTCATTGCCATCCTGAAAAAGACCAAAACTGCTTCTCCCTGACCAGAAGTCACTAGAGGGTTGAGGGAGGGACACCACATCCCTCTTTGAGTACTCAATGGCAGATCTGGTCTATATCTCCAGCACTGCTGCAGGTCATATCCAGACATGACCTCTTCTCTTTCCTGTTGCTGGTCCCCCAAACGCCATGCCAGGCGTTAGGCGATACCCCTTTCTGTTGAAGAGAAAAAATACAAATGGAAGAAAAGAATCTCAGAGAACAGCTTCAGAGGGACCGTATTAAAAAGGAGAGATGCTGAAGAGTGGAAAATGTCTGGCTCTGAGGTAGGCTAGAGGTGAAGTGTTTTTACAGATTGTAAAAGTTTTGCTCCCCATAATGTTTTTTTAGAGGGGTGCTCATGTATCTCAGTTATTAGGACTAATAATGCTGCAGCCTGTGTCGAACTCTCAACAATGGTGTTGGGGGATGGTTTTGTATATTCTTTGGACTCCTCACTGTTTTCCTAAAAGATTGATCATGATGATTTTAACCTTTTTTTCTCCCGGTTGCTATTTTCTCAGCACTGTACTGCATCAGCTTCACACAGCTGCACATGGTCACACAGTAGTTGGAGGACATAAACTACTGTATATTCAGTTCTTGCTGTGGAAGGAAAGACTTCCTCAGACTGACTAAGACATTTGAGGGCTCTGAACCCTTCCTGTCAAAACCCACTTGTCCAACCCTAAACTAATACCTTCATAGGAACTGGGTTTTTTTCAATAAAAAATTGCCACAATTCATCACAAAATCTGAGCTCCCACCATAAAATCTAATATTTTGAAATGACTATCACCCTTAAACTGACTGCAGCTCCAAAAAACGCATATGGTACCAATAGCTATCATTTTTCTGGTTCCAACTCCAATCTGAGTTGGCTGTATTTCTAGGTGAGAAAAAAAAAGGCCAGAATTGTGCCTAAAATATCCCCAAAGGTTTCCAAGACATTCAGTGCTCATGATCCCTTGGAATTGCAGTGCAAATCTGATGTTAACACTGACTGAGCGGACAATTTGACAAAAATTTGAGATGTGGTTGAATCAGAGTTCACACTTAAAAAACCCTTCAAACTTTTTTTAAGATGTATATAAAAAATAGTCTGTTTGGAACGGATATGTTTTTTCTGCAAGAAAGTAGATTTTCCACATTAAAGTCTTTAAAAAAAGGCATTTACATTATTTTTTATATTTTTAAGGTTTTCCTTTTTAGACACAAAATGTCTACTACTTCACTGCAAGGCAAGCCCACTCTCAGTATATGTGCCCTGGTGGCTTCAAGTTTTTACATCCCACTTTTACAAGTTGCAAATTGGACCAGGATGTAACTGGTTGTGAGGTCACAAATCATGCTCTTAGTCCCGCCCCATCAAATGGGATTATCAATCCAAGCACATGCACATAAAAGTTCCACTTTCAGCAGCTAAATGTGAAACATGTCAAACTACATACATCATTCTGCAGAGTGAAGCTCAAAAATCCAACTATAGGAACAAGAAAGAAAACATATCTTTTGATTAGAGGGAGACATTAAATATATTTGAATACCTTTCTCCATAAAAGCAGTCAATTACTTAGAAATTGCTCTTAAAATGCAGACACGTTTTAAGGCTGCTGCTCTCCGTAAAACACAGAGGCATCATGAATCTCTAAAAACCAGATGTATGCAACGTACCCAGCTCCACAAACAGAGTAGACAGTCAAAGGCCACGTTTCCATCAAACACTTTTATGGACATGTACCTAAAATAGATCTGTTTTGTGTCTCCTGCACAGACAGTATTCTTTGATATAGGTGGGGTTCTTACCAGATGGTTTACCACAAGAGTAGCATGTTGTTTTTAGTTTTTACATTTCCTCCTAGAGGTGCGATGGAAGCTGTGGACAGCCATGCACTGTGAAATGAGCTGAATAACCTTTTTTATTCCAAGCGGCTCCTCTTCACTGACGAAGCACTGGAACGTCTGCACCAATCAATGGACTGCAATGTTTAGAATAGAATAGAATAGAATATAAATACTTGATTGATCCCAAGCTGGGAAATTGCAGTAACCCCGCCTTTTAGCATGGGTCAGTGGTACCTCAAAAGAGGGGTAATGAAAAGACGGAAAGGAAAGAAATGGTTCCATTCACAGCTTTTGACAAACAAAACGGCAACATAACCGTTCTAATGTGTAACAAACTGAACTGAACTAAACTGAACCTAACTGCTTGGGGGAAACGAGGCTAAAGTTAGCTAGTGAGTGAACATGGAGCATCTAAGCAGTTGGTGGAGAACAAAAACAGAGCTAAACAGAAAGTGAATATTGAATTTACATTGACCAGGCAGCAAGAGACACTCCCAAAAGGAATGCTAATGTTCCTCTGTGTGTATCTTGGTGCTAGCAAGTTAGCCATATTAGCTTTATGAGGCAATAATTTGTCAGTGCTGTGTTCACAGCTTGTTTCCACTGCCCCCAAGTGACCAAAAAATCTGTTAATAAAGGTTTACAATATGTCAAGTCTTTAATATTACATTTTGAAAGCTTAATTTGCAACCAGTGGCCAGTCATGGCGAGTCCAGTTTCACACAGATGGCTGGATATTCTCTTTGGAACAATACAATTTTTTCTCACTTACACATAAAAGTATCTATATATTGCTAATCTTAGCATAGGACATAAATGCTGCACAGGCCTCGTTTTCTCACTGTAAGGCTTAATACAAGGGAGCACAATGGGGGAGTAATGAAGCTGACAGGAATTGGCTGTGAAAATGTGAAACAGGAAGAAGACTATAAAACGTAGTGCCAATGGATGACCTGTTGAAAAGGCATTCACATTTTACAGGCTTTGACACTCCACTTAGAAGGCCATTGTTTGTCTGTGAGAGAAATTTATACTTTAATGGGTTGCAAAAACTGTTGCTTCTGCTTAGAGACCAGATGTGATTAATGTTTATTCACTTCAAGCTTTAAATAACCAAACGGCCGTGTCTGTTAGAGGTGATTTCTATAGGTAGAATGTCCTGAGTTTGAACCCAGACAGGGTGCTAAAACTAACTACAAGATAGCCATCAGGGCATTTTCTCCCCCCCCCCCCACTTTGCCCTTTCATGCAAGGGAGCAAATGAAGCTAGATTGTTGACAAGAGATTTTACAGCTTACCACACTTGTTTCACTGAAGATCCTGTTATGATCCATTCGTTATGGCGTGAGCTGCTTACTGACTTTCAGCATTCTCCACATTCAGAGAGCAATGGCTGCTTTATGTAGGATCAATCTTCTCTATAGCGGCAGCCCTGTGGTATGCCCGGTGCCAGTTGTCAATCACTGGAATGACCTCTAATTATCACTGAGCTGCAGGCTTTAATGTGCTTTTGAGTGGGTGTGTGTTTATGTGTGTGTTCCAACTCTCTCCATAACCAAATAAATACCCTCCAGCACGTAGTAGCGATTCTGATCAAGGAACACTGCTGTTGGCTGCTTGTCTGTGTTTGTATGTGTGTGGGAATGCCTATGTGTATACATTATTTGCATGCCTTTGTGCCTGTTTGTGTGTACGTGGGGCACATAAAAGTAAAAGGCTGCTTTATTGGTGTTTACAACAGTGCGGAAAGTAAAAAAAGGTGCAACATTTTCCCACCTGTAACCAAGGAGGCGATGCTGTTTTAATTAAGGATGGGATGTTCCGCCCTCCCACACACTGGCTGTAGGCGGACAAACATACACACACACACACACACACACACACACACACACACACACACACACGCACACACTCCCACACATGCCTTCCACTTGTTGACCTGCGGTGCCAGCCTGATCTCGTCTTTCTAGCAGCCCATAAAGGCAGCCTGCAGTGTGGACAGCCCCTTCACACTCAAGGGTCCTTCTCAGATCTCATTACACTGTATTATAGCTCGACCCACCATGTGTTCCAACAGTGGAAAATCCTACTGTTCTCAAGGTATGGCTGAAAACTATTAATTCCACCTCCAACATCTTAACTTCATACAATCTCCCTTTTCCTGCTCATAAAACCTGTGAGAGGGATGGTGAGATACCAGCTGCATAGATGGTGTTTCTTCAATCAATGAGGGGTGCCACAGGCCTGGAGGGCCTCATCTCTTTGCTCACAGCGGGAGCAGCTCAGCTCTTAATGTTGAGACATGGTAGGAGAAAAAAAGAATGTGAGATATTCTCTGAATGAAATCTCACAGGATGTAAAAACTGCCAGCACTAAATCAAGACAGAGGAGGCTTCATTAATTAGCTTTTTTTGTTTTTCTGCTTGAGTCAACACTGATATTTTTAGAGCAAACAGTTCATTCAACAGCTGCGACCCACCTAGAAGGAGTGTGCGCATGTATGTTTGTACTGTGTGAGGATGAATGTTGTTATAAGTTCATGGTCACCTTCCCGGCTTAGCAACCAGTGGCGGCCGGGTGGGGTGTGAAAGTGAGCCAGGCCACACACACACCTCACACGTGGCTTCAATGTTTATGTGCCACAGTTTCATCCTCAGCTGTATGGATTACAGTCACAGAAACCTCCTGCTTGAGATAGAGTGTTAGCAGTCAGATATATTGGCGTGTACGACACCACCTGGGAGAGCTAAAGAGCTCAGATTGCTGATCCTCCTCATGCTGTTACTGATGTATGATCAGACACTGTGTTCTTTCACTCTCTGAGTGATTCGACACTGAGGTGCATGAGGAAAAAACGTTTCAAAATATTGTGTGTACAACATTAACCCGCTGCACAGAGGGATCTGGGATGGGGAGGCCCCAAACTCTGTGTCTACAAAAATAATAATAACATGCTTGGTTGTAGCTCCCTCCTTGTCAAACTCCCATCCTGCTGCGATCACAGGGGCAAGAATGAATTCCTGTCTGGAGATGCCAGAAGCTGTTAGTCTGAGCAGCGGTGTTCACTCCTGATCAAACAGGAGGGAGGGAAGATTAAGGTTCTTCTATACAAGGAACCACACGAACACACAGAGGGGAGATGGACGCGTTTGCAGGTTTTTATTCCAACTGTAGGCGAATAAATCAGTGAAGGTAAATTCAGCTCGGGTTCATAATGCAACAATATATGCACACGGAAAGGGTATTTTCTTCCCCTTTTTTGCCTCCCACTTTTTTCCTCCCTTTGTTTCTCATACCTTTTTTCCCTCTCATTCTTTCTTTTTTTCATTTGTCCAGCTTCTTTTACCTTCTCCACCTCTTTCCTCTATATTATGCTTCTTGCTTACTTTTTCCAATTTTCGTGCAATATTCCCCAATTCCTTCCCACCTTTCCCCCCATTTTAACCCTTTCTCTAATCGCTTTTCTGTCCTCTCATTCCTTCTCTGTGCCATTTTCCCCTTATTTCTTCTCTTCTCCCCCATCTGTTCCCATCTCTATCTTACTACCACCACTTTTCCTCTGGCCACCCTTCGCTTCCTTCCAACTCTTCTTTTTTCTCTTGGTATCTATGTAGCCCCTTTTTTGCATGCACGACAAACCTGAACCTGCAGAGCTGTATATGAGAAAGCAAATGTTAGAATCAGTTGGATCAGACATCAGTTTACCCTGCAGGCTCTAGCACAAAATGTAATGTTTGATTGAGCCCATGTGTGAATAGAGCAGCTCATTCACAGTGAGTGAGGGGGTGTGTTGATGTTTCTATCATGCGGCTCACACGAAATCAGAGGAAAACAAACATCTGAGCGTAAGAAGACAGATAATTTACACGAAGACTTCAACAAAAATGTCTAATTAGAGAGACGACCAGATTCAGGAACATCAGACAAACTCAAGAAACGGAGACTTGGTGATTTCTGACTAAATACAGTGTAATCCACATCATGTCCTGCATCCTGAACACTTCGCCCAGGCAACACCCGTAACCTAAACCAACCAGAGTATTTCCAGTAAGTGAGAATGTGTCTGACACGGAGAATCTCCTGTGGTGTGCTACATGTGTGAAAGGGAAACTTCAGTCAATGGCCGGACCTGATTCATTAGACATTGTCTGGAATTTGAATGAGAAAACAGCCAAAAATCCATTTATACTTTCTTTCTTTCCCCTTTCTCATCATTTTTCCTTATCTACCTATAAAAATCTTTCCTTTCCCCCTCACACCTTCCTCTCTTCTGGCTTCATCCACTCATTCTTCCCTTCTACTTTTGTTTATCCCTTTAGACCTTGCACCTTCTGCCCTATCTTGCTTTATTCCCTGCTTGCCTTTATTGCAGAGCACCACAGACATTTGAACTCCAGCTGTATACTTGTACCTGTCTGATAAAGTGACAGGCAGACCCTGAGTGGAGGCCGTTACAGTTGCACATTGAGCTCCATGTGTACATTGTGACAGCTCTTACTGCCTCTGTAGTGACAGGCTGCTGAGCGCTGTGGTTGATGGGACACAGTTAAAGTTACAGCAGCAGATGGAAAAGTATTACAGAGAGGCATTCAGAGCTACTTCACATGCCCTCTGCCTTTGTGCAGCAACATATATATGGTGAGGTATTAAATGCAGAGGGTCACATATATCTTCTGCTCAAACACATCCTGGGCAACCAGGAAAGGGAGGCTCATAGCTTTCCCACATTGCACCTGGGTGAATTTTGAACCATCCACACTCTCTTACTCCCTTTCCTTCTTCATTTGTCTTTTACTTTTGTTTTTTCTTTCACAGCCCATATCTGACACCTCTGTGCCGCCACCCTGACAGCTAATTTATTTCCCTTAGTTGCAAAAAGGAAGTCCCATCTTGAAGGATGTGCGGCACTGGAGGGGTGGCAGGTAGCTTGGTGTTACACCGCAGGCGCTTGCGGTTTGCATTGTTGTCCTGCTGCGCTGACGTCATTTGACATTCATACCTGGTTCATACCCTGCAAACCGACTGATCTCATTACCATTCAGCAGGCGGAATTCAAGAAGAATAAATCCTCGGCTGTGTAAGAGTTTATAGGGCTCCCTGGATGTTATTTATCCCTGTAGCCAGAGGGAGATCCCATGTGAGTACAAGGCATTCAGGGGTTAATGTGAAATCCTCCTTATTCCCCTCATACAGCATGATTTATTCTTCCGACTTAAGTTGTAGCACATGTGTCTCACATGGACAGAGCAGCACATCGGATATGACTGTTGCCCCTGATGCCTTGGGAGTCATTTGTAAAGGGTCCAAAGGGGTCAGAAATATTTTTGACCCTACAATCAGCCAAGTCTGTCGGCCATGGCGTACGTATCAGTTGTTGTACATGTTGAAGCTTAAAGGTTCTTTGTGTTGCTTAACAAGCAGAAGGCTTCAACTCAAGTACCAACAGCTGGTGAGCTGTCACGCTAACAACCATCCCAATATACAC
Source organism: Echiichthys vipera (assembly GCF_963691815.1). Lineage (NCBI taxonomy): Eukaryota > Metazoa > Chordata > Actinopteri > Perciformes > Trachinidae > Echiichthys > Echiichthys vipera. The sequence continues at coordinate 23,904,570 of NC_139839.1, read as the reverse complement.
ACAGGCAGAATACCAGTGCCAACAACTGACAAACTGTTACCTTAACACTGAGAACAGGCAGCAACGAGCCATTGTTCAGTCATCAGATCTGTTATATATCCACGAGAGAGCCTGAATGTGACTGGAGGCTACAAACTTGTAAGAGTCATTAAGGTGAACAGCAAAGGTTAGCAATCAGGATGTCAAAGCCTTGTCGAGACTTAAAATACACCATTGTCCATATTGAAGGTGTATTTTCACCGTTGTTCATCCCCATCTCTAGTTTCCACTTGGCATCTATTTTTAGCTCTATTGTAGCTGGGATTATGGTGACATGTTGTCTATTGTGGCTCTTACAGCAGCTACAGCATCCGCCGCCGCAGGACAGCCACAGGTCAGTCAGTGCAAGTTACAGGTGTCTTTACACGCACTGAAGCACCAGGATCCTGTTACATGTTGGTTTGATGAAGCTTGCTCACAATGGTGGATTGTGTTTGAAGGGAAGTTACTTTAATCAGCTAGGAAGACACTTTCAAATAAAGGACGGGCCTTTTTACTTTAGAAGTTTATAAGTTCACTTAGAATCATGGTTAAAACATAGTTATTAATAACATTAATAACATTTTGGAAAATATGCGTATTACTTTCATGGTGAGAGTTAGATGAGAAGATAGATACCACTTTCATGTTTGTCCATTAAATAAGGAGCTACAGCCAGCAGCTGGTAAGCTTAGCGTAGCATAGCATAAAAACTTGAAACAGCTAGCCTGGCTCTGTCTGAAGGTTAAAAAAATCCCACCTACCAGCACCTACCGCAAAAAAGGGACAGATTAAACAAACAAGACGTAATAAGTGAGCTTCCTTTGCAGAGACAGTTTCCAGTCCTTATGTTAAACTCTGGCTCAAGTAAGCTAATAGCCTGCTGGTTGTAGCTTCATATTTAGCACACAGATATGAGATCTATTTTATCATCCAACTCTGCAAATAATTTTCCCAAAATGTCAAACTATTTCTTCAAATGCATTATATCTTTATGTATTTAACTTTACAATTAGCCATGAGTCTGTTGTTAGTTGGTAAGTAATAGGTATTTTGGCCTCAGATGTTCTGCAGATGGTTTCAGGTCAAACAGTCAGTCAGGCTGTTTCTTGTTAAATTAAACAGCTTTTTAAAACAAGTCATATTTGGATCCCTCAGTTGAATATAAGCTGGCTTTATTTGTGCATTGTAATAGTGTAGCAATGCTTTTCAAAGAATAATAACTTATATATATGCTGTTAGGTGATTCAAGTAGCCATCCAAAAGTCATATCAGTGACATATCGCCAAATCTTGAGAACACAGCTGCAAAAAGCGATGTGGCTGCTTGTTTTAGGAAGAGCCTACAACGTTTTAGTACTGATTCAATATCTTGTTAAGGATGGACACATGCACGGCTGATTGAACCAGTGACATGTATGCCTACATTGTAAGCTTAGAGAAAACAACACTAAGAATTAAATATTGGTGTATGTACATAATTTTTTTTCAATTGTAGAAAGAATGTATACAGAAGAAATCAGGAGAAACGTGAACACTGAATGTGCGATTAACCTGTCTTTAAGACGGAAAGTTACAATTTCCCACTGTGCAAACCTTATCAGAGGAAAAATCCTTTGCTGATTCTTTGCTAATTTTCTTTTCCATGTGTATTTATTAAATTGCACTATACCTTCTCTAAAACAAGCTAAATTAAACTAAACTATCAGGAGCCAAAGATGACATCAGTCAGTCAAACAACGTTGCCTCACTGCAGTAATTCTCACAGGGGTGATCAGGTGGAATATGTACAGACTGCAGAGTTGACCCCTTGTCCCCTACTGCACACCATCTGGACTGTCTGTGTATTTGTTCACCTGTAATATAATACTGCCCTGTAACAAACAATTGAGGCATTCCTCATCCTGTTTTGGTTAAAGATCGATCGACTGTGCAATAAGTCAGGCATGCACAACAAAGCATAGTAACTCCGGTTACTATGTGCAGGTTTTTGAGTAATTCTTTAAAGAAGTGTAAATCTGTTAAAACACATCAAAAGAAGACAGATACCATGGAGAAAAATGCTTCCTGACATTCTCTATTGTCACTTGCCATTGTCTTGCTTGACAAAAGTATGATTTTAAAGCTAAAGGCTATAGACTTATAACCTGACGCACCAGGTGGTTTGTTACACAGAACCATCTGAGAACCCAATTGGAAACTGTTTGGAAAAGAGCAGACACTTTCATAACATACCTCCTCACAGGACACCGTTTGGCTGGGCCATGGTAACTCAGACACAAATGCATTACTTGAAGCTCAGGGCGCACTTACACTGTCCTTCCGCATTGCGCCAAAACCGTTTTTTCGGGTCAAGCCTAGTGCGTTTGACCAGTGTGAGTGCAACCGCTCCGCGCATAACTGCGGCCAGCGGGCCATCCACGGCCCGCCTCAGAGAGGTGGGCTTTTGTAGAGTGCGTTTGCACATGTACGAGCACAAGCGTGCGCACGTGTACGAGCACAAGTAGGATGCCTACGGCGTTTCTGATGTCATTTATGTGCGCCTGTTCGGACATAGAAAATAGAAGGACGGACCATGCGCAGACATTTAACAACAACAACAATGGGAAAGGTTCACGTTGGTGTGATGCGGAGGTGGAGTGTTTACTGCAGATTTGGTCGATGAAAATATTCAAAAACAGTCGGCAAGACGCACAAAAACTCTGAGGTCTATGGAAAGATAAAACAAAGCGACGCATCGCGATGACGTCAATCAATACGTGTGACATGTTACGGCGTGATGACGTATGGACAGCAAGAAGCATTTGCGCGAGGCCAAGGCAGTGTGAGTACAAACTGGCCTGGGGCACGGGGGGAGAGGGAGGGGGGACAAGTACCCTAAAGACCGGGGCGCGGTGCGGAAGGACAGTGTGAGTGCGCCCTCAGTCTTGAAACCCACTGGCAATCTATCTGACAACAATAGCCCCTGGCATCAAAGGCTAATATTTCAAGCTTTCCGGTGTAGCCAGCGTATACCTGTGCAAAGCCATGGTCACTATCATTTTTTACGGTCCAGTGAGCAACTTCAGATGCAATAATGGAGTTGTAGTTGAGAAACGGAGTCTCTATAAACAGATATTTGCATATGAATGCAGATAAATCAAAACAAAAATCTAATGACAAACTTAATTCTCATCAGACATTAGCCGATGGGTTCTGTGATTACATGACAGTCAAAACTTTCCCCCCCGTTTCTTCTCCACGTTGACTGTTTACCTGCATGCAACCAAAGCATGCTCAAACGTGATTGGTGAATACTACTTAGACTACAAACAGTAACCAGATCACTTCCTTTTCACAAAGCTTGTCCTGTTGCTTGTGTTTATAGAGATTAATTGAAGCTTGACAAGATGGGTTTTCATGTGATATGTGATCCCCTGACTCTCACATGATTTCATGAGAATCCAACTGCCATTCAAGGTAAATAATCTTCCATAAAAATGACTGTTAAAATGTGACCATGTATTTTATATTCCTGTGCATCACATGGTCACTAAGTTTTTAAAATATGCTAATTTCATGTGGAGTACAGTTTTGTTGTTTTTTTTTTGTTTTTTTTTGCTTTTATATTGCGCTGACATTGTAATGTATGTAATGGTCTGTCCATCCACTCCACCACCCCTGTGTAACGAATTATGTCTACTCAGATGTGGCTTATGTTGTGGCTACATGATAAACATGCAGGTAAAAAAATTGCCCCATTTGACAGCCATCTTGAACAATGTCCTGATGCTAATCCAGTTAGCCTTGAACTAGCAAAGAATCTGCATTGTTTCCTATGAGGAAGGACAACCAATTTTGATAATGTAGCCACATATGCCTCCAATAAAAAGCGTCGGGAAATGGGGTCAAAGTTGACATTGCTAAGGCCGACAACATCAGAAGATGGAGATATAAATCTGGCAAAGTCAATATTAGCCAGATAGGAGATATGCAGGCTTTGAAGGAGATGTCTCTAGATCCATGCACAGGCCCTTGGGACTTTTAAAGTGGACCCCTTCATTGTGCCCCACCCTCATGCGTCCCCTCTTTAACTCTACCTGCACTCCAGCCTCTATCTCATCCATCTCATCTGCACCAGTGCTGTTGGGCTGCTCCTGCTCGCCCAGCTGCCTGCTCAGGAATCCACATTCCACGTTTTCTCTATGCTCCCCCACCTCCGCCGAGCCCCATTCAGTCAACAAACAACAAATAACTTACCTCATCTGATGGATGAGTCACTGTGAAACCTGAGATGGAAGCTTTCATCTTGTCTGCAGAGCTACTGACAGCTTAACATCACTGAAGGTACAACAAAGTTTGGATCATGATGGAAAAAAATGGCACAGTTGATTCAGGACAATATGAATATGTTTTCAGTGCTGCAGATACTGGCTGACAATACAGGCGTTCTTCATAAAATCTACATTACATAACACTTTGGATTTGGAATGCACACGCATATTGATCCTGTTTAAGATATTGGTTATAAGAGCATGTCTGTATCATTATAAATGAATCAGACAGCTGATTTTCACAGTATGGTCTTCTTATTTCTTTGAAGTCTGAAAATATTTCCTTTAGTTATTAGTCCAACTCTCAGCGTTCCAAGCTCCCCATGAGCCCTAAGTTTGATAGCTAAGTTTACAGACAGAGCGTGCCTGTATTCAGACCTCAGATACATCTTGGATAAAGTACATCCCCAAAAGTTCCACAGAAGGAAGATCTTCCATAGAGAGATACAGCACACAGCAGTTATTTGTCCTGAATGGCTGATTAAGACCAGAAATTACATTTATATTGCACAGTATACCACATGATTTAGAAAATACATTAGTTCATTTAAATATAAGCATTTGAAGTATCTTCTGTTACATTTTTCAAACCAAAAGGGACAAGTCTTTCTCTCTCTTGAGAGAATCAAGATACAAGGAGGTCCACCTGACAGTGTTCCCTAATTAGCTTTACCATGATCATCTGCTAAAATGTTCGTTCAACTGCATCCCTGCCTGTATTTGATAGCAACAGTAGAGAGGTGAAAAGAAATAAAGGGATAGAGGGCGCATGACATGTACCAAAGGTCAGACTCAAACTGAGGACACTGCAGTTACATGGTCCACATCGTAGACATCTTTTTGGGCAATAACAGCATTCACAGGACAGTTTTGTAGCTGAGAATACGATATCCAGTCTTTGGAACCCATTAAAACCACAGTCTCACCAACACCAAATTCACTGACAGAGACATTGCTGTCCTGCCACCTCACAGTGCTTACAACTGTCAGAAGGAATCATGTGTGAGGTGTGTATTGCACAAGTTTCTGCTTGACTGACAAAACAATTAGACCTGCCTGTACGGTGGTGTGGTGGTTAGCACTGTCACCTCACAGCAAGGTTCTCCGGCTTCCTCCCACAGGCCAAAGACGTGCACATGTTAATTGAGGATTCTATATTGCCCGTAGGTGTGACTGTGAGTGTGAATGGTTGTCTGTCTCTGTAGTTCTCTATGTGCCCTGTGAAAGACTGGCGTCCCCACGTCACGCCCGATGTCAGCTGGAATCGGCTCCAGTGACAAACTATCGATACTAATGAAACTGACTGAGCCAACTCAAAGGGTGTTTTTTTTATTATTTACTTTTGTCAGTTGCTGAAAATAGTACAATGATCATTGATATAATCTGCTTAAATATAATAACCAGTTTGTGACATTGTATGATGACAAGTTTATTCTTAAAAAGACAAAAAGTTTTTGTTAGTCTCCCCCTAATTGAACAATGGGGAGGCATTCGCTCTAGCAGGTACACAAGTGATCATGTCACCAATCTTAACACCAGCAAATGACTCATGACATATAACACTTTGACGTTGAAACATGTGTCATGAGAGGTACAGTGACAAAACTATATTCTCCAATGACACAGCTGGTATGTTTCTCATCTTAACAACAGTATCAGGCCTCCATTGTCCCTAAGCATGCACTCATAATCCTTCTGTTCTGATGAGGGAAGCCAGACCAGCCCTCCTCATACATACTTTGAGCTTATCAGCTAGTATAGAAAAAGAGTAAAGGATGTGTATTATCTTCTCCAGGGGCCGTATTCACAGAAAATCTTAAGGCTAAAAGTAGGTCCTAACTTGTAAAAAAATAAGGCACATTTCACTCCTAATTTTGTGTGTAGTGTAATTCACATAGCATTTTAGCACTAAAAGTAGTTTCTAAATCTATAAAAAACAAAGGAGTTTTCAGGAACGATCTTATGTGGCTGCTGCAGTCAACATTTTGGAGAGATTTAATGACAGTGAGCTTTAATCGAGATGAACATGGTATCACATCACCAACGAATAAAAACCACCCACTATCACCGGAAATTAAAGCCGTTACAGCTCTCCGCTATTTGGCCACTGGAAAAATGCATCTGTGCAACACAGACGATCCTGGCGTCTCTCTGCTGTTGGTCAGGAGGATTAGGCACCAGGTGATCAATGCCAAATCAAGACCCCACATAGTGCAGCAGTTCATTCACTTCCCCATTGAAGTGTTTCTATCATAAATTCACACTTAGAGACTCATTCCCTCTCAGCCAATCACTGTGGGTATAGAAGGTACGATCATGATGTCATCCATAGCAACAAGGTCAACCTCGCCCTCTAGTCTTAGCACAGGAGTCCCTCCCACTCCTTAAGAAAAGTTGGTCTCAGAGGCTTTGGGAATAGGTTTGAAGAAATGACTCTTAACTAAGAACTTTTAGTGCTCCTTAGGAGAACTCTTAGTGCTTAGATAAAAAGTTCTGTGAACATGGCCCCTGGTTAGGAAGCAGTCAGCTCCTGCTGGCTCAGTCTTTATCGTTCTACATTGCTGCTGCACAGTCAGAGCAGCAACCTGAGCCTCTTTGATGCATTTCCTAGTAGCTCATACAAGTGCATTAAAGTTAAGTACATTTACTCTAATTACTCTGCCATCCACTGATGTAAGAATATGTCAGTGGACGTTGGAAGTGAACCAGTCACAGCTGGCAACAGCGATACAGAGAACATGATACGTCTCTACTGTATCCTTGACATATGGAAATAGAGTTGAAAATGAGCAAAGCGTTGCTTTAATCTAAAATGAGTTACCTTCTGCAGCATGAAAATAAGCACATTTGCCGATGTTTCTGCAGCCTGGGTCTACAGTTCATTTGTCATGCAGCTACTAAAGCATGAACACTCAGTGTACTGTGCAGTAGACTAATGGACAAGCAATCTGCACTCGGACCACTTGAATCGCTCTCCTCATTAGACTCTAATCAGACTTTAATATGGCTCAGTGTTGTTTTACAGTGCATGTGTGACTTATGTGTGACTAGTCAGTTACTCAGTGTACACTTACTTTAATTTACTCTTGATAGATTGAAACGATTTCGCCCCTTGCTCCACCGCTTGCCATCGCAACATCATTAGATATTATTGTTATGATAACCAGGACAAAATTTTTGGAATGGCAAAGGCCGAGGGAACATTTGATTAAATGCATCAATCTCTATTAGGAGTCCATACATGTAGTCTATGCTTAATACATACAGACGATGAAACCTGCTGCACTGCTGGTACAAATTAAAGTGACGTTTATCCAACTTATCACTGAAACAGTCCTCCTTGTCACTGAAATAAGAAGCTAAGAATATTTATGCGGAATACGAGTAAATTTCAAGCTTTAAAAAATGTTATTCCTCTGCCAGGTACGTGTTACATGAACTTTGGTTTATCATGCCTGAATAAGAGCTTTGTGGCACACTGTGCACTATTTCTGATTCGGCCATTTATAACTGAAAAGTATACCTTTGGGTTGGCCACAGGCAACCCATGTTTTCTCTGTGCACTTTTTGACGTTGCATGCTGTCTGTTATATGTACCACTCACTGACATATGTGTGCTTTTCATCCTCACTCTTCTGGTTAAAGCGTGGCTTCATCCAGCCTGCTTTTCTTTGGCTAAACCTAATATTATGTAGGAAATTCCTGATACAGTATTCAGCCCACCCATTGTTATACACAGTGTGTAATATCTTGACTGTTGGAGTAGCCTTACAAAGCTTATCTCATCCCTCCCCTCCCTGCTGCTGGTGATAGGCAACTTACCAGTCTATGTTGGGCCCTGTCCAGTTGGACAACAGCAAAGCAGGAAGCAATCCTATTTTCTGAAAGTACACAATACGTAAGTCACATTTGTTCACATCTGTAGATGGTTCTGCATCATTTTTTTTCTGTAAGATATGTCATCCTATCCTGTCTTACAGTTGCCAGAGAATAATTGTTGTACGCTTAAAGAAGCATGCATGCTAGGCAGATTGATCTAGCCCTATGGACACTCCAGGCTCCAAATCCAAGTTTACACATTACATTCAAGCACACTTTTGAATTTCTTTTTATTCTTTTGTCTTTTTTACTGTGAACATTTGCACGTTCTTTAGTCTATATTTCACACATTCAATCCTCTTCATTTTAAACACTGTAAAGCTGTTTATGTCTTTGACTTGACTTGTACTTTTTTTTTCTTTTTTTACTTCGTTTATTTTGAAAGATATCAATGTCTGAGGCCGTATAGGTTTTAAGGTGTAAAGCAGCAGTAGGCTAGGCTGTAGGTGATTTCAACAGACTGACCCGTGGAAACATACATTGAACATTGAACGGGACAGTCTCCGTTTTCAGTGACCTTTCTGTGGCTATAGTTGCGCACCCTATGACTTGCACATGCTAAAGCCAGCCAGAACAAGCACCTCCAGCCCAGAGCTTAGAGCATAATGCCCATATTTGTGGTATTTTGATTGGTGAAATAGCTGCGTGGTAGAATATTATTTTCTCTTCGCAATAGGCAGCTACAGGTAAGAGATTCTTTCATGGAATTCCTGCATCCATTCAGCCAGCTATAGTACACATAGCAGAAATATCATTGATTGGATAGGCGAACCAAAGGTGTTACCGTTTATCATATATGGTATATGTTTTTTAACGTTTGATTTATATGTGTATTTAATATGTACAATGCATGTGATAAAATAGATCTGATTGTCTGTCAGCCACAGCTATTGCTAATATTATTAGCAGTGATGCAACTAACAACTGTTTAGCGCTACTCTACAGCACAGTTGGTAACTTCTTATTAAATAAAACCACCAGAAACTATTCAGCAGGAACTTATGGCAGCCTGTCAGTGTCAGTGACGACCAGTAATGCCACTAACACGTTAGCCTACTTACGCTAGTAACGCTACCCTAATCTGACTACTTTGTTGCAGTAACCAGTGGGCCAGTCTCATGTGTAACTATTTCCAAATCAGTAGTCAGATAAAAGTTACTTATCTAAGTCACTGTGCGTTACTGTGTGACAGACCCACATCTTCATTGTGTATATTCTTGAGCTCAGTTGTATCTGCTCTGACAAGACGTCTTCCCCCAGTCGCATTAGCATGGTTCAAATGCTTTGACCTAGGGACCATTCACAATAAGACATTAATATTGCACAACAAGAGGAGATATACAGTATCATGTCAGGTTTTAGCTGTTTGCTATTTTCCACCCACAATAGGAAAACTGATTCAACCACCTTAAAACCATATCTTTTCTAAAACCATATACCCCAGGTTGTTATTCAACATTAACTGTGACATTTTCCATTTTGAACTCCTCCCCAAATCTTGTGAAAATAATCTGGTGTAAGGAGGAGGCCTTGGTTTGGGTGGAGTGTCTGGCTGAGACCTGTTTATCACAGCTCATTTTAAGGATGTTCTTGAGCTCAGCTACTTTGATCAGAGCAAAAAAATCATTGTTAGTCAATTCCTTTGCAATTTTGGAGAAATAGGGTGAGGGAAACTGCTTTATGAATGGTAGGGGCAGTGTACCCGTTTTAGTTTCTCAAAGACAAAAACACTACATGTTTTGGAGGTTTTTATGCCTCTGAACCAAAAATGGCCCCGGACTTTGTCTTAGAAATCTGGTCACCTTACCCTGGGAACATAGATGTGCTCCCTCAGCATGCTAACATACTACCAGAATGTTAACATGCTGATGTTTAGCTTGAAATGTTCACCACGTTTCCCATGCTAACATTGGCACACAACACAAGGTGGATGGGAATGTCAATGAAAAAAAACTTCATAAATCCAAGTACTGGACCGAACTTGATGATTGCATTAGACAAAAAGTTAGGGGATCACCAAAGGAGGATTCATCCTCTGGAGACCATTAATGTCTACCGTACAAAAGTTCATGGCAAGCCATTTGTAGTTCCCTAGAGCCGCCAGCATGACTCAAAACGTGATGAGGATTATGTCGTAGAATATGAACATAATATGAATAAGTGTCCCAACAGACTCCTGAAAACAGGGAGTATCAAAGATTGGATGTGCTGCATACTTTATGTTGTCAAGTAAATTTACACATGGACAGAGCCAACCATAACAAACACCAAAGGGCAAAATATTTCCAGAGAGCAAAGCAATCTCCAAAAAATACAGTCATTTTCTCCTCGAGGGTTGTATCATTACACAGATTGGAGCAACGGTATCAGACATCTTTAACGAGAACTGCAATAACATAATAATACCTTAAAAGGACTTGTTGTGTGCTTTCTTAAGCCTAGTCAATATGATATTGAAAATATGTCATTCTTCAAATTACAAAGACTTTGATACTGTGTCTGATTTCAGTGTTAAACCGGTAATAAGAATAAAGTTAATGGCGTAATACCACCATTTTATGATAGAGGGGCTGAGTATCCATTTCAAGGGCCACTAATGGACTACTGGTGTGACAGAAGAAGCTGAGGAATGTTCCGGGTCTCCTTTTACAAACATGAGACTGAAATATGCAACCACTGAACAATAGATACGCTGACAGCTGTGGTCTTTATGGTTGTGGAAAATAAAAACACGATATAAAAGAATACACATCCCAAAATGATCCTGTCAGAATCGACAATGGTTTGAAAGCAGCTGCTGTCTGTTATTTTGCTGTCAGGAACAGAGGTTTGCACTTCATTCTGTCCTGTTCGAATCTCACATTCAGCTGTACCTTATTTTTATAACACAGTTATAACACTTACAGCCTGTATGGGCAGACTTGTATGTAGCATGCCTCAGAAATGTTTCAAATGTCATATTACATTTGGCTCACCAAGAGCAACTTATGAAAGTTCTTTGGCAATCTCTAAGGCTACAGCCACACTACATTTCCTTTAAGAAAATGCATATATTTTGCTACATGTATGCCTACTCCCCACTGCTCTGGTGTTTCCTAACCAAAAAACAGAAATGTTGACTTTGCAGAGCCCATTTTAGTTTGGAAACTTTGGGGTTGCACTTTAGCCTGGACGGGGAAAACAGAGACGTTTGGAAACGAGGACGCAGACACCCACATCAGACAGTCTTATCAGTTAGGTAGGCTGACATACCTTTGACATTTCATCCTTTCTGTGTGGGTGCTCCTTTCTCTTTGCTATGGCTTCCTATGGTGATGGGTAAAGCTCCTTCTATGCAAATATGTTGCCGTATTTGTTTTGCTTTGCTTTGCAATGACTCCAAAACTATGTTTTCCACCACCTTATACCCATGTGTTCTTTTCAGGACCAGATCCACCTCATCATCGGTCCAAGCTAAGAATCCCCTTGTCTTTCTGTACTGTTCTACATGTCCAGTATACGTTAATTGTCATGTGATATGTCCATTAATATGGACGCAGATTATTTCTGATATGGATCTTGACTTGTGCAAACTGAAATTGTTCTCATTTTGGAAGAAAAAAGGACAGGCTGCCAAAAATTAGGTAAGTATTGGGATTCTTGTCTCGATTAAATGTATTTTTGGACACAGGGTATAATATACATGGTGTATGCAGTATTTATTGCGTTTTTAAATTGTCATTTCTAGGACAAAAAATGAGGGAAGCTTTGAAATAGCACGTAGGCATTCATCTTGGAATAAAACAATTTACAAGGCTGCAATTCCTTGATGATTGAAATTTACTGGAAAAAAGCTCTGGTATGGTAGTGTATAGGGGACATGGAGACAAAGCTCTGTTACAGTTAAAATTAATTGACTTAATGCCTTCAAAGAAATGTTTAATGTAAATATAACTAGCAAAAACAGCTTTCACTTTTTCCGGTTTAGACGATAGACTGTATAAAAAATTAATGTAGCATACCCGTCAAGGTCCGTTCTCTCAATTTGATCCAATCGTACTCACCTCTGGGAGTCGCCATATTGTCAGACTTTGACTCCTCCTCATTTCCTCTTACCAAAAAAGGGCATGTATGTGACGTTGGGGGGAGGGAAATACGTCCATCTGGCTGACGTTTACCTCCGAGGAGAAGTGAGGGCCAGAGGCTAGCTGTCACTCAAGAGACCACGCCCCTAATTATTCATAAACTTTAACCTCCAATAAAATAAAAACTAGCCTGGTACAAGAAAATTAAGCCCTCTCAGTGTTGTCATGGAGATATGATCTAAATATACAGACTAGAATGTTTTTTTGTACCAGGCCTTAAACAGGTGTAATTATGCTTTGAAAACGGCCTGTTTAAAATGGGGGTCAATGAGAAACTGCTTTATAATGCAAACTACTCCAGTGTGTGGAGTGGCCACTCGAAGAACTGCAGTTTTTGGCACTTCCTTATTGAATCAACCAGGAAGTTGCTGTGGTGGGGGCTTGGTTTAGACCTGATTCTTGTTTCAACCAGTTGAGAAATAACTTTAAAGATACAGTAGCAGTCTATCTCTGTCTTTCATGTTAGCTGGTGCTCACAAAAACCTTCGGAGCCCTGTCATACCAGACCTGCTTCTCCCTATTTACCCCGGATTATTATTAGACGTTTTATAACTACATTTGTTTGGCTTCCTCTGCAGAGGAAGTTGGTTAAGGAAGGTAGAGGTGGTTATGGCTGCCTGTCAGTGCTGCTGCAGAGACCTGGAACAGATTTCTGGAAGAGTCTTCAAAACAGAGGCCTGCCATGTTTCTTCCCCCTGCTGAAAAACTAGACCATGAGGCCCTCTAGAATAACACGGAATGCCTGGAGCAAAAATAATCCTTCCCATATCACACAATAGGGGAGTATGTGGATTTTGTCTCCAGCGCAGCTCTGAAAAATGTGCAGATTGATAAGACCACTGCCCTCTTTATCATAAAAAACAAGGATACAGGCTTTACTGAGCAGGCTTACCAAGCTATCCATCTGATTTCCTGGCAGTCAGGTCTCCTGTTGCATTCATCATACACATGAGGTAACTGAAACCATACAACTGTGATTATACACACAGAGCACGAGAGACATGTTGTCCTGGCAGCTAATAATTCTAATTGTAACAATGTATAACAATGTATAGCAGTAAAATGATACCAATGTGTTAGTATCATAAAAACATGTGTTCAGTTGCACAAGACTGATTCTGATGGTTATTTTATATCAAAATGACCATTTGTTTATTAATTATTGATTGAGTGTTGCCTTGAACTCTTGAAGGAAACTTTATTTTTGTTGCATGTGTTGACGGTGAACGGAGACTCAAAAATTGGAGAAAAGTTTTGATGCATTGAAGAGATAGCACTTCGGCATTAACAGCGTCAAGCTTCCCAGACAGTAGTGGATGAGCAGCCTGTCCTCATTCATGGTAAGTGCATGTAATATGTGGGGGTGTAGAACTAATCAAGATATAACATGTTATTTAGAGAGCTTCAGATGATCTTGCAGGTGCATTTTTATCTTTGAGACAGGCTTACTGTATCCTCTGCTTACGTAGATCTGTAATTTCATACAGGTTTTATTTTATTTGTTGAAGGTTATGCAACAGTGATTCAAATAACGATGGAGCACAGTAAGTCAGTAGACGTCTCATGACCAGCTGTCTTAATAACACCGAGCAGACAAACCACAAAGCTGCAGCGGCTGTCTTATTTTTAGGAAAAGGACACTTGAAACACTGTAACCAAATTTCAATGGCGTCCTGTCCAGGGTGTACCCCGCCTCACGCCCGATGTCAGCTGGGATCGGCTCCAGCCCGCCGCGACAAGCGGTTGAAGATGAATGAATGAATGAATGTTAAAAGTGTAATTGATCCAATTTGTCCTGTATCTCGTCTTCCTCGAAGTTATTTAAACAATTTAGACCATAAGCGACAGCTCGCTCCGTCTCAATCTGTGTCCCTCAGGTGCTTGTGGTTCCTCAGTGATGATCAAATCCACTGAATGTGAATGTGGATCAAACTCTCCAAAAGCTGCCAACTAAAGAAAAACTAGAACTACACCACTGACAATGGGAGAACAGCATCGTGATAAGGGGATTTTACAGATACAGGGGCACATATTGGACTTCATTAATAGGACAACACTTTATAAAGTATCATGATACAGGCACACAAATGAAAGTGTAAAATGACAAAAGCAATTGAGGAAAAGTAGCTGCATAATTTTGGAAGGTCCTCAAACTCTGGATTCTTTTTTTCAAGACTTTCATGAAAGTCAGCCCAGAGAGAAAATTGACAGTCCCAGCAGCTCTGACTTCAGTAAGACTGCTGCTAAATGAGAAAAGAGTATTTCATTGATACAAAATGTATGAGGAGTGTTAGAGGTATTAACCTGACTCATCTGAGAAGGTGCCATTAGAAACTGATTAGATAGGGCAGACGCTTTCAACACATACCTGAGAGGTGATTGGATGAACAATCTGTCAATCAGTGTTCTGCCATGTTAGTACATCCTCACAGAGGTGCTACCATGCCTGTAGACTCTCATGTTTACCTCTTTAGGTCTCTAAAAATGGTTTAAATAATAAAGAAAGAGACGTAGGTTTTGGTGATGCCGTGCACAATAGACACCTACAAACTCCTGATGAGGGGTTACAAGCAGACATCAGTGTGTGGCATAGACCTGCTCTTTATGATAATAAGTGTCCTGAGATAACTTCTGTCATGATTTGACACTAAAAATGTTTTAATTGAAATGTAATTGGTTTTAGGCTAACAGAATGTGTTGCTGTCTCTGAAAGTACAACAAATGTTTCATTTCAGTGTCGTTTTCTTTTTCTTTATTATTTTTTATTACCTCACCCACCTAAAGCAACATATCTGTTCTATGTAGCCTCTGGGGAAGACGCTAAGTTAGCAACATACATTAATGACTGATGCAGATGGAGAGAGAGAGGAAAAGAAGCTCAGAGTGTCACAGGAAGTCCCCTGGCAGACTAGGCCTACAAAAGCATAAGTAAGGTCTGATCCAAGGCTAACCTGAGCAAGTTTCATGAGAGGAAAGTTTCAGGTCCACTCTTAAATGTGGAGACAGTGGCTTCAGCCTGAACCCAAACTGGGAGCAGCTTCTACAGGAAGCTTTGCAGCTGAAGACTGGTATTTCTGTTCCTGACAGTGCATTTGAGCTTGACTGAAGCCTCTGCTCAGCGAAACAAAGATAGAAACTATTAGTCTCTAATTATTCACTTTTGCTGCTGCTGATTTAGCCTACTGGATATTTAGCTATTAAACAAAGTCCAAATCCACATGTTTATTTCAACTGATTCTCTCCGTGTGTATTACAACGTGTATTCTTGTGTGAGGAGAAGGGTCCTGTTTCATTTTAACATGCCCTATAGTAATATACAACACATGTGGGTAGGTGACCACTTAGAGCGCAGAACATTTGGACACAGCTTAACGCCAAAGTCACGGAATTATGAAAAGTATTGATCAAAATCCCATTAGTTTAATATCTGGAAAACACATATGTTAGGTGAACATGCATTTCACTGGAGTTTTTTTTAACTCCTGACTCTGGGAAAATACCAGTACAGATGTGTTCTTGAAGTCAACAGATGTAGGGTTGATTTCCAAAATCTCATTGAACAACACTTGGCAGCAGATAGAGCACATTTTAATTCACTGGAACTGATGGAGTCATAAAAGTGTGAAAAAAAGGAGTGATTTTTGTTTGGGATAAACTGATGTGAAAGCAATGAGAGAGTAATGACAGATATCCCTGTTCGACTAAGTAGACCTGAGCGGTCATGAAACATGGCATCCTGTTTTGCAAATCCACCTTGTGATTTATTGTTATGAATTTTCATTCAAAGCCAAGTGATTCATCTGGCAGGGTGTGTGTGACATCCTCCTGTATCTGTATCCTCTTCTCTACATGTTTAAATGGATAGTCTTTGGAGAGTTAAGTGGCATTTTTATAGAATCCAAAATGGTTCCAAGATTTTTATGTATTCATTAAAAGTGAAGCTAAATGTTTAAAGGGAGAAAACAAGGAGTCCATCTCTGAAATGAAAAATGGGGAGGGAGGACAGGAAAGAAGAGGCTGTGCACAACAGGAGTCGTCAACATGTTTCTCTGAGCCGGACAAAGTGTTGTTGCTGGAGAAGGTTGCATGTTAGGAATTATGGTATTAACAGATATCTCTCTCCTTAAAACTAGGGTTTGAGTCAAAAAAGGTCACGATGGTTTAATAAGAGCTGGGAAATTCGTAAAGGTTTAAGCAATGTTTTTCCCTTGTTCCTATTTGTAATAATAGTATAATATAAAGTTAGCAGCCAGACAAACCTTCAGGTTAGTCAGACATATCTGTTAGGGCGCACTCACACTGTCCGTCCGTACCATGCCCCGTGCTTTAGGGTACTTGCCCCCCCTCCCGCGGCCCAGGCCCGCACTCACACTACCTGGGCCTCGGCGAATGCTTCTTGCTGCCTATACGTCATCACGCCGTAACACGTCACACGCATTGACTGACTTCATCGCGATGCGTCTCTTTTTTTACAAATCTTTCCATAGACCTCAGAGTTTTTGTGCGTCTTGTCGACTGTTTTTGAATCTTTTCATCGACCAAATCTGCAGTAAACACTCGACTTCCGCATCACACCAATGTGAACCTTTGTTTAAAATGTCCATGCATGGTTTGTCATTCTTTTTTTCTATGTCCGAACAGGCGCAGATAAAATGACGTCAGAACCGCTGTAGGCCTCGTGCTTGTAAACGTGCGCACACTCGTGCTCGTACATGTGCAAACGTGCTTTACAAAAGTCCACATCTCCCAAACGGGTCGTGGTCGGCAAGCGTACTGCTCCTAGGTGCAGTACGGTTGCACTCACACCTGTCAAAGGAACTAGACTTTAGCCGTGAAACGTCCTGGGGCACGGTACGGATGGACAGTGGGAGTGCACAATAAGTAGTGGCAGTTCAATTCTCAATTCATTTATTTGTGTGTTGTTGACAGAACTCATCACTGTTGGCTGCCTTGTGCTACAAAAGCACCGTTGCTGATATCATTAGCTAATGCCATTAGCTACACTGGAAAACTCTAGCTGATGTTAACTTTCTATTGTTTGTTGTGAGGCCATGGTATGACTGCAGTGATTTTTGCCCATAATAATGGCCACAAATGATAGAATGTGTCATTTAATTTCATTACAAATGATATTTATATTTCTTTTAGATAGAGAAGATTGAGGTTCTGTCCACAGAAACAGAAACTGAAAGTGTTTAGAGTGTTAAATATCTATCTAGAGATCTGCACAGGCCTAAAGGTTTGACAGACTTCGCGTTCACCATCTGTGGATGTCTGTAAACTCCCACATGTGCATTCCCTGATCCACACTAGTGCTGTGTCCCAAATCGCGCACTTCCACCCTCTAACCGACTTTTTTGAGGGTGAAGGTGGTTTTCGCCGGAAGTCGGTAAAATGCAGTGTACTGGTAGGGGAAGAGGCAGGTCTTTATTCAAACTGGAAAATGGTGGAACAACAGATTCACGTTATAAATGTAAAAAAAGAGGATATTTGGCGTTGCTGAGTCAGAAGAGTTGCTGGAAAAGTTTTTTGAAAAATAAACAGATGAAGAAATACAATATTCATTTCCGGTAAGTGCTCGGCGGCAGTGTGTGATTTCAGACAGAACTTACTGGGGAAATTGAGTGTACTGATCGTGTCAGTACACAGGACACACAGTACACTCACTGCAGTGCGCAATTTGGGACACAGCGTACAGGTGTATTCCAGTTGGTGACGTTGGTGCTCTTGTATTCCTTTAAAGACGAATTATATAAATGTGGTAAATATTTATATTTATATATTTTTTTTATATTTTTATATTTATGAGAAGCCTCATACAACCTCTCTCAAAGCAAGCATCCATTTTGTCTTCTTCTTCTTCTTCTTCTACTACTACTTCTTTCCCCGCATACCGGTGTGTACAGCACCAACAGGCTATCTTCTTCAAGGATAAAGATATATGCTTGATTATAAAAAAGGCTTAATCAAATAAGAAATAAAAAAACATAGTTACGCATTAGCCATTGTATCTATGAGGTAATGAACAATGAAGCTCTTGAATGTGTTTATTCCGTGTAGCACTCTCAAAATGTCAATGAGGGTGTTAAGCGTTCAGCCCTGTTGATAAAGTTTCATCAGCAGCACGTTTTAGTGGTCCCCACTGGCCCCCTGAACTCTTGGAGGAGTTTTCAGGCCGAGGTGAAATACTGGGAGCTCTCCCAGAATCGCTGAAAGGTGTTTCCACACAGAGCTTTGTTTGAGAGACAGACGAGAGACAATGTGTCAGAAATTAACTTGACATGTTGATGAATGGTTTTGCTGAAAATTTGACCGCCAGATACATATCTTAAACCAGCTCTCAGTTTTGGGAAGTGAAGGCGGTCGGATAACAATAATAATATTTGAGAGGTGAGAATGTGGGCAGGTTAGCGTAGAGCAGGCTGGAAGAGAAGATTTCCGAGGCTGTGTTCGGGGCGAATCGGTCACTGTTTCCAGGCGTATCAAAGCTGTCTGTGCAGCCAGGAGGACATTCTTCCTTTTTCACACAAGAGGCTTTTATTCTGCAATGCAGCCAGAAGGCTTTAGTAAATCTTCAGGCAAGAGTGTCCCACCTGCTTGGTGGATTTCTAGAAAAGGGTGCTTGGCCCCTCCCTGGAAATCTCACCTCCACTACATAGCCCTCAAGTGGCTCTCCTTCACACACACATGCACACCACACTTTAAATCCCTCTCCCCTCTTTTCACTTCCTCTCGCTCCTTTGTGTAACGGGTCTTTCTGAGAGACAATGAGCATCAGATGTGTGTAATTGCTGCTGGGATCTAAAGGCCTGGAAACACCTGTGATGTGCGAGATGAGACAATTACACACATGACAAGGTAATTAGCAAAGAGGGCATCAAGTCAATTTAACAACCTTGAAGATTTCCTCATTAAATGCTGGTGTTTCAGCGATTATCAGTGACAGTGGCCATGTGTGTCCCATTATCAGATGACTGAGTTTGCCCAGCTAAGATGTGGCTTTGTTCTGAGTCCAAACAGAATCTTCTTTCCCATGCCAGACGTTTCAGAAGAGCACACTTTGAACAGGACAAACTCAAATAAAGGTTAATTTCCTTAATAAGTTAGTAAATACAAAAGCTCTAACTTAAACCTGTATAATTGTACACAAAAGTATATCTTACAATTACATTCTGAATACTTCAGATTGTTCTAATATGTTTTTCATTTAAAAATCTGTGAAATTCTTACTTGTTTGATCCAGTGTCATGAAGAAGCTCATCTAACACAACAGTATTGTCCTTAGAAGTACAACGATATATCTTTATTTGTGGCAGACAACACATTTATGTTACTTTTCAACAACATATGTTACTCGTACATTTCCACACGACATATGTTGTTAATACAGCTTCTATTGAAAAGTAGCACAAATGTTGACTATCCCGAAGAAGACACACAGATGTGGTAAAAAAGAAATGACACTGTGACCTGTGTGTAACTTGTGTTTGTGATGGAAGTTAAATAAGTGTCTGTCCTGTAATAGCTGACCTTTAGTGGTCCATTTTGGGTTTGACAATAAACCAAACATTAATAAACCAAAACAACCTATACCTAAAATTCAAAGTGTCACTGCCTATTAGTAAAAGTAAACATTGTACACCCTAGAGTAGTGGCTGCCAACTTTTTTTTTTTTGCTTGTGACTTTTTAAACTGAGCTGATCACTTTCAATTACGCTTTGTTTATAGTCTCAAATCCTAACATAAGTTATCTCAGGATACCTATTATCATAAAGAGCAGGTCTATACCACACACTGATGTCTGCTTGTTACCCCTCATCAGGAGTCTATTATTTATCTATCATGTAGGTGTCTATTGTGGGCAGCATCAACATAAAATTCCGTCTCTTTTTCTATCATTTAAACTATTGTAAGAGGCCTAAAGAGGTAAAAGCAAAGAGAAATTGGCTATTAGCAAGAGACTCTACAGTCATGTTAGCTCTGCGAGGCTGTACTTACACAGGGGGGGTTGAACTTAATGTTTATTTTTACATGCTCACAGTGACAGTGCTTACTGCTAAGCATGGTATAATGTTTACCATGTTTGCCATCTTAGTTTAGCATGTTAGCATGCTAGTATTTGCTAATTAGCACCAAACATAAGTACAGCTGGGTTGTATTTAAAATTTGACCTGATGATGGAGTGAAATGTGATTGCGAAACGAAAAGGCTGAGGATCACCAAAGTGGTTAAAGTTCATTCTGAGGAGAACTTGAATGTGTGTAACACATTTAATGGCAATGCATCCAATAGTTATTGAGACATTATGCTCAACCTCACTGGGGCTGTAGGGAAAGTCAGAGGATCACCAAAGTCAATCTAGTGCTGCAGGAATAAGTCCTAAAAGCTGGAAATGAGTCTTCATTTTTGGACTTCTGGTTCCCCCTCTAGAAGGTTTTTTGAATGTGTTTTTGTTTATATGCCTTAAATAAGTCTGTGGTTAACGCAAGCAACATAAAATACATCAGTTAATACCCCACTTGTGAATTTAGAAGCTTGTACGTGTCTTTTAAAAAGGTAAGTAACTAACTACGTGGCTAAATGGACCACAAACCCCATCCCATCAAATCAGTTGGAAGCTACTGGGTGGTCAAGTTCATTTATAGCCTAGCATTAGCGTCTTACTTCTGGTGATTGCGGTTTAAAAATCATAAAAGTGGTGTTAATTTGCTATGATTAGATTATCTCATCTATCATTTTTTGTATTACCCTTTATTTAACCAGGAATATTCCCATTGAGATATAAAATCTCTTTTCCAAGGGAGTCCTGGCCAAAACAGCAGCATAAACACACACGTTTCACATTTTAAACCAAAACAACACACAACTAAACACGACACACAACCAAACATGATAAATCAACAAAATAAAACAGCATTACAAATACGAAATCCTGCTTTTGAATTGTCCATGCTGATGAGGGATTCCAGTTTGAAATGATCCTGTAGTTTATTCCAAGATAGGGGTAAGGGCTAAATATTTAAAAGCATCATAAACTTTTATTTGCCACCAAACCTATTTTCCACGATAATCCAAAAACCAACGTAAAAAAAAAATCCCATTGGCATTTCGTCGAGGGAACCAGGGCGATCCTAACTTCCAGGTGGAGCTACAAAAATAGGCCAGGCACTCAATAGGCTTCATCCTCTGGGGACCACAAGTGTCTCTACAAAATTTCATGGCAACCCATCAATAGTATTTCACTCTGGTTCACCACAATATTTTTTATTGTGCAGCAAACATGGCCAGCAATTTGGTCAACTCTGGTTTTTAAACATGATATATAAATAAACTTGACTTCAATGTAACACTCTGCTAAAACATGAGAGGCACAAACTGGGGCTACAGTCAGTGGTGGTCCAAAGTGGTGGACCGACAAACTAACAGATTGGGATAAAGTCATGCTACTAGCATGGCTACAATGCAAGGATTAGAAAAAGATAAGAAATTTTTTTTTTGTCAGAAATATGTTTTGTCTCCATTATATCCTTTCTTTTTGATCGTCTCATGACCCCAACGATTAATCAGGGAATCACTGCCTTCAAATATGTTCTATTCACAACCTGTATAACCCTAATTGTGTTTCATTAAAATAAATGAATGAATTGACATCATCACCAAAACTTCGCAAATAAAATTTGATTCTGAGGCTGCTCTCTATGTACAAGCACGAGCATAGAAGGCAGTCCTGATGTCATTTATATGTGACTGTTTGTCCTGTCCAGGGTGTACCCCGCCTCACGCCCAAGTCAGCTGGGATCGGCTCCAGCCCCCTGTGTGAGAAACTAGTGATGTCCTGTGGGTGCAGATGTGCTGAAGTCATTCAAAGCTGTGGCCTCTACACTTCCTGTTCATTTTTCAATCCTATAGAAGAAAACTTGGTTGAAATCTTCTCTCCTGACACAAAAAACATTAAAGGTTTTTGTTGAAGTGTTGGTTTGTTATTTTAAAAAAACAACATGCTAGTAGAGCAGTGGTATAGACACAGTGGATATTCTTTCAAATTCTGAACAGTAAAAAAGTATTTTAGAATAAATAAAGGATTAATACTTTGTTTTGATCTCCAGTGTGTGTGTGTGTGTGTGTGTGTGTGTGTGATATGCTGTATCTATCTATCTATATATATATGTATATATATACACATATATATTAATGGGTGTGGTGGGACTTGGAGAAAAATCATGTTGAAACGATCTACCAATAATGGTTCAATATGTGCAAATAACAAGCAGACCCCAGTGGTATGTCTCTTTAATCTCCTCAGTTTCTTCTCATCAGCTGCCATACAGTGGTATGTAATCCAAGCAGCTCAGCAGGACACCGTTGCTGTTTGTGAAGACTGATGCCCAGCCCGTGTTTCAGACACGAGATCAGGACCATGAATGTTAGTGCACGGCTGTACCAAAGGCACACCGGGCAACAGAATCATTCCCAGAAATAAGAGAAGAGAAAACATGATGTTATCCACAAAAGTACATCTACTTCAAAACATGTGGACCACGTACAGCACAATGGCTACTGCACAAAAGAAAAAATGATCATCCGGCAAAAATCTAATCTTTCCCACTGTGCCGTGATATGCCGTTTCATATTGTTTCCCATTGTTAGCAGTGGGGGGGCTGTTGTTAAGGCCCTTTGTGTGTTTGGGGAGTATGTCAGGTGTCAATTACATCATTCAAACTTTCTAAAGGTAATTATAGAAAGCCACGATGTCTTCAAGCAAAAATTTACCCTGAAATCATCGTATGAGCATGATGACATCAGTCCTCAGCAATTGGTTTTAATTTCACAAGGTCCATAATAAAACCGTCACGGTCATTGTGATGTTATTTTTTTTACCCAGAATTGTGCGCTCACAGCACTCAAAGCCCAATATTGATATTACTGCTATGAAATCAGCTGGACACCATTGTATTTCATTAGGCTGTGCAACTGGAGCATGTGGGGAGAATAAGCCCCATAAAAGTCTGAGCTCGCTGAATGGGCTGAGAAGTATTTAAAAAAAGAAAACACTGGGAGTGAGAGAGAGGAGTGAGGTTTTACTGCTTAAAAATTGGAGAGGTGACTGGGATTTCATCCAGGCAGATAGTCTGGTTTCAGAGATGGTTTAAACAGCTGAGGCAGGTCGCAGCACAATGCTGACCAGCCAAGTCCAGGACCAGGACAGGTCAAGGTGAGCAGATCCACCAGGGCCTGGTCTGAGGCTGTCAGACAGGACACCAGAGCTGCTGCATCGCCCTCTGCACTTGTAACATAGTCCCCCGCTCCCTGTATTATGACTATAATCCAGCTATAAAGAGTTATAGTCATAGTATGAGGTCTCAACTCGCTAATGAATGAAAAAGTACTTGACGTCTTTGTGTTGACTTTAAACCACAGAGCTGAACGCCTGCCAAGACTGATACCTGACTCCTGAACTCCTCGTGTCCTGTGGTGAGATGTAAAAGTGGGACATTCACATAGGAACCAGGGTGTGTAGTGATACATGCAACCCAAAGTCAACTCATATCCCGTATACTGTATGCAAAGTCAGATTAGTTTAGAATAGTTTAAGAAATCTGGATGAGAAGATTGATACCACTCTCATTTCAGTGCATCAAATATGAGGCTATAGCAAGGAGATGCTTAGCTTAGCTTAGCATAGAGAGTGGAAACAGGGGAAAGCAGTTTGCCTGGGTCTGTCCAAAGGTGAAACATGTCTTTTTTTAATCCGTAACAAAACCCACAGTGAATACGACAACTGGCAACAT
Organism: Echiichthys vipera; assembly: GCF_963691815.1. Lineage (NCBI taxonomy): Eukaryota > Metazoa > Chordata > Actinopteri > Perciformes > Trachinidae > Echiichthys > Echiichthys vipera. The sequence goes on along the minus strand of NC_139839.1, from coordinate 23,880,448 downwards.
CACGGTAAGAGCAAGACTCCAGGAAATCACTGTGCCCTGTGAAGAAATAGTCCATAACCTCCAGTAAAACCACAAATTTAGTTTTTACTCTTTGGTTTTTGTAAGGGTTATACAAGTTAATTAGTGAGCTTAAGAAGTGCTGGGAGGCACTTTTGGACAGGGCCAGGCTGTTCCTCTGCTTCCAGCCTTTGTGCTAAGCTGAACTAACTGTCTCCTGGCTCCAGCTTTATATTTAAAGCAAGCCTACTGTATGTTACTTTTGCTCTGGCCACAAGTGACAATTAGAGTGCAATGGTTCATGCTATAACTTAAGCCACTTTAATACATGCACAGCAACCCTAAAATTATCTAGACATTACCCAGAAGAGCTGTATGTAAGAACACAAATGTCTGAATCAGTTGAAACAGATGTTTAACCTGCCAGCTCCATAGTACAGAGGCCATTTAATCTCTGAGCGAGCCCATGTGTGAACTGAGCAGTTCATTGTGCGAAGAATTCACAGCTAGTAAGTTGGCGTGTTGATGCCGTTTCTATCACGGGCTCACTGATACCGAACGAAAACAAACCTCAAGGGTGAAGAAGAATGGGGATTTAAACAAAGACTCCCACGAAAATATCTAAGTGGAGAAACGAGAAGATCCGGTAACTGACGAGGACGGACGGCAAAATCATCAGACAAATTCAAAGAACCACAAGAAACTGTTGTTTATGACCAAATTCCAAACCAGCTCCGTCACCGTGATGTAATCTGTGTCATGTCCTGGCTCCTGCCACTCTACCCAGGCACCACTCCTCGCCTAAACCAAACAGAGTGTTTCTAGTGAAGTGAAGTGAAGTGAGAACGCGTCTGACACAGAGAATCTCCTGTTGTGTGCTACATGTGTGAAAGGGAAACCCTGGACAATGTCTGGACCTGGTTCTCCTGGCACTGTCCGAAGTTCATATGTGAAAAGGGCAATAGTGTAACAGTAGCACAAGTAGAGAAGGGTCATAACTCAGTCTCCTACAGCAACATCAGCGTTACCTATCATTAGTCAGCATAAGCTACTTGTCATACTAGACAAGTCAGACTGTATACTGGTAAACCCCCTGTGTGTTTTAAACTGAGCAAGGGTACGTTTTATTGCCCATGAATTTGCGATTTCATTTGTAGGATGAGGAATGTGTTATTTTTTCTTCCAAACGTTACATGGTCTCACCCCCATAGTGGTGTGGATCTCATCTTTGTTGCAAAATAACCAGGTTAAAACTGACTTAAAGGAAAGATTTGCACTCTGGTGTTTTGCCCAACAGAAGCATGACGGTGGTAATTAATTCACACAATATACTGTAATGCAGACATCAGATGCTCTTGACCTTTTTCTCTCCCATTTGATCACATATTTCCAAAAATAAATGTACAGTGCCTGACGTGTAGCAATGACAGGATTACAGTTCATGAGTGACACCCACAGTAATAATGACAAGGGATCTACTATGTGACGGAGAGCAGGTAATGACAAGGGTATCGAGTTTCACTGAGACCTAAGAATGACAGAGGTACGGTGAATGACTTTGACCTGGGACTGATGGTGTCAGACGATATGGCTGCTGTATAAATGAGGTGCTGATGGATTCTCCTCCCTGAGCTCACTGTTAATCCTACTTATGATACATGCTGACATGGATTCTACTCTATCAAAGGGCAGCCATCACAATCAGATGGATTGTACAATTCGGTGAATATAACAATCAATAATCAGAGGAGGACACTGCTAAGGAGGTAAAGACAGAGAGAAAGGGTTCATTTATTACTGTCGCACACATACACATACACATATACATACATCCATCGTGGTGTAAAGCCCCGAGACCCGGGCTTAGACAGCCAGCAGTGCTGGTTTGGCCAGTGTGTATTTTGTGAGGTGCCTGTGATGATGAACAGTACAGCAGACTATACAGTACATCGCAGCAGTGCTGAACTCTAAACGGAGTACTCAAAAATACGAAGATGGCTTTGAGTAAGGAAACAAGGCCTGCTTACTCTCACTCTCAATGCACAGTTCTTGTTCTCATAAATTTTAAACTGCAATAATAACCTGCAAGCAATCAACGTTTTAAGCCGTGCACCTGTGAAAAGCACAAGCACTCACATGCTACGCTGAGAGCAGGCCTGCCTTCCACGATGGCACAAATGTCCTGTCTCCTGGCTCGGATGAAATGTGATTCCCAGAAGGCTGAGAGTTGAGGCCTTCAGACACCTGTAGGGGCTTAGCTGTGAGCGCAGACAGTCTCCAGAGTGACACAAGGAGCTTATGGGAGCAGGAAACTGCTTTATGTGAATCTGGAAACAGAGAGCGCTAAAGGACAGAGTCAGCAATCATCTGCATTATTGAAATTCCTAATGGGGAGGACTGAAAAGTCCAACAGGTGATTCTTTAAGAGGAAGCTTTATAGCCATGAGGAATGGGCTAAAATACATTGATAGAAGCAAACCATGAAGTGCCTGAAACAACCAGGGGCAGATTTAAATTACAAGCACACTGTATACTTCAAATGCTTTAAGTTACTGTTTTCCGGTGCTTAATGTGAACAAATTGATACATTACCTGGAGCCCTGACAACACAGTGACACGGTAATACCACCATAAAGGTTGGATTTTACTCCGACAAGTGCGTAATGAGGTAAAGGAATGCAGAGGGCTTATTTCATTAGAAGAGGGCTTACTTGAACTGAAGGCACTGTAAGGTTTGTCACATGTACAACCACATGTGTACAGTCTATCGCGGGGTGGGAACCGGGGGGGCTCAGTGACATTTGTCCAACTTTACAGGGGAGTCAAAACAAAAAGTGACCATAGTTTGTAGTCTGTGATTATTAAATTCAATCTTTAATATTATAAGCTCATAAACATGTGGTTTACGATAGACGGAATAAACACCATTTTGAAGTGCACTTTGGACCCAAATAGTTCAGTGTGTTCGGGGTCAGGTCTTTTGGTGTTTGCTTAATAACTCTGTATTGGTTCAGAATTCACATTAACCAGTTTTGGCAGTAGAAATTTGATATAAAGGACTCATTTTCGTCCATCTCACTTACACCCCTCGTTATATAAGGTCTGTGGTGCGAACCAGGGAAAAAGCTATAACACCTCAGCTGACTGCCTCACTCAATGTTGTGAATCTGAAATAGTGAGGCTCATTAAAGTTTCATCTAGTAAAGTGAATAAAACTAATATGATATAACTCGCCACAATCCAGAAAACACTACAGTTACTCCTCTTTGATGCTGGCTGCAGTACACATAATTACTTACAGACAGAAGTGCTTTGTCTGAAATCAGTACAATATTTCACAACTTTTCCATTTTACTCCCCACAATAATAATAATAATATACGAGGTGCAGCATGTCTCTGAAAGCTAAATATACCAAAATTAACCTGAGCTACATGTGAAATATTTCAGATGGGACAAATAAACACATATAAATGTGGTAAAGATTAAAAGCTGTACCGGCCTGATTATTGGGCTTCAGGCAGTTCTCAGTGGGATGCACCTGGAGTCCATGACTGATGAAATAGTGTTGTAATAACCCATAAAGATATCAGCTGTGGCAAAGATGGACATCTGCTGTGTATATACCATCACAAGAACATGAAATGCAGAAGGCCCTTGTTCTAACCACGCAGGTGTTTGCACTAATAACAGACCTTTTGTCAGAACTGTGCGGTGTTCAGGACGACTTACACGTTTAAAGGCATTTTAAACTAACAGGAAAATCACAGGTGCAATCAATGAGAAATTCATTAACAAACATGCATAGTGGCTGCTTTGGATTCAGGTGTGCAGGGTCCAGGGCCCATGTATTATAGTTACTGCGACACCAACATGGAATAGAGCAATCAACAGTTGTTAGTTACACCTGCTGTTCCTGCTATGACGCGTCAGTTTGACTGCCATGAAAAAGCTTTGTTTTTATTAGTAAAGCTGAAAGATTTGGTATAAATTGAATAGCCGGTTGACAGGAAATTAATCTATTGTGATATTTTAATAATTGTTTAATTTATTTAAAGCAAAAATACCATATCAGCTTGTTTTCTTGATTCTCTGCTACCTTTTGGCTAATGTAATAGTAAAATGGATATCCTTCGGTTTTGGAGTGCCGATCAGAGAAAACAAGATATGACATCTCTAGGTGGATTTTAAGAATAATATGAATAATTGTTTGAGAAACAGCCATATTAATCTATAATCTAATCTCTATATTTCCTGTTGCAGTGAATGTGAATGACAGGAGGTTAGCAAGGACCTAGGTTGTTACCTAGTATTGGAATTCCATTGAAAAGCTCCATAATCAACATTTTTAATTACAAAACTAACATGGTTCTGAAACACACCTGTACTGAACCTGAGCACAGGTGTAATCACGATACCGCACACACCTGTGTGGGTGCGCACAGGTGGCATCTCATTACTTCTATTATTAGGTGATACAAAAGACGAGCCACATTTAGTTCATCCCTCCTGCAATGTTACCCATTTGGTAATGCCGCAACTTGTATTATGATGTCCATGGTGATCAGGTGCCTCGCACAGCAGTTGAAGAAATGGAAATTAATCTGAAAAGAAGTGAATCTGATAACTCTTTTTTAAAATATCGTTATTGTTGTCTTCCTTTATGTCATTATGATGTTCTTCAATGAATCTGTAAGTATATATGTACTATATGGATGTACAGTATATGCATTTTTAGCCATGCTAGTGGCATAGCTCTTTGGATAGCTTTAAGTTGGTCAGGATTGAAATAAAAAAAACCTTAACTATGAGGTGTTTCAACAAGTATTAGTTCGACTGCCATGAAATTTGTTTTTAAAAACTTTGGTGACCTCTGACTTCGTCTAGCACCATGACAAAATACCTGCAAAACCTGCCATCAGCCTTAGCTACACTTTGTGTTTAGTGCTAAATAGCAATGGTTAGCAGGGTAACACACTGCACTACGATGCAGAACATGGTAAACATAACTTCTTAGCATTAGCATGTTAGCATTGTAGTTGTGAGCAGGAACGTACCTATGTTCCCCACTTTGTATGTGACTGGGGAAAAGTGGACCCTTTTAAAAAAAACAAAACAAGGTCAGATGTTCCCTGCTGTCCACACACGGTCTGTTATTTTTTTTTCAACATTCAGTGCTGATTTGCCCGGCAAATAGGCCTCCGTAGACCCTGACTCTCACCCTGACCCTAACCGTTGTCTCTAGCCCTCACAAAATGATGAATTAATTCCGCAAAGGCAGAGGTTTATGTGACCGGGGAACATAGAACCCTTTTGGGGAAAAAAGTCTGATGCTCCCCTAGCGGGGGACATAGGGATGACCCCTTGTGAGCATGTTAGCATGGTAATGTTAGAATTGAGCTCAAAGCACAGCCTCAGAATGTTGCAAGCGTGGCTGTATTCTTTTCTAGGAGATATTGGAATTTTGTCCATTTTGAAACCATCATATCCACGTTTCATACAGTTATTTCATTGCTGTGAAAACCTCACGCCTGAGCACACGATACAAATGTAGGCCGAGCACTCTTAAAGGGAGCTACGTACATCCATGCTATAGGACTGCAAGTCTTTAATAACAAAAACAAACCCTCCATACAAAAGTATCTGTACATGGTATCTTACTGAACTGTATAGCATTTTATGGAAATGATTTAACATGGTTCATTTTTTAGTTTTAAATACAATATTTCTCAACAGTCAGCAACCACAGTACTGGGATCTGAAACACAAAGTGGGCTGCCAGTGGAGAGTCCATCTTTGACATCTTGTCCTGGCGGGCAATGCCAAGCAGCGGTCCACGTCAGGACTCAGACACTGGTTATATCAGTCTAACATTTGAAAATATTAATGACATCCCATGTGATTGGGCAACGGGAAACTAAATATTGATTTCCTTTGAAACAAAGCACATACAATTTGTCAAGAGACATAAATAATGCAATAATTGAATACCAGTGCAAGAAAGCATTTAGAACATGGAGACACGAGACAAAATAAGTCACAGGATCGAGACACTTCCTATTAAAACGTACAGTAGAGCCTGAGTGAGACATTCCAACAGAACACAGACACAGAATTTAAATTTTGGTCTACTGAAAGTGAGAATCAGTGGATGTAACATTAACATTCATGTTAACATAGATGGATACATTAAAACTGAAAAAGGAAAAGAGAAAAATAGAAGACATGGAGATGGACAGAAAAACAATTGCACTGTATCCCTGCCATGTGCTGTCAGCTCCAACCTGCCACCTGATCCTCATCGAAAGACCTGAAGGAGAAACTCGACACTGTGACGACGGGTGGTTTGAGCTGTCCTGGGGGATGCCACATGTCACAGTCTCTAATTGGGCTACTGGTTCCAGCTCCCACCTTACTCTGTGGAGGCAAGATCCTGCCCTGTTCAAAGGTCATTGGTAGAATAACTTGGAACCTAACTGTGATTGTGTGACTGTGGATGGATGCTAAGGTGCAGCCCAGACACACGCATATACATCACAACATCCCTCCTGCACACACCCACTGTCATGCACCCTGAATGAAGGCTCGGGAAGGGTCTAAACATTTGCCTGTACAGTCAAAAGTGAAAGAACTGGGGCAGCAGGCTTAGCCAAGATGATTCACTTTGATAAAACTTGTATAACTGAAAAAATTACAAAATCTGCTGCATTGAATTATCTCTATACACTCAGTGATGCACTGAGGCTCCACCGAGTGTGGGTGAGTGTGGATGTGAATCTTAAATGCTGTTTTGTAGAATATAGAAGAAATAGTTTTTGCAGTAAAGAAAACAAAATGCATGTGATGCACATCATCATTTCACATTAACGGTCCTGTCATGGAACAACAGGTCACAATAACAGACTAGTTAATGAGGGAGGCCAAATTATTTTGTGAATAAAATAGTCTACATAATGATTCATTTTTCCATCCATTGTTAAAACATATTAATGCTGGCATCAAAAAAAGTAAAGCTTACTGTCCCAAAACTTGCACTTTTAACTGCATTTCATTTAATAGATTAGAATGTAAATGTTTATAAGTGCAAATTGGTCGTTATTTCCAGAATAGCTCATATGATTTTTGATGCTGCAATAAGGGAGTGGGGACCCCACCCTTGTCCTCATGTCCCTGCCTTGCATTTGTCCAGACTCCCTGTGCAAGTTTTTTCATACCTCCCTCTCTCCTTAGGGCCTCCGTCTCACTTATCAGAGTTCTTGCGTGGTCTGCGGAAGCTGGACATGTTCTCATTTAGTGCATAGATGCGCCTGGAGAACTCCTCAAAGCCAGCGACGTCCAGCTCTCCCAGCACCTGTTCATCGCACTCCACAGCTACTGCGTGGTCCACAGGAATGCAGCGGTAGTCTTCCATCCGTGCCTCATCTGCTAGCCCTAACCCCAACCCCAGGCCTAAGCCAGTGGCCTCTGTGCCCATGATCTCCTCAGCTTGCTCCACAGAGCAGTGCAGCTCTGGGACCAGGCTAATGGGTGCCTGTCCTGGTACCAAAGAGCCGTTCATGGCACCTGTGTGCTGACTAGTTGAAATTGTTTCCTCACCAGTGTCATGCACTGTAGAAGAGTTGGGTGCAACAGTGCTACTGGGCAGCTCCTGAGCCTCTTCTTTATCTATTTCAATCGCTCTGTCAATGCTTCCGCGACTCACCACATCCTCCTCTTTCTCTTCCTTCTGCTCCCCCTCCTCATTAGACTCCGTAGTCTTGGCCAGGTTGAGTGTGGCCATGCCAGCATCAAGGGAGGAGGATAGTTGTTTGGGTGAAGGCGGTGCCAGGCCAGCCAGGGTCTGCTCTTCACCCATGGCTGTGTTGTAGCTGGGTGGAGGAGTTGGCTTGTACTTATCCGCCTCCGAGCTCGCCCTTTTTCTCAGGCCTCGGTCTGGGGAGCTGGTGTGGCAGGGGTAGCCTATCTCTGAGGCAGCAGACACACCAAGCTGAGACTTGGTCGGCACAGGGATGGAGCTAGAGACCTGGTGTCTGTCACTGTGAGGAACGAAGAGAAAAAGAAAGGCAATAAACAACTTAACAACAACATAAATGAAAGCACTGAGTTATTACTTCTATGCGTGCTATCCAATTCAAGATAAGACTTGGACAGTATTGGATTTAATTACAGCCAACATTAGAGCCTGGTTAATCCTGAGGGGTCAGTAAGACACACAGGCTCTATTTGGACCTTGTTCTCCACTGATCTCATTCCCACCCCTCCACCTAAAGTACCCTGGTCCAGGAGAAAGACAGCTGCAGTTCTTTGTAAATCACTCTAACTTACAACATTCAGAAAACATTTGCACATCCTGTGAGACTACATTCTGCTGAGTGGACGTGCACAGTAGGCGTCCACCCAAATATGTCAGACATTTTCCTTTGTAACAGATAACAGACTCAGGATCTGGGGACACCTCGCCTGGCCCCAGTACTGGAGTCTTAAATTTACTTGAATTGGGGCCCTACTGCCTCTTCTGATAGCCAAGGCCAAAACCACTGGACTGCTAAGTGCTCTGCCTAACGTGACCATACCGCTACGGTACTGTACCGTTGGGATCAAAGGTGAAGCAGGGCCTCCCGCTGCTATCTAGGGATTCACATATGGTGGTTAAAGAGCTGAGGAGAAATCTCTGCTTTTCAGTTGGACATGTATTCAAAATAATATCCTTGTAAATTTTCTCCTGTTGCTTTGTACTTAACAAGCAAGTTTTCTTTATAACAGTGGCACCTGAAGTACAGGTTTATTGTGTACTCGCTGAGCTCGCTGTCTGATGGACAGTTCCAACACCAAACACATGACAGCTTATAAATAGGGGCCTGACCTTGACCCATGCCAGCACCCTGTCGAGGTGGTCATGACAGGGTTCACAGGCAGGTCACTCGGCTGGGAAGAGTGGAGAAGCCTGTGTAGTTTTAAGAGAAACTTGTCAAACTTCAAAGCGTCAGTGATACAGTAAATGACAACCATCCGCGGTCTGAAGGTACAGTGTGTAAACGCGTATGGGAAAAACCTGCAAATACTGGAAGGATAGCATTTAAGCTGATTGTAGGCATGCAGATGTAAATGCTGGATGGTTAATGAAATAGGGTAATGGCCTGATCATGTGAGGGGGTTCCTATTAAATGGGAAGAACAGGAGATAGACTGTTTTGGTTGGCAGCGCCTAATGAACATATGGTTCATTATGCAGCAAAGCATTTTGGGGCAAAATGGAAACAATGTGCACTTTAACACCTAATCTTCCTGGGAGATGAATGAAAAAGAATGATTTGCCATCTCAAACACTTATCTGTGACTTTCCAAATGAAACCATCATGGGCTCTTTGGAAGCCAGTCCAAAAATTCAAAACTTGGTTCGGTAGAAAAGAAGAAAGACAGATGTCATGAGAAGTCAATTATCATTTAAGTAAGTGGAAAATGTGATTCAGACTCTTTGAAACACAATACAGGTTCGGAAACCGGAGACAACCGGTACTGAGCAAAAAGTTCAAGTTTCCATGCATCATTTATAAGAAGCTAATAAGTGACTACTAGGCTTTCTTAGCTTGACCGACTGATGTCCTTACGGCAATGGCTGATTGGATGGCTTTAATTTGAAACATTATCAGCCAATTTTTTCCACTCCCCCCTCCAGCTGGCTCTCTAATATAAGCCGTTCGGTAGGATTTTAGCTGGCCATCTACGCCACAAGCAAATGTATTATTGACACTGGCATAAAATCACATGGTCATCACACCAAGTCTTTTATATAATGAGGAATTTTGTATTTGGACCGTGTTATTTTGTTCCACTCAGTTTATATGTTTGGCCTACATTTGTCCTATTATTTGTGTCAAATTGTGCAGTGGTGTATGAGTAACAGAGGAGACTGGGTGTGTCTATGAGGACTTCAGCCAAGCAGACCTCTGGGCAGTCATAACAGTTTTTCTCAAAACATTTTAACTATTATATCGATGACATGTTTTTTTAATGTGGGCAATTAGACTACACATGTATGGCCACTGTGAGCATGTGTGCCGATTAAGGTTGCTGGGAAGACAGAACTGCTGAAACACACTTCCTAAAGTTGTTTGGGAAAGCTGGAACTCATAAAGCCAAATACTTAAATTGCATGAGCTAGCTGTCTCTTGGTGACATTCTAGGTACACTGCGTGAGATTTTTCGTATTCTTAATAAACATTTATTCTGTTCCCATTCGGAAATTTCGTTCTCATGCATAAATCATTCTTACAAGTCGTTCTTGAAAAGAGGTGGAAGGAAATTCTAGGGATGACTTTGTCTTTATGTTGGCCCACCAATTTGGTCCAGACTGAAATATCTCAACAACTATTGGATAGACTGTGATTAGATTTAGTATATCCATGGTCCTCACAGGATGAACCTTGCTTCTTTAGTGATGCCCTGACTTTTCCTCTTGCGCCACCAGCCGATCAAAGTTTTCACTTATCCAGTTACACCTGAACATCTACTAGACAGATTGGAGGAGACTTTTTTGATCCCTTGACTTTGCCTTGAGGGGCCACCATGAGGTTAACATTTAAGTGCTGCCCAATATGATTGTGATAAGTTTAAAGTAATACAAACGGCTCAGTAATTTTTCACCTTATACATCAACGATAACTGGGGCAGCCAGACCATACTGAAGCACTGGAGTATGGTCTGGCAATGCGAGACTTTGACTTTGGTGATCCCTTAACTTTTCATCTAGTGCCACTATCACTTAGCATGTAAAAAAAAAAGTCCAATACTTGGCTTCATACCTTCAAAACCAATAATATCCCCATCTACCTCAGCTGTACATAGTAAAATGCTACACTAAGGCAGTGAACATAGTAAACATTATACCTGCTTAGCACATTAACATTGTTATCTTGATCATTTTGTTAGATTTTAGCTCCACTTTGCCAAAGTACAGCCTTACTGCGTCAGAGTGATATGACACATACATAAATTTATGTCTGTCATACGCTGCAGCCCACTAGAAGTTATTATCGTACATTTAATGATGTTATTGTGTACGTCTTTAGCATTCCTCATCTAATGATTATGTTTACTTTAATGTTTTAAACTTTCTGCTGCAATGGCTTGACCTTTGGCATTCATATACTACCTATAGCATCACCAACTGCAATAACTTTATCAATAACAATAATAATGAAGAAAATAACCTATTCTATCCATATTAGGAAATGTCCCCTCGGATGCACACGATTAATAAGGATGGCACTTTACAATAAAGAGCTCAGATTTAAAACTTTCTGTGCAGCTTGGACTTTATCTCAGGATTCATGATGAGCAAAGTGAATTCATGACAGCAACTTGATATACCATACTGACGGGAAAAAGATCTGTTGCTCACCCCAAATGTATGACACGCAGCTGTATAGTGATATGTTCCCTCCACTGGCAGCTACCACCTACAATAAGTCTGTAAATGTCACTGGACCCCAATCTGCTACATCACCCTGACAACTACTTCACTGCACACTGTATGCTGCTAAGAGGTTCTGCCTAAATCATCAAGGAGCAAACTTGACATGCCAAGCCAGAAATAGCCCTAACTCCTTTTTGTGCACGCTCTTCCTTTCCACTGCTGATGTCAAACCTGGCATATTTCAGACTGACTCAGGAATTCAGTAAGTCAGACCTTTCCACTGTCCATTCCCCCCGACAGGTTTCACAACATGCCCCGCTCATGTCCAGATCCTGCTAAGGAGCCACGATTTTGGGCCAAAACCAACAATGGCAGATAAGATTTGGCCGTTTGATGTGGTTTAGGGAAATCCCTGTGAAACTACAAGCAAACATTACTAAGAATTTGATATGCGCTGTGGTGGAAGCTAAGTTTTCTTTTTGCTTTAACAGACCAGGACTTATTGACTGTCCGGCCTTTGAAGACAGGGATTCACCACAGCGCAGCATGTGCGACACCATCAACAAGCTGACAATGTCAACACCCCATAATACTCAATGGTGCATTAGCTGACATATTACATCTTTTGCAAAGCTAATGCTGTTTTAACAACACAAATACAACACTGATATGAAAAGTAAATGTTAATTGTTTAGAACTTTAATGTGAATTTAGTTATTTAATCCTATATCCTTTTTAAGTATGGCTTTGTAACACTGTCCACTACAGATGGAAAACAGCATTTTGGCTGCTTTGGTGCTTTTATTAATGTGTATTAAAACGAAATACATGTGTGTGCACTGTACATGAAAATATAGCTCTACAGTTAGTTGAAAGAGAATGGAAACAAAAGAGAAAGCCTGGCTCTGTCCAAAGGTAACGGAATGTCTCTATCAGCACCTCACTGATTAACACATCATATCTTGTTTGTTTAATATGTAAAAAAGAAAACAATTTATAGATTTTCTGTGCACAGTGACTTGCTGTCAGTGTGTATGCTAAGCTGTCCTAAACACCGAGTTAGGATTTTGTCTGAACAAACTTGGTTCACCCTAACCCTTTGAAAAGAAAACAACTAGTGATTATTATTTTACACATTTTAGAGAATTTTAAAGCTGAATTTCAAGAATAAAAATCTATCATGCTATAGTAACTTCCTCTAAAAAACGAAACGTATGGAAATGGCATTATGGATGTTCCCATTGGATAATGAGGAAGTACTGTTTGGAGAACCAGTGCACTTTTACAGAATATCACATAAACATGGAAAATGTCCTAGATTTATCCTCCCAAATAATCATCCACTACCATAAATACAGTAAATCCATTGGGCACCTGTCAGACTTAATCTACCTTGCAAATGCTTATTTATGGTATATAAATTGTAGATTATATCCTTTTATCTTTCATTGACCAGACTGCAGCTGTCTCAATATATTTGTGTACACCATGTAAAACCGGGGGACTACTGTGGCTTTGCTAACTTTTCACTCACTATGGGGTCTTTGGAGGGTTCACGTCCCCCCCCAGCTACAGCGTTGAATCTGTCTGGCCGGGAGCTCCGTCACACCTTGCCTCCCCCCATGTGTATAGCCCTGCTCCCAGGCACCGGAGCGGGATTAGGGCCCTGTGAACTTCTGCCAGGCCCTCAGCGGATGTGGAGCGGCAAATGGCAGCATGTTGAATGTGTTTGCTTTGATCTCTGCAGACTGTACAGTTTACAAAGAGTTGGTTTCTGGTACTGTCTCTGTCTGCCTCTGGGTAATAGATTCACCATTTTCCACTGTTTCTTATCCTTCAGCAAGATTTAAAAAAAACAAAACAACCTATACTGCCCATTTTTCCCCAGAGTTGGACTGTATATATTATGACATGTTATGATGTGTTTCTGAGACAGTACTGTTTAGAAATGTATAAAGATATGATCAGCAGCTCATCAGACAAGCATCATATAGCCCAATGTACAAAAATTACATACTTTTATTCCTACATGCACTCAGCTCTTTCTCAGCTTTTCTTTCAGGTCTGTATAAAAAGTTTCAGATGAACCAGCTATACTCCCGTGGTGTGGGTCGTGGTGCTTTGGGGAAAGGCTCTCCCGGCAGAATGGATGCATGCTGAATTAGTTCTATATGTAGGGAGGAACCATTTCCAAATGTGTTCTGGAAACCTTGCCCTTGGTCATATCCTTCATCACATCATCCTCGTTTGGATGCGTGGAAGGAAGAAAGAGGTGGCAAGGAGGGATAGAGGAAGCAGATTAGTCTTTCTCTCACAGTCTATAAGATAATTATCTGCAGCTGCCATGCAGCATTTTCTATACATCCATATTTCATGAGCTGGGTCCCAGAGCATGAAATTGTATCTGAATGTAGGCTTTTTCAAAGTAAACTGGAACTGATATAGGAAGGAAACAATGCAACAATGTGTAAAGAAAAATCCATGCATACCTTCCTTAATACAGGGCATTGTGAAACATTCACCTCCTCAACCTCACTGGAGGCATTAAGTTAGGCTGAAGGTGCAACATGTATGGTCTTGTAATGACAGGAAGGCAAATTTAAAGCTTACATTTACATAGATATCTTTATCTTTATCTTTTATCTTACAAAGTTTAACATTATTATCCCATCATGCTTTGTTTGGGTCTAAATTATACCATTTTGCAAATAGATCCTGATTTTGATCTGATCTATTGCTTCATTATGTAGCTACTTAAGGTACAGCATCTCTTGCTTGTCGAGTGTGGGGGGACTATTGATCGCTCTGAGGAATTCTGTGTGAATGCATACAACTTACTTATATCACGTGTTGTACTGCCCAGTATTGAGCGGTGGCAAGATAGTTCAAAGCAGTTAAATAGCTATTTGTTAATAACATGTCATTTTTCACATTAACAAAAGTTTAGGTCACATTTTGTACCTTTGAGCCAGTAATGTCCTCTACTCGACTGCAGGCAGATACATCACCAGTCCCCTCAACTGAGGATTCCAAAGTCATATGCTAATCGTGCTAACCTTCCAAACTCGGGCCTTCTCGGATCAATGCTCGCTTCCATGAAAGTTGATATTTGTGCAGAATTGATTCACTGGCTTCTGACCTTTGCTTGGGGATTACTTTGATAAAGAAAGAACTGGAATCACTACGACAGCGGCTCAACTCCCATGACCAGAGCATACATGAGCTGGAGTGTGTGCACTGACAACTGCAGCCAGCTGTTGGAGTTGGACTCACTGAGCTACTGAGTGACAAATGTGAGGACTGTAAAGCTTTGGAGCTTCGGTACTGATCAGGAGCAAATATTCGGATATTTGTTGGCAGCGGCAGCAAGCGGGGACCAATCAGCCAGCGCCACACCAGAGCACATTGGAATTACACTCGGCCGGTCACTTTGTTCATCTTCGTTGAATTGCCTGAAAACGACAGCTGGCTTCTACAGTATAACCACAGACCTCTACACGCGTTAGAGTCCTAGCTATTCTGCTTTTCTTTTTTATTATTTTTTTTTTTTTCCTGGCTTTTTATGCTTTTATTTCGACTGTACAGTTGAAGATTGACAGGAAATTGGGGAGAGAGGAGAATGTGCAGCAAAGGCAAAACGTGAACCCGGCCTGCTGCAGTGACTCAGCCGTGGAATATGGAGTGCCCGCTCTACCGGGTGAGCTAGTGGGCGCCCCACTACTCTGTGACCGGTTGCCAGGGCTCATTGTAACATAACTCAACAAGACATTTCTCCGTTCTCAGCTGAGATGGATGGCACAGCTCTGCAGTATATTGGTGTTTATACTGTATAACCCAACAAACGAATATCTGACTTCAGATATAACCAGGCAAACTGTTTCCCCTGCTTACAGTATTTCTGGTAACCTGCCTGTGAATGTTCTTATTTGTCCAGGTCATCGTTATCCCCAAAGCAATTTCAGTCAAAAGCAGCTGGACTTGGTTATTTGTCTAGGAAGACGTTTCACCTCTCATCCAAGAGGCTTCATCAGTTCTGGTCAGCTGCATACATGAACTGATGAAGCCTCTTGGATGAGAGGTGAAACGTCTTCCTAGACAAATAACCAAGTCCAGTTGCTTTTGACTGAAATTGCTTTGATGATATTTCTGGTAACATAAGCTAATTGACTGCTGGCTGCTTCATATTTACCATACAGGAATGAGAAGGCTATCAATCTTCTAATCTAACTCTCAGCAATAAAGCAAATACACATTATACCTATATTGTACTTTTCCTATAGCGTTTTGCTATCTCTGTCCTCTTATTAGCAGAGCTGTATATTTTATGACAGTGTAAATGACTGATCTCAGTGCTGCTAAAGCTGATAAGAAAGACAGTTTCTTGATTCTCAGCTGATGACTTCTGAGTCATTACAGGACTGCTTTTGTTCCTGTCCCTGTGGTCTCGTTGTCATACAAGCAGTGTGGTTGTGGCAAGCCACTGTAGAACACTTCTACCTCCACGTCTCTGAAAACACACACACACACACACACACACACGCGCGCGCGCACACACGCACACACGCACACACACGCACACACGCCTTCAGGCTTAGCAGGCATGCTTTCATCTCATCTATCTTTGGGCCCTTCCACTTCTCATTAAGGAGGGGGGCGGTGCAGGGCTGATTTGAGAGCTCAGGCTTTTCATGACTTCTTTCCTTTCAAAACAAAAGATTATTCAATTAATGTGTGTAATACACATTTTCCCCTTTGCTGACCCTGGGAGAGGATTGGAGATCAAAGACAGCTTTCTCTTTTATAGGGCAGTGGAGCTGCGGTCTCAGACCAACTCAAGTTTTAGTGAAGGGTTACTTACAGGCCATACGCCTGTAGGAGAGAGTCAGAGATCTGAGCATTCCACTTCATGGGGACAAAGTGGCTGCTGCAAATCTCATCAAGCACTGCTTTTTTTATGCACAGGTACTGGTGGTGTGCAGAGGTGCTACATCATTACAAAGGTGAAGCATTCTTAACATTTATCCAAGACATTCATATGATTTCAGATGATACTGTGCTGTGTCAGACCAAACTTCTTCTTTTTTTTTTTTTAACTAAATTTGAGTGTCAACTCTGGTAGTTATGGGAAACCTCAAGGAATCTGTTGAGGACCATTATTATTTACAATACATTACAATTCAACCACATATACTGTACATACACTACTGTGCAAAAGTTTTAGACTAGTGTGGAAAAAATGCTGTAAACTAAGTATGCATTCAAAAATGGAAAGCGTTCATAGTTTATTTTCATCAGTCATCAAAATGCAGTGAATGAACAGAAGAGAAATCTAAATCAACTCAATATTTGGTGTGACCACCCTTTGCCTTCTAAACAGCAACAATCATTCTCGGCTGGTAGGTTGTTCCAAACATCTCAGACAACTAACCCCAGATCTTCTGTGGATGTAGGCTTCCTCAAATCTTTCTGTCTCTTCATGGAATCCCAGACAGACTGGATGATGTTGAGGTCAGGGCTCTGTTATGGACGGACCAGTTTTAAGCCTCCTACTCAGTTGTTTCTGTTTCATTTAATGACTGTTTAAACCTACATGTGAAATTGATGATCATTAGCACCTGTATAACTGGTTGATCATACACCTGAATTTGTGCAGGTTTAGCTATAAGAATTGATGCTGGTTTGAAGGCAAAGGTAGTATCACCAAATATCGATTTGATTTAGATTTTTTTTCTTTTGTTCGCTCATTTTGCATTTTGTAAACTGGTAAAAAAAAGAAACTTTTATTATTTCGATTTTTGAAAGCTATTTTAGTTTACAGCATTTTTTCACACCTGCCTAAAACTTTTGCACAGTAGTGAATATATACCATATATATATAAACACACACATATAGCAAAATAGGTGTTTTTAGCCGTGATATTGCTAGGCTGGTGAGTTTTTTCAAGTCGGTTTATATTGAGTCTAGAGTAACTTAATCACAGTTGAAGAAAGAGGAGTTTCCAACAGCATGTGTAAAGTTGGAGTTTAATGTGTCTCCCAACACCTTTACCGCAGAAACAGACTAAGGACAGAATCATCTGTCAAACTTCCAAGAAAGAGAAAATCATTCTAACTGCTTCCAAGAACCTGACAGGAGAATGTGTGAGGATATGACTGATAGGCAATGTAGATAAATGTGGGATTTATGTTATGCTTTAAGAAGTATTTCATGTCTCGGATTACAACAGAAAAAAGCTACAAGATGTGGACTCTTTTCTTCTTGGACTAACAGTATCTTGGGGGAAAACTGCAAATAAGTCTGAAAGTGGATCGTTTTATAATCAGGCAAATACACACAGTTCCCACACATTTTGATGGACAAGATCTCCAAACTTTTGCATAACTTTTTAAGGACATTCATAACATTTAACACAAACAGAACTGTATAGTATACTTTACTCCAGGTGTTAATTATTATATAAATAAACCTAAATCAGTCTGGCACTGGCTTTCCTCCATGAGGGGAAACGGAACTGATTGTTCTGTCAGCAACACAGCAACATAAGTATGTCGCCTACATACTACATAATATGTGCATATATGTGCACTTGCCTGACATTATTCAAGCATCAGATTTAGGTTCTATTCAAGCATAATTTCAGCTAGCTGACCAACATGGAGGGAGAGATTGAACGCAAGGAGAAAATCAAGAAACGAATGTGGTAGCAAACAAAACGGACCAACAGCTACAGAAAATTGAATTTGGTGTTACATCACACTACGTGGAAGGTTATCCATGGAGATAACTGAAACAATTAAAACAACAAAATTCAACTTTTCAAAACTTTCAAGGATTTTACTATTGTTTTTCCATGACTGTGGGAACCCTGAATGCAGTACAGTGCCAAAACTCCAAACAAGTGCAATGAAAAATACTATAATGTATAGAGCCATGGTTTAAGCTATTTGGATGAAGGTGATGTGGATCGTAATAAATGATGCAATGTAAGAAAAATGGTTGATTGGTAAAAAAAAATGAAACTATTCCGAATATTTTAAAGAGTGCGTGATCCTTATGTTCGATTGAAGCAGACTCACTTTCACTTCACTCTCACTTTTATGAAACATTCTTCTGGCTTCAGTGACCTGACATGTTTGAGGTGTCTTTCTGATTCTTACCATCGGACCAGCAGACCATGCTCCAGAAAGTTCTTCAGGTTGGGTAGAGTCTGCTGCAGGTCTGGGGTGGTCAGGCCATGTTGATATCTCAGCTGCAAGAAAAGGGAGCACACACTGTATCATTAACCTTGAGAGACCTACCACATTGTCCATTCTACATGCGTGCAAAACGTGTATGGCCAGCTAGCACTACTGCAAATCACTTAGACACGTATGCACATTCTCCATGTTTGGATGTCATTAGGAGAAGAAATACCACCTACAGGAGAGGTCTGAAGTCTACATTCTTTCACCATGACACATTCTTCTCTTCCCATCAGACCATTAATTATCTGGACACACAATGGGCATCCTTCCCTGATAACAGGCATGTGCGGTAATATGTAAGGTGTGTGGAAAGACAGGGGGGTGAGATGTGGGTGGCAGGAAAAAACAAACTTGCTGTTAAAACATCTGGACGAAATGGGGCAAAGAGAGCACATCAGAAGCCCTGTTACATTCTCCCATGATCTCTCCCTCTCTCTTCGGTAGATCCACTTCTAAATTTGGCCTTGAATGTTCCCTCCCTTGTACCACAGTGCTTAATTTCATGATGATAGAATCAAATCCAATGGAAAAAAAAAAATCAACAAGGCCACCTTGAAACTTCAGCTCTGGTGCCAGAAATATCTCCTCTAACAGTTGAGCGATGTCACAGCGAGCCAACTCCTGTCCCAGAGAGTTTATTTAACCTATATGACTGAACAGCAGAGGAGCATCATGCCGCACGTCCTGCGTATATCTCTGAGGCCCCTCTGTCACACACACTGCGTGCACCAGCTGACATCTGTTTTGTTTCCACTTGGGTGCCGCGGCAACCACTCTGCTTCTCTCTCACACACCACACACACACACACACACACACACACACACACACACACACACACACACACACACACACACACACACACACACACACACACACACACACACACACACACACACACACACACACACACACACACACACACACACACACACACACACACACACACACACACACACACACACACACACACACTCACACACACCCACACTCACACAACCAGGGTAATTGTTTCTTTATGAGCACATAATTGATGAGTGACATGACAATAAAGGAATTACAGAGAAGTACATCTTTGAACCTCACAGGGCAAAGATCAGAATTCCTTGTTTTTCATCGAGACAAGTGGTTTTCAGGGTATCAGCAGCCCCCACAGCATATAAATACCTGTTACAATGAGGTAATTGGTGTAAGATTTGTTCAGAAAGCTGCTTTATTACATAGCGGCCCTTTTAAAACTAAACCAATGTAAAGAGGAGTGGCATAGAAGTATGCACAGGCCACATGTGCTTGTGTGTCAAATTTCCCCTCAACATAAAACTGCCATTCTGTCTGAACAGAATAATGTGAGAACTGTTTATCAACGGCACAGTATTTGTTGGACACATACTAAAGTCTGTATCAAGGTTCCAGTATGTTTGTGCATTTGTGTTCTGCCTAAGACGGTCTGTGTCTGTTAGGGGAGCCATAGAAACAACAGTCATGATAGTATCAGGGGAGGACTTCTCAAAAGAAGCTCAGATTGAGGGAGTGACACAAGGGGTGTCGCCTCAAAACCCAGATGGTGATGGAATGGTCCAAAACCTATGAGCACAACATAGAGATCCATTCATGGCTCAGTGTTAACCTCAGGGTCTGACCAAATGACGGCGATGCACCGTCCACAGGGCCAACCGAACGGAATTGGGTTTGCAGCAGTAGGCCAAGATCAATAACGCCACCAGTTTAGAAACAGAACGCATAGCAACACTGGGCAGGGGGGCTTGCTTGTTCTGTGGCCAGATGCTAAAAAAAGGAAAATCCCAATCTCATGGAAATCTCAAGGTTACGGTCTAGAAAGTATGAATCAGAAATCGTGAATCAGATATGAGCAAAGGATAAATATTATGGCTTCAGCAAAGGTAAACAGCGCTTGTTGGATATACTCTATGCTTTCTTTGATTCTCAGTCAGAAGGCGCAACAAAATGCTATCTTTAAATTCCATTACTTGGCTTGAGCTCTGAAGTGTGTGTAATAACCACGCTGCGTGTCTGACAGGAGCCCTACGTCCAATTACATGGCTGTATGTCTGAGAGTCTGTGGGAGAGAGAGCATGAGTATGCATTTGAATATGTGCCTCCTATTGTTTTCCTGATGTGTAGAGATCTTGCCAAGCATGCAGAATACAGAAACGGGAAACGTGATATGGGTGAAGACAGGAGAGCGATCGGAGAAATCACTGGCTTCCATTGCTATTGTACTCGCTGTGGGGGATTAAAAAATAGGAGGATGTTACTGTCTGGACCAAGAACATTATAATGTATGCCTCCAACAAGCGAACGCAGAAGAATTCAAAACTCTACCTGCATGAATGTTTTCTCGTGCTTATGCCAAATCTCTGCCAGTGGGCACCAACAACACTTTAGCTAAGTGTTTGGTTGGCAGCAGTGCAGAGCCAGCAGCACTGGGCAACTGCCGCTTCACACTGTCTCTGTAATGATGTGTTAAACACATTCAGACAGTTTGGAAGACTGAATACTGCAGCCCTACAGCCGACCCAGCGCTCAGCCAGCCAGACCCTATCAATATTCATAAACTGGTCTGGCCCTCCCTAGTGGAAGCTGCATTAAGTTTCTCCTCAGAGTGCACCTTATGTGTATATATGTAAGTTGCTCATGGCCTTCGTCCTGGGAAGGCATATATCCTGGAAGCTGGCTGTCCAATATGCAAACATCAACCTCCTCCCTTCTTTTCTGCTCACTTGAGACCAGCAGAAAAAACACATTATTGACCTAGCTGTGTTGTCTGGGGAGAGAACAGAGAATGTTGTAAAAGAGGAAGAAATGTGTGAGGCAGCCTAACGTCATGAAGCCGGGTGTCATTTCCAACTGTCGGCGCCATGAAGGCTTTTGACTCTAAGATGGAAACAAACAGCTGAGCGGGAAGGTTTAGATTCTAGTCTGAGAACCCAAACTGGTCTTTGGGAGTGTGTTGTAACTGATATGGGGCAATGTTGTAATTTACATGTGGTAAAAGCACAACAAATTGATTTCTGTCACACGCAACAGGGATGGAAATGTATAAAGTCCACAATCCAGTAAATGTGAGTATCTCAGAGAGTTTTTGTGCAAACACGGCAACGAGAAAAACCTCTGAGTGTTCCTATGTCAACAGCTCCAGACCAAATCATACAAATTGCTCAGAATCAGTCCACTTGAGACAGCTTGTCATTTCTAGTTTCCCTTTCATACATCATTACAATGAATGCTGGAGGAGTCCTTTGCATGCTCGTGCTTATGTGTATGGAAGAGTGCTTTCGAGCTGCTGGCCACGGGGTTCTTTGTAATGGGGCTAACCAGATCGTGGTGAGAAATTCCCAGGGCCCATTGAGGATGGCTGAAAGGTGAGAGGAGTTGTTGGGTGGGGGGTGGGCTTTCACATGATGACATAGTGAAACAGATCCAGCCAGGTCTCCCCGTTGCTGCTCACACCTTTGTGTCTGAACACTCCCTTCACTGTTTAGCTATTCCACAAAACCCACCCATAGGAGACACTGCATGATTAGTGGATAATCAGTTGGTATGACTGCAAGGTATGAGTCTGTGTGAGGCAGCATCCACACTATTATGTTTCCCTTTAAAAAATGCATATCTTCTGCAAAGTTTACATCTTACATCTGCACTATTCTGGCATTTCCACGCTCCTACAACAGAGATGTTTCCTTCTTGGGGAGGGGGTGGGGGCTCCATTCCCTTTGCCATGGCTTCCTCTGGCAATGAATAACGCTCCGGGTGTGGACGGAGATGGTTTTTGTTTTAAAACGCTGTTTTAGAATGAAAAATAGCAGTGTGGATATAGCCTGAGAGTATAGAGAGTGAGCGCAACTGACCTGCCCCATCTGAGATTTGGGGACTCATCCTCATCCATCCCAAAGATAAAGTAACAGCCTCAAGAATGCTTCGGTATATACAGTCCCAGCCTGCCAATCCACTGGAGCCATGACCACACATAAACACTCTCAAACTAACTAGAGCAGGCAGGAACCAGTCAGTTTACAGTACATGCCACCCATCATTTGGCAAAACCTGCTTGTTTGCCCTGAGCTCTGTACAGAGGCTAAACAAACCGCCTGGCTCAGGCCACGTATTACTGTTTCCCCAGGTTTGTCAGTACTAATCAGCCTCACGTCAGACCGCAAATGTGGGCGGGCTGCAGCGACTTTTGAGGTTGATTGCTGCTGATGGGGTGTAAGAGGGTGGCCCAGGTAACAAAGCACACCTCCCCCCTTCCCGCCCTTTATGCTATTAGGTCACTGTGGGAGCCACTTGTCAGCGCAGACATCCCAACAGTTCAAGTTGTGCATGTTATTAGCATCGTTTGACAAGCGGTCTTCCATGGTCACTGGAGATGGGCAGTGGAAGGAATCTGGGAGGCAGGATATTTTCATCAAGAGCGCTGCCTTTCATGTGTCAAGGGGTTAGAAGTCTCCAAATCAAACTCTGGAGTATCCTGTGCATGTCTGACCTGCATCATGGAAAAATTACCCAGTGATTTATAATCAGCAGGCTTTTGTCCACTGGGGTAAAAATAGAAATGGTTATTTTACAGGGTATATACAGGTTTTACAAAGTCCCTGGGGGAGATAATCAGGCAGCTCATTAGGTCCTATGACAGCTTGTTATAGAGGGGCTAACCAGGTGTTCCTCCCTCCACCATCCCTCTGGTCAAACTGGGGACTGGATACTAGAGCGGAAACTGTGAGGTTGACACAGACTGTAGTCTCCATACATAGACCTCATATGTAGACAACTGGTGCTATGGGAGATAACCTGCCACTGACAATATTTCAGGGCTGTGCCTCTTCTGGTTAAGATCACTGATAAATGAAAAGCTTACATACCAGTGAATAAAAAAACAAGCTGTAAAAACAAATAATACTGTTAGAGCTGAATGGCATAATAAAATATCCTGCAACAAATTATGAATATTAGTGTTGAGTCATTTGTTACAGTGTAATGGAACAGATCCTGTTGCTTTGACCATCATTTCTTCTGATCCTGCCAGGAAATGCTATAAAGTCTGCATGCTGGGCTGTTAATTATTAAGCCAAAGCTAACAGTGTTTCAGTGACCTGTACGCCAAACAAAGTGGTCAGTCAAACTGCAAAATCAACTGGCTTGTTTGCGGAAGTTAAATCGCACACTTACTGTACTCTAGTTAAAACTTTCTCAAATACTATTAAAATCTGACACATTTTGTTGAGTTCAATTAAATAGTGAAAACTGTATTAGATACTGATAAACTACACTATTAGCCAACGTTGCATTTGCTTCTATTTGGACTGATACGGGTGGTAATGTTTATGGGCCATTCCTCGAAGATTTTAATAATGTAATTTCAAGTGAGAGCTGCAAATAAAATGGTTAAAAAGCAATAGTTTCTTGGCTTGGGAGAGCGGCTTTTGGGCATCTATAGTGTCCTCTGGAGCCATTTGGCTGGCTCATGAAAACCACAAACCCCACACAAAGTTCATGTTTTTTTCTTAATTAACTCGAGCCAAGAATTTCGATGATTCCTTCACACAAGATGGCAAGCGCCAATTTTCCTGATGGCAACAGGTGAAGTTTTACTCCTCTCATTATTGTGGTAATTAAATTTGTGTGTGCATTCCTGTTTTAATCTTCTTATTATGACCTTTTGTTTTCATACAGTCAGCTCACACAGTGGCACTCACATCAATCTAATTATCTTTAATTTTTGTTTACAGCTCTGTGAGCCACATAAGCTCAGCATCTTTTATCCTATTTGCCAACAGATCTGTTTTCGTCAACTTTTTCAGTCTGGCTATGAAGAAATAAACAATTCATTCAACTCAGTGAGCTGATATGGTTAGTAAGAACGTACATTACAACACTTTATTTACATATGCAGAGAGTTTCTGTCTGATCCCTTGTTTTGACGTTTCAATAAACACTTTGACTGCTCCAGAAGAATGGCGTTATCTTTTGTGCCAAGCTGTGAAGCCAGACCTCACCAGTTTTTCATTTACAAAGTATTTACTTTAATCCAAAACATACAATATAACAGAGCTTTGCTTGACCCTTACTTGGAACATGAGGAATAAACATATATTTTTTAATTTTTCAACTTACAGATGAATCAGAAAGTGAAAACGCGGTAGCAACCATAGCAACTACTCTTTACCAAATAACAAAAAAGATTTGTGTCACACAATTTCTCCACAGGTCCTACATTCAAACTGGGAAGGAATATTAAGATGTGCCATTGTAGGTAAGCTGTGCACCTAGTCTGTCAATAATTTAGTTGTGTTGCTATATGCAGGGCTGCAGTAGTCGAGACTGGTCTCGGTCTGGAGACCCATTTTTTTTTTTTTAAGTTTTGCACTTGTCTTTGTCTAGTCAAGTTGTTCCTGACTGCTGATTTGGGATCAGTTGCATATCGTTTCCGAAATTCTATGTATTGATCAGTTTGACGACGGAAACGGAAGAAGAAAAGAAGAAAATGCAGCCATCAGTTTGGACCATGTCTGATCTCTGGCAGCTACAAAAGAAATGCCAGGAAACAATTACAAAAACATTAATTCTTAACACGAAGGTTGAAAACGTACACACTGAAATAGTTACGGAGGCACATGTAGCCAAAACA
Source organism: Echiichthys vipera (assembly GCF_963691815.1). Taxonomy (NCBI): domain Eukaryota; kingdom Metazoa; phylum Chordata; class Actinopteri; order Perciformes; family Trachinidae; genus Echiichthys; species Echiichthys vipera. The sequence goes on along the minus strand of NC_139839.1, from coordinate 23,855,148 downwards.
GCAATGTTTGGGGGTGGAAATGTTAAGTTAAAAGCACTAATGTTATCCATAGTTCTTATATAACAAATAATCTATGGAAATAATGGGTAAGGTTGTACTTTCTGGTCTTATCAGCATTTTCTTCAATGTATTTTGCCCTCTGTTTTTTCCACAACTTCATTTGATTTATATTACACAGGATCCCCCCTCTAAGAAGCTCTTTCTAGCTCACTGGTGGATTTGAAATGGTTGATTATGTTGGCTACAGTGCGGTGCTCCAATGATTCCGCCCATCTGGCTTATCATGGGCACATAATGAAACTCGCTCTGTACAGCCTTCACTCATCCACAAAATAAGTTGCAGTGAAATGTTGACCAGGATGAATATAAAATGGCCGAGACAAAGCGACTACAGATGGAAGCTGTGACGTGAAGGTGAAAGAATGATTGTAAAAATGTTTTACAGGAGAACTGGAATATCAGTACAATGTTAATCGCTCTTTACTGTTTTCATATGATGTGTATTTATAGCTATCCTCTGTTGGTACTCGCTGACTGGCTGTTTTTGGATTTTACATTTGCAGCTTTCTATCGACAACTGTAGGTAAAACCTCCCATGTTGCAATGGAGGCTCAAAACCTCAACAATCATGTGGTACAGCGTTGAATATGAAATCCAACTTGATTAATCACTGCAGGCTTTCATGTGTCTCAATAAATATACAGAGCAGGGCTGAAGAGTTGTTTGAGTCTGGCTAGAGTCATATAATTCATTCACAACAGAAATTCACTTCCCTTAAACTCACAGCAGTTTTCTGGCCTTGAATTCGTGCCACGGTCATCATCATCCAGTTTTTAATCCAAACTGGGAATCTGGATTCATAAACACCACAGGCGTTTGCTTACCACAGAAAATGTCTTCCCACATATTCATAGTGTGAAGAATCCCCGCCGTCTCATACATGACTTGCGACAGGTATTTCTTTATTTTCCATGCAAACTTTTGCGTTTAGATTACAATTATTATTATTATTTTTTTTTTTTAACACCTCACTTAATTACATCGGATGTAGTCTGGGAAGAAAATGCCTTATTGAATTTTTGACGCTTCACCATAATGACTAGGGCAGTGGCCTAATGGTTGAAATCATCGTTCATCCAAATGGCCTGGCTTCAAGTGTTCCAAAGGGCAAACATAAAGAGAAAATTAGGATCAACAAAGTATCTCATCATTACTTGTCTTCGTTGTGGAGTTAATTTTCATTTGAATGTTCAGAGGAAGTAAACCAACCGTACTGTATAAGAAGTCTTAAACTCTAGGGATTGTACGATAAATTCTTTTCTAATTAGACAAAAAGAATAGAGCTAAAGCTGTGAGTCCACTCATGACACAAGACTTCCATTGCCAGAACCATGTGTATCTTGCACTGATCAGATTCTTTCAAGTCATTATCAGATTTTATGTAAATATTAAATGTTGACTGGTTGATAAAGTGATCCCCTCAATTTGAGAAATGTGTCATCACAAGAGATAAAAAGGAATAATTGATGTCAGCAGTCCCGGGTTTTAAAAATAACTACAGCTACATTCACACTCATTTAAATCAACTATTTTGACAATATACCAAGCACCCGCTCCAGTTCGTTTATGATGCTTTTTAATTCATACAGAACTAGTTTATATATGAGTTTTTAGTGGTTGTTGGAAACTAATAACGGTTGTTCTTCTCTGAAGTGTATGAGCAACAGTAAGAACTTTTAAAGCATGACTGAAATGCAGCTAACAGCAATCTGAAGAGATGCAACAGTACGGTTTCTATGTTGAATGGAAGTCATGGGTTACTAATTTATGAATTTTATCGGTCTCTATCCTCTAAAGGCCTGTAGATCAGCTTATGGAGGCCTGTGACTGATCTACAGCACAAAAATCGAATATCCACGATTATCGTGCTCAAGCATGTGAGCAAGATAATCAGAGCAGAGCTTAAACTTAATGTTGATTTGTTTACTTTCCTCACTCCTGTTTCTCTTCTGATCAGCTGATAAGCCAATTGAGTGATTTTCTCTTTTTCAGCCGATTCAACGTGCTGAATTGTCCGAAAAGCCACTGGCAAGGGCCGGCTAGTGCTAATGTCAAGGGTGCGGGACACACTCAAAAACTAGGGTGACGGAAACTCACCTCCAGCCCAACTTTGACCAATGGCTGACCGTCGTCCTGGTGAGTCAGGGCTCTAAAATCTTCAAGATAATTTTGTGCCAAACTCTCCCAAATCCAAAAACTAGAGTAGTACAACTCAAATTAGTTACATCATGAACTGGGAAAGATGTTCTAGATGACACTGAAAGCAGCCAGGGAAATGCCCTGAGTATATGGGCACGTTTTCTGTGTCACAACTTACAACACTATAATAGAATAAAGCTCATTTGGTTATAAACAAAAAAAAAAGAAAATTGTCATTGTGTATGGAGCTGCTCTTCACTTTATACCTTATGACAATACATGTTTGAGACGTAGCTCTCTGGTTTCTGGCTTTCAGAGAGAGTACCTCATGATCACAAATAATGATTGAACTAACCTTGGCCATGGAAATAGCATATTGGAATTCTTAATTTGGGTGGTGTTTCCTTTTAATTGCCTTTCAGAGACTTCTCAAGATGTTCATGGCCTAAAGCTTTTCACTTTCATAAACATATCCACACCTCTATATGATTAGATAGCAGAAAGTGGAGCAGTATGTTAAAGATTATGGTGTTTGACTAAGTTATTGACTTTAGCAGCGGCCTTATCACTGTAAGATGTTTAAGAACCAAAGCAAACTCAACACTCGTGTCCATGGGAACTGCATGACTGCATAGTTCATACTATATGTTTAAGCACTTCCTTAGCAGCTGAAATGTAATATTCTTTTGTACTTCCTGTCTCTGTTGCCATTTCAAATAAGCGTGTAATAAAACTGTTTTTTAATATTGCATACTCTGAGTTCTTCCACTTCATTTAACATCTTTTAACTCTGCTCCTTTTACTCTCTCCACTCTCCCCTCCATTCTGTCTCCTCCACACTGTGGTAATGTAATACAGGTGTGGTGCACTCACTGTGCTTGAGTTCGACTCAAACGCAGCCCTAATTCAAACCAGATTCTTTCGTCGCATTTCTTGTTGTTACACTTTGCTGAGTATCGTATTCCCGCCAAATTCAGTCAACAGATTTACATAATTACGGGAAAGGCTGTGTGAGATGAATAGGAAATTCAGTTAAGGAGACCACCGGTGACAAGAGACCAATGTTAGTCTCCTCTGACCCCAATCACTGCAGGGTGGGTGGAAGGTGGGTACTGCCATGCCTTCAGTCTTAATGAGATCCCTTCATGATGTGGTTACTTAGTTTATTTGTGCATGGGCTGGTCAGCAGAGGAGGCCAATGAGTGCTGTGTGCTACAGTGACACCTATTGGACAAGCCACCATCCTTGAGGGTGGCTCTGGTCCTCAGGGCTAATGACCCCACTGCTGTCACACTGGAGCAGAGATATTGCTGCGAAGGAACCCAACACCAACAGAGGATGACCTGTTTGTGAAGTCACAACACTGGGGTCAACTTCCTGTTAGCCATATTAGCATGCTGGACCATCATCAATCCTCCATGGCAGCTCTCATAAGGGCTGTGGGTGCCTGGATGAGGCACACCTAGGAGAATATGCTAATTCACTGCTTTGTAGATTCAAATTCAAAGCATACGGAGCTTGTTCTTGAAGGAAGCCACAATTTTCCGTGGCCTCAGTGGCAATTGGTGCCAAAACAGTGAAGGGCACAAAATATGTGATGGGTGACTGGAGGGAAATGGAGGATAGCCTGGACTCAGCAAGGGTCTGATTTATTCTCCTTAGCATGGAAAGACACATTAATGGAGGAAAAGTGTTCCTGAACAAACACAACAAACGTTGACCTAGTTGTACAACCTCTTGTAAATAAAGTTGCCCAATATAGTCATAAAACCATTATTTGAATTTTACCAGAATCTGATCACACTCATTTTATTATTTGGAATAAAAGTCTTGTGGTATTTTACAAGGGAAATCTTGTTTTATATGTGTGTTGTGTTTCCACAGGGCCCCTAGGAAAATAGCAGGCCAGAGAAGAGGATGAATATATGGTTTGTGGGCAGGTGCCTATCCTGGCTTCGTGCTCACCACAATTCCTCTCCCTTCCACCCCTTGTGAATGAGCGTATTATTTTCATTTTCGTTTCCTCTTTATTTTGTGGATGGTTTTACGACTGATATTTTCTATTAGTAATACCACTGGATTGGAGGTCACAGGGAGAACCTGGGCTGGCCTACTGTGTACATTCTTCATCATCTCTTCCTCATCTGTTTCACTTACTAACCTTCAAGTGTATTGTTTTCAAAGTGAGGGTTGACGAGATCTCCTTCCCCAAATGTCTGCAGTTATTTTAACAAGTCAAAAAGTGTGAGTGAGGCATAACAAGACATGAAGAATGAATAACAACTGATCTGGGATTCAGTTTGGTTGTTTCTCACTAGTCCTCACTACATAAAAATCTGCCAAATAACATTACAAACCTCTTTCAGCTTACCTCAGAAAAAGCATTAGTCAACTATGAATACAACCTCGATGACAGTAAAATGACCATGTCTGTTCTGCAGTACAACTGACTGGCCGACTACATGCCCTATCAAAACAGTAAGCAGAGAGCCCCAGATTAAAGCTCAGACTTCCAATATTTCACTGAGTTCAAAGGGATTTCAAGCCAGATCCCGCTGCTATTCTACTGGATAAAATATGCTGCATCAAACTGCTCTGTGGAGGAATTTAGGTCGCTGAGGATAAAAGTATAAATTGGAAAATGAGAGGTCTTTCATATATCAACATGATGAAGGATCTAGCTATGTATCACATGCAATATACGATACGTTTGTTTATTGACTGTACAATTGTGCACACCGGACGTACTTCAGATTTGTACGATTCTTGTTTTTGTGTGTATCTCGGTACATGTGTGTTTGTGTGGGAGCCAGACAGAGCCATCAGGATAAGGTTATGAACATATTAAGTATTAGCAGGCATCCTAGTTGTAAGCTATGCCTGAGCTCTTGTAGAACAGATCTGAGATTGTGGTCTGCTTTCCAAGAGCCGCTGGCAAAGTCCCCATTATGCTTCAGAGAGAACTCTCACATGAAAATATTAGAGAAAACTACAGATTGTGCGAAATATGGTACAAAAGGTAAGCACATTGCTTTGAGTCACACTTGACAGTATTAAGGAGCAAATTGTGTTAAACTAAACTGGGATTTCAGTATGGATCGGAATTGAGAACCGGTTCCAGTTAAGAGCCAGTACCGTGACAAATTGAATTTGGAAACAGCGGCCTCTCCAAAATAATAAATGATTTTTATAGATGGTGGCATGTTTTTCGGACAGTTGTGCATTGCAAAACAATGACATCAAACAAATGAGTTTATGCTGCTGGAAAATTACAACAAGGAGTCATGACAACAGCACATCTTCTGTTATGTCGTTAACATGATTATTTTGAAACACCAGCATTATGTTGTAACATATTTCTAAGCAACATGGGGTAAAATAAGAGTGCCACTGCTTCCCAGCCGAGCAGCATGTCTGTTATCTGTAGCCTGTTAAAGCACAATTAGCTCCACGCAGGCAGGCTGAGCAGGTATTTTCTTTTTACTATAAAAACCTAAATGAAAACGGATGCTGTACAAACATTCTCTCATTTCTTCTACACCGTGTTCAGACTCAGATGATACAATGTTGTGTCGATGATGACAGACGGTGTAGGCAGTTCCACTAGGAAACTTGATCAGGAATCAATAAGGAAATCAAAAAAAGAATTGGACCAATAAGCAGGATCGATACCGGCATTGATATCAATAAAATCTTGTCAATTCCCATCCCTAGATTTCAGAGATAAAAAAAAAATGCTTAAGTGCTACTCTGCTGGCAAAAAGGAAATAACAGCAATGACTCAGCTAGTAAACTCACTATTTTCAGTCATAGACCCTGAGTCACAAATTTGACTGTAAACAAATAAAATCCGCTGTGTATGTTGAGCAAACAGTAGAAAGTAGATAAAAAGGTGCATAACTGTGGAATAAACAAAAAAAAGAAGAAGCCTTTACTTTCTTTTATTGGCCCCAAGTATCAAATTGAAACCGGCCATGGTATGGGAGGAGTATAGGCCGTGTCCGGTTTACTTTGGAGAGCCTGAAGCATTCTCTGCTCATCTGGGTTTGTTCAACTGTGACTCTGCAGAGTGTTAAAGATGTTAAACCTTTTCGTTTTTTTGCATTGCGAGTACGCGGCAGTGCTTGGAATTGAAACAGTCATAGTCCAATACAGGAAGATTTTGTCATAATGAATAGCTGATTAAAATCTGGGACAATTTACTGTACACAATATTTGATCTCACCAGAAAGCAATGCAATACTTGTGGCAAGAAAAAATAACATGTGGAGCATTGGCTGCATTGTTTTAAATCAGATAAAGAGGTGTAATCTGTGATTAGACTGGCAGATCCCAGCTCACAACTGAGTGCTGTCCAGAGTTCAACCCGCTCAACTTTATGCTGAATAATAACAGCTCACAGCTCTTAATTTGTTTGCCTATGATACAATGATTAGATTCATTTGCTGCACTTCCTCTCCAGCTGCAGCCAGTCTCCGCGTGCTACAGACAGACAAAAGATATACTGTATTTTTTAAGGTAACATAATAAATAAAATTATCATTTTATTTAAATGTGCACAAAATCCCTTTTTGTCGGTCAGATACGGTTAGATAAAAGCAGCCCATGATACTGCTTTCTCCTGACCCAGATGCATGTGAGGTGTCATTATGACTCTACTCCTCTCCAAAAAAACAGCTGCAGGTTTTTTTGGTAATAAACACATGAATAAATAAATAAATGGCTGGACTTTTGACCAATGTGACCTAATTCTCAAGGAACCAAATACCATTACAGACTGATGAATCAGAAACAAATAGCTATTGTGTGGTCAACTTCCCCCCCCCCCACACACACTTTTGGTAGCCAACTTTGTGGATTGTTCCATTAATTCAGCATGAGGGAAAGAGTGTGAGGCGTAATGTGTGGTTTCTAACTCTCTAATGAGCTGGAAGAATGCCACTGCTGAATTCAATTAAAGTTTAAAGTGAAATACGGGTCAATGTGACTCTCCTACAACAGCCAGTTCATATAAACACCTGCAGCTTCAGAAAGATTAGCTGTAGTAGCATCTGTCATCTCATCAGTAACATTAGAAAGCATAATTGATAAAAAAATATTTTAGATGATGAAATTTGAGACAATAAAAAGGTAAAAGGTAAGTGAAATTACATAACCAATTCACAAGAATATCCAAAAAACTGTTCAGACAGCTCCTCTCATCAGATTTGGATTTATTGATCGTAGCTCTGTGGTTTACACGCTGGCCAACAGTGTAGACCAGCTGAGGCTGTCAGGTGGAGAAAGCCTCGTCAACAGGAATGGAGGAGATGAACTATGACACTGCTGCTGACAGGTGAACTTTGACTGTTTGGTTCTCACAGCCAAACTCTCCTCCTCCTCAAGAATAACTCCAAAATGCTTTATCGTAACTGTTGTGAGGCTACGGTTCCAAACACATAAAAAGCCAAACACATGAGCTGACATAATATAATTACAGCATGTGCATGTGTGTTTATATTTGTAGTTGGATGCATACTTAAGTAAGGGTGCAGTTTCTGCGGACAGCGTCCTAATTGCTCTGAAAAGCAAAAGCCAACGAATTGGCTGAGACATGTTTTAGCCTAAAACAGGCTCTGTTTCCATGGGGACAAAAACAGTATTGGCAATAATTTGTCCACTGAAAGCTTAAGAGATGCCTGCTTGGCGTCGTAATGTGAGTAACAATCTGGAGCCTCACAACAAACAAAACAGTTGAGATGCAATCAAACTGAATCACTGAATCTAAATATATGATATAAGCTCATATGTAACTGGAAGAAACCTCTTAGCAGTGACTTTGACTTTCCAAGTACGGTAAATACTATAAAAACGAATTCAAATTATTTTATAAATACCCACAATTCCTGAGGCTTATTTTTTACACTTGTTAATACTGGATATAATATCAGCAATTAAATGCATTTTGTTACTTGTCTCAAGATCTCATTAACCAAATAAAAGTTATTTGGATTCAGAGAAAAAGGCTAAGGGCGCACTCACACTGTCCTTCCGCACTGGGCCAAAACCGTTTTTTCGGGTCAAGCCTAGTGCTTTTGACCGGTGTGAGTGCACCTGCTCCGTGCATAACTGCTGCCAGCTGGCTGTCCACGGCCCGTCTGAGAGAGGTGGGCTTTTGTAGAGCGCGTTTGCACATGTACGAGCGCGCGTGTACGAGCATGAGCACGACGCCTACAGCGGTTCTGATGTCATTTATGTCCGCCTGTTCGGACATAGAAAATAGATGGATGGACCATGCGCGCACATTTAACAACAACAACAATGGCGGCTAAAGGTTCATGTTGGTGTGATGCGGAGGTGGAGTGTTTACTGCAGATTTGGGTCGGATGAAAATATTCAAAAACAGTCGACAAGACGCACAAAAACTCAGAGGTCTATGGAAAGATTTGTAAACAAAGCGACACATCGCCATGACGTCATCAATGCGTGTGACGTGTGATGTGTTACGACGTGATGACGTATGGACAGCAAGAAGCATTTGCGTGAGGCCCAGGCAGTGTGAGTACAAATGGGCCTGGGGCGTGGGGGGAGAGGGAGGGGGGACAAGTACCCTAAAGCCCGGGGCGCGGTGCCGATGGACAGTGTGAGTGCGCCCTAACACTAATCATTCTCAAAGGAAAAGAAAAAACTCTTTCACAGCCACTTTTTTTTTTTAACTTGAGCTGGTGTTTATTTAACAGCTGCTTTCATGAGCCACTTAGCCCCCTTTCTCCAATAACTGTAAAATGATTATTTTGCCTCTGGGAAAACAGGCCTGGGCTCATCACAGACGCTTCATTAATAAAGAGAAAGCTGTGGCTGGATGGCATGGATGAAGACAGCGACGACACCTCACCCATATCCTCTCCTCCTGGCAGAGTAATGGAGGCTGACATCAAGGGTGATAGAGAGACGTTTGCCTAATGAGGTGAAACTGTATTTGATGGAGAGGAGTGTTGGAGCCACTGCCATTCACAGAAAGAGACCAATGCTGACATTAACTTGATAAAACCAAATTAGGGGAAAGAGACAGTGACTCTGTTAACTCGATGATGAATGCCACTAAAAGAACTCTGGATGAAATGCTGGCGATCGTCCAGAGTCAAAGGGCTGTAATGACATCCACATGGAAGCAGGAACGGCACTGGATATAAGGAGTAACACAGAGCCAGGATGGCTGAACTTTTTCAAATACTGACCAGATGAGGCCAGCATTGTTTTATTCTAAGAGCTGTTTAATGTCATTGAGGCTTGTGCTCATAAGTCCCAAACACCCATATGACAGCACACAGGGTTTGATGAATTAACAAGAAAAACAAGTTTTTCTAAACTTGCTGACATAAAATTTACTCAGTCTCTGCCGTCTTTAGCCTTGTCACAAGTTGGTGGGGGCCCCAGGAGCTAAGCATTGGCAGCCAGAAACAGCCCACAAGCAGAGAAAATTATTTGTTTGTGGACCTTGGTCCAGTTTCCATTTTCTTCAGCAAGAGAAAAACCGGGTGATCCAAAAAACTGCAGATATTCTAGCACACAATGACATTACTATGATGAAAGGAAGAGATATAACCTCGAGCAAAAAGACAAAAGTACTTAACTCGCAATGGCCTGTCTGATGGGGTTTTCTCTTTCCTTTTATCTACTGAGCAGTTAACCTAGAATTGAAGCCAATACTTTTGAAATCAATACGGAAACATGAAGTGGAGTAGAGACAGGAGAGCTATCTGGAAGTGAAGGGACTTCAGAGAGACCTTGGTGCTGAAGTAGAGTCGTATAGCATGTAGTGAGACCTCCAAACAAACAGGCTTCAGCTATAAATTCAAACCAGCTGGAAACTGCAGACACACTATTTAGTAAATGATGGAGCAGAGCAGCCAACACTTTCCAAACATCCAGAATCACCCCTCGTTTTCAGAACAATTTGCCAAGAAAGGCCACAGTCTGACCTGCGGGGAGAAGATATTCTCAGATGATGATAACATGACTGCACTGATTGATTAGAAAAGACGATAAAAGCTAATTTAACATGCCACTTAATGTATCCACTCTGGATCTTGACCTATTTATTCTGACGTTATGAGATATAGTCTATGACTACGGGTCCCTCTCCATCCTATGACGTCTTCACCCTCATCAATCTCTGCAAATAACATAACATTGTGGTTTGACTGGACTACCTAGAGACACTTAACATCAGTCAAGGCTTAAATGACCAACGAAAACTGAATACTTAAGCACACATATGAAGCACACACACACACACACACACACACACACACACACACACACACACACACACACACACACACACACACACACACACACACACACACACACACACACACACACACACACACACACACACACACACACACACACACACACACACACACACACACACACACACACACACACACACACCATTTACTTTTATCCTTATATTTAGTGGAACTCTGGTACCTCTTTGTGGTGATGGACAAACCTGGAACTACCAACCACAAAATGTGGAAATTCAATTAGACGAATTTAAGTGTTTCATAAAGTCATAGGTGGCTGTCCAGAGGAATTCCCATAAAATCCTGGAGCTCAAGCATAATCGTAGTGCACTGACGGCCTCGCTACACACACATGCCCAAAACTAAAAACCACAGAACGGTGACATACCCTTACAACTGCGGCCCGAGAGCTGCATATAAATCGCAAGTGCTGGCCCACGTCAAGCTGACACACTACAATGACTGCTCTCTCCATTGCACTGGTCAAGACTGGAGCATTATAAGCGTTACTTCCACTCGTATCAAACACAGGACCTGCAGGACAGCACGTCACTGCCTTTCCACAATCTCCCTGATCCAGCAGTATATGGAAAATATCTGTTTATAGAGAAGGGTTCTCCTTCTTCTTCTTCTTGTAAAAAGGGTTCCACCAACAACGGGCTCTGGCCAATGAGTGGCACTAGATCTAAGCTGTAGCTAACAACAAACGTTTGTGATGGAAAACAGGGACCACACAGTCAGGCTATGAAAACCCATGGGCAGAAGTATAGGTTAAGGCCTGGGTTTGGTTAATAGGTAGCTTGAAAAAGGAGTAAGAGAGAACAACAGGGCGACTAAACCTCAGGGGGCTTTTTGGTTTTCCTGGAGTAGAAAAACAGTTCTTATCTACATGTAACTTCTCAGTTGTGAGCAGTGCAGGGAGCTAGTCAAGCTTCTCCCCACACATCTCTTGCTCAGCCTGGGCCAAGACACACAAACCACCGGTTGATTCTAATTCATGTTTCAAAATATGTTCAGTCTGGGATGGTGATAATTGCTGCCTCTTGCTTATTATGAAAATCTGAACATACAGTATATTCAAACATATACTGCAGTTATAGGGCAAATAAAACACACACCGTTAGATATGAGGATAATTCACCTGTAATCTGTATTATTTAATGCAAGCACACACCCCTATTATCATAAAAATAGAGTCATAATAGATCCGATAGTGTCTGTGTAATGCATACAATATACCATCCAGATGAGATAACAGTGAGTACAACCTTTTAAAAGATCTGATCTTAGGTCCAGCATCATGTAAACAGTGACCCGCTCCTTCTATCTTTACATCAATCACCAGAGGGAGAGAGCAGACAGCCATCAGCCTACTGTCTCTGCTCATGTCAGGCTGTTAACAATCTCACAATACAAACCACAGCGCTCTCAATTTAACCCACTTATAACCTGCCAAAATTCATTTCTTGCTTGAAATGTGATAAATACAGTACGCTAATGAAGTGCTTTTTACTGTCAACAGAGTACAGAGGTTTTGTTAAAAGTGGCACCTTAATGGCGTTCAAATGCAAAACACATTGTCAGACTCAGGGGCCTAACTTATCCTCTATTAGAGTAGTAAGGGGATGATTATCCAGCATTTGTACAGCATGTGGCCATGTGGGAAATGCATACAGATTCAGGTTATTCTTCACCGGGTTAGAGCAAAAACATACATGTTTATGGCTTGGCCTAAAAGAGAACTTCACTTGGTGCCTCATGCCTTCTTTCCTCCTGTGAGTGTGTCGTGAAATATATTACGTAGACTTGGCAGTACATTTTCTGGGGCCTGTCCTGCCAGTTATGTGCTTTATCATATCAATCCCTGTAAAATGGAAAACGGATGTGGCTGTTATGGAAGGATGAAGACAATGAGTGGCAGCAGGCAGTATAATGGCTTGATTGCTTCCAGCATGCGCTGTCTGGAAGAGATGGTGGCAGAGTCTGCGGAACCATGGTACAGGACTCAGGTAAACAAACAGCATTCAGTACAGTGGGCTGAATTAGCATTTCTGAACAGAGAGGAGTCTGTTTGGACAGTGGAGATGTAATCGTCTGTTTTTCTTTCTTTTTATTTTTTTCTGGAACACACCGAGAAGTGAGTCACAAACCGCAAGCCTCAGTTGGACAAGGAGAGAAAGAGCAACAGACTTTTGAGGGAAACCTGGAATAGTTCTGTCTAAAAATGCTCCAATTCTCAGAAAGATCGTGCTGAGAAACAGGCTGAAACTCCTGCTCATTCAAAGGAATTTAAGCAATGGAGGAGTGAATAACTGGTGATAAATATAAAAAATATGACCAGATAGAGACAAGCTTTTCTCCTGGGAGCAATGCCTTGGACATCAAATAATGGATCAACCCCCCTCCTCCCCCTCTCCCTCCCATGTAGGACACTTGCAGTTAGCTGGTTCAGGATATGGCACATTGTAGCTATCACAGCTATCTCAATAAATCCTCTTTCGGTGTAATACTGTAAAAATGGTATATACTATAATTAAAGTAAAGTTTGCAGAACATCACAAGAAATGGAGATTCGAGTCCTGTTAATTTACAATGTGCATACTGTATATCACACTAAGAAAATATCCAACATCTGACTATTACACAATCCCTTACTATGCACAGCTATTTCTGATTCACAGTCTTGTGGATCGACAAAGAGTAAACACACAATTGCTTACAGGAATGTCAATGTGGAAAACCTGCGTTCATGTACAAATACGGTACACCCATTGTTTCCCTATAAGAAGTCAACTATATACACATCCTAGTAGTGGACTGTACCACCACCACTAATATTCACATTACAGAAGAAAGGAAATAAGGTCATCGGTTGAGATAGTTTTCATTGGGAAATGTTAACAGTCTTGACAACTTGGTCCGAGGTGGAGGGGAGCTGTGTAATGTTCTCTTATAGCATGGCTTTGCTTGGATCATATGGTTTTCATCGAAGCACAATCATATGAGCTAATGGATGCAAAGGACTTTGCCAAAACTATGTTGTATCTCTTTTATGAGCTTTGTCACAGAGGTGAAGAGCTGGAGGAACTACCTCAACTTTGGAATATGTCTAATGAACAGATGGCATGGGTGAGAAAAAAGGCAAAGTGCAAAGAAGAGAAGGTGAGTGGGTTTACTTACAGTCACCCCACCAAACCTAACGACACATACAGTATATTTCCATATAATATATCTTTTTTTAAAGAGCATAGCGAGACTGTTCTCCCGTCAGCTCATTTTTCACCTCCAGATCAGTCAGACTTATGTTTTAACGTCGTTTTCAGTGGTGTCAGTGGGGGAAAAGAGCAGTTGCTCTTGTTATATTATACCCACAGCAGGTCTCCTTGTAAGGCTGAGATTAGTGCCTGTGGATCAGACCATGGAACCGCAACATTCTGAGTCAGCCCTTTTGCTGCATGTGACCTCGCTTTTTTATTATTAATTTGAGATGTTTAACACAGATAAAGAGGAATATAATGCTAAACTGCTTGTTTACAACAGACTTACTGCATTAATGAACTCACTGTAGGTAAGAATGTGTTAATAATGCATAATGCACAACTTGCTGTGATATAATGAAATGAATTAACAGTATTTATTTAGTAGTCTGGATTTATCGACCTAATACATGTCACCACTTAGTAATGGATAAAATAAAGGTGAAACACTACTCCCTATCCACCACTTCAATTAATAAATTGAAAACTAATTGAAAAGCGCATTATTTTTGTCATTCTTACGCCAATGTTACTCTTGCTGGAGCACACACAACATTTCCAAATAGCTTCAAAATGAATACCTCCAGCCAACCAGCTCCTGTTCCGCTTGCTGCCACCTCCACTAACCACTAAACACAGTAGGCTCCCCCATGAGTCATAGCTGTGTTTTATGGAGCCACAGTTGCCACTCTTAATGGCAACAGGCGCTCTGACGTATGCCTCAGACCACCAGAATGGCACTCTGCCTGCAGGTCATGGTGTGAAATTGCCCAGAGACTTGGAAGGTTGGAAACTGCAGTAGACAAAAAATAAAGGTGAACCCAGAGGCGACCTGGCTGAGCCACAACATAGTTGCTGTGTTTTAATTCCCAATACTAAGTTTCCTGTGCCTGAGGCTCAAAACATATGATACGCCTAGCTTAGTGACTGAGAACTAATTGCTGTGCCCACCCCTCCTCCTAAAAAGCTACGGATTTTGTGTAGCATCAGTTATCATCTAATCAGCCCCACATGCTTGTTTCACAACAACGTGGCCTCATGGCTAACACAGAGAGTAAGTAAACGCAACACATGGCGTGCCTCCAAAAGAAAAAAGGCTGCTGCTTTTCCTTTGGGGTCAGTCACACTAACTTCCCTAATTTGGCTCTGTGAATGGAAGAATGGCAGGTTTGACATTGGTGCGTCCCTGTGGATGGTACTTCAGGCCCAGTTACATACCTGTGGCCAACTTCTTCAAGGAAAAGCAGTGGCCAGATGCCATTCATGTAACAGCTTGGTAACACTTTATATTAGGTTCCTTGTAATAAGCGTTGGTTAAAGCCCGGGTTCAATACCAGCCATTTGCTACAAGTCAAATAGTCTAATCTGATCTTTACACATCTTTGAAATAAATGCTATTAAGTGTATAATATATATATATATATCAACTAAAAAGGCATTGTTTTCCCCTAAATTCCGGCAGCTGCCTATAGCATAATTAGATCCTAATAAATGTATAATAATGTGTTTCTTATATATGCTTATAAATGTCTTATAAGCTAACAATAAACATGATTACTATGCTATTATTAACACTTATTTTTATTTGGGGCATGTCAGTTAGATCAATCATCATCAAACTAGTTTAAATCATGGCCGAAAGGGATATAGCAGCAGAAGCAAAAGCTTATGCAGTCCCGCCCCAGTTACCCACAGAATATATTATCTTCACCGTACTTTTTTTCTTATGACATTTGACATAACATGTTTCAGCAGCAGGTAGTAGTCAGAGCTGCAGTCCAGCTTTAGACAGTCAAACAGACTACGAGTGTGTCTGCGCAAGTGTCCATATTAGTCCGTCATGAGTGAGCTTACGCACAAGTTGACATTTGCCTCGTACTGTGCTTTTCAGTCTCAGCTATTGTTTGGGTGCAAGTGGGTTTTTTTTTTACTCCCATACTGTCTCAACACAGTGTCTGTTGACTCCTGCCTTTGACCTTTATCAGCCCTCATCCTGGGTCATTCTGTAACGATTAATAGTCATATTTACATACTTCTTTTTGAAGACACTCAGTTTTGCAGATTGTTTTGACCGCCTCATGTAGATCATTCCACTGTCTGATGCCCTGACATGACATGGTAAAGGATTTTAACATAGTTCGCACCTTTCTCTGCCTGAAAATCATGTTCCCTCTCAGATTGTGCCCCTCGTCTCTGTCTAGGAATAGTATTTGCAGGTTGTAAGGGAGGCTTTTGTTGGTAGCCTTGTACATCATCTGCACTGTGCAATAATATAATGAATTAAATCTCATAATTTGAGTATTTTGGATTTGATAAATAATTGATTTGTATGTGCCCTATAATTGGCACAATAGGAGAAGAATTCTCAAAGCTCTTTTTTTGGGGGGTATTAGCAGTTTGTTTTGCCTTTATAAGTATGTCCCCACACCTCTGCACAGTATTGCAGGTGTGAAAAGACTAGTACACAATACAACAGATAAAGTGCTCAGTCTTATTAACACAAAAATGTTAATAAGCATATTATAACTAACTATAAAGCCCTAATTACCAATTAACATTTTTTCTTCCACTATATTATTAATTAGAGAACAGCGTGGTTTAAGCTTGGAGGGTTCTTCCTTTTTTTTATTATTTTAAATATTATAAAATAATAGATATTTAAATTAAGTTGTTTAAAAAGGGGCATATTACTTTATACATCAGTGCACATGTGTGTGTGTAATGAGTGAAAACTATGCTGAGATACATTTTGCTGTTATTTCTGCTGGTGCAGCCGAACTCTCCTCTCTGTTTGTGTTTCACACAGACACATGCAAACTCACAGTCAGGACCACTGACTGAGACTTTGAAGTTAGCAGTAAGGTTGTGAATGCAGCAGAACAGTGTCTGTGTAGTTTCTTTGTGGGTGAATGGAGGAATGGCAGGTTTGACATTTGCTTCTATTACAGCCCTTTGCTACATGTCAAATAGTCTCTCTTTTCTCATCCTTGAAATAAATGGTTTTAAGTGCATAATAAAGGATTCATTAACTCTAACAAAGCATTGGTCTCAATTTAGAGCTGGAAGCTGCAGAAAGCATAATTAGCTGCTAATAAGTGCATAGTTAACTGTTTTTGGGCAGTACAGCAACCATTTCCTAAAAAAAAATAAAAAAAATAAACAAGAAACATGCTACAACTCCTCAACACCTAGGCCAAGTCCCTGTGTCTTGCTACCACTGGATTGAAAAGAAGAGAGTTAGCTGGCAACACCTTCAGGCTAACTGGACCAATTTTTAAGGTGGACCAGCAATTTTAGTGTCATTGCTCTGACTATTGCTCAACACCATCTTTGTCCACCAACAACTAACTAACAACTAAAAACCTTTCTGGGGGAAACCCTGTATTTTACTGCTTATTACACGCTTATTTATATGGAGCGTTACCAACAACATAGCTAAGAGGAAATTACATTAACTTTAATTCACATTCTGGTAACTGTTCAACTGGCGGGGAACATTAAGTTAACATTAGTCACTCGGGCAACGCCGATTTTGCAATATTTACTGACTGCACAAGGAATGAGAAGGAGCTGGGGAGAGTTACTGAGTTTCTATGAAGCCTTTTTTAACTTCTCTTTGTCAAACAAATTAACCCGAGGTGGCAACATGGAAGTGTGTTACCACCTGACATGCAGGCTGCTCCAAAGAGCAACCCCAGCCTTGCCCCTGGCCTCATGACATGAGGCATAATAAAAGTAAACTTCTCCCTTTACCACATCAAAGCAGCGTCGACCTGCTGTGGCCCTGATCCTTTGCCAGCGTCCCTGTATCACTTTCAAACGCAGCCACACAGGGCAATTTAATAAGAGATGGACAGCTAATGTCTACCACCCAGGCTCTAGTCAGTCAGCAAACCAGCCAATCAGCCAGTCAGTTAGGTTTACTGTGAAACCAGACCTCTGCTTGGTATCACAGAGCCAGACATCGAACAAGCTGTTCAATGGCTGCACAGCACGCCTGGCTCAACGAAAGGCCACCATTAAACTAATAAAGACAAGAACAAAAACACAAACTTAATAATAACTGTCTGCTGCAACTAAACCACTGTCTGTTGCTAAATCATAACAGCAGATGAAGATCCAGGCTCAATGTTTAGGGGTCAGTACATTATCCGTGTCCCAATAAAAGTAAATAAATAAATTAATTAACAAGAAACATACGCGGAGAAGTGAAACAAAGTCTCACTGAAAGTGGTTGAGAATGCCAAGGTTAAGGAATCCTTATTAGATTTATAAGGAGAAATTACACGTAGCATGAAATAATAATGTTACGTCATACCTTTCCCAGCCTTACATGTGTGATGATGTGAGAGCCAAGACACTGTAAGAGAAGACTCACAGGAGTACACAGTTTAATGTGATATGCAACCAAACCGAGAGGTGGGTATCTCTGTTTGCACTGGGTCCTATTTTATAGACTGTGACAAGTTTACGACTGCTTCACATTTGAAACAATGGTCTATTATCACTATCATATGGAGCCGGGGTACTCATGTGGCACAGTTATATTGTTTTGGAGTCAGCCTGATAATTCCTCCTTAGCGCGGCAGTGGTCAGAAACACAAGGAGTGAATGAGACAGGACTGCTAAATATCTACTGAGCTGTTAAAAGCAGAGCACAGCAGCTTTAGTGACAATAACAAAAACTTACATCAAAGGCCGTCATAACGTTTAATACAATGAGCAATTTTAGCTTTTGCCGTGCAGCCTTTAAGTCGCTAAGGTTGACCAAAGTAAGCCACGGACGTCATGCTGTCATTCATTCTTCTAGTTATATATGTATTTATTCTACCCACTATTCCACACATCGCTCTTACAAAGTCATCATGCACTCCTCACATGTGCCCACCTGTTAGAGCTGATGGTTGACATCTGGTTTCAAAACCTTAAATCTCTCTGCATTGATTTATGGACACGGGTGAAAACATTCTGCTGTCTGGATCTCATTTTTCATCTGCAGTGGACTACACTCCTTTGAAGCTTTTATATATATATATATATATATATATATATATATATATATATATATATAATGCCCTTTTCACAAAATAAAGGTTTTTGTTAAAGTGCCTTGGTTATATAAAATAACATGTTAGTACACCAGATATTATATCAAATTCTGAACATTAAAAAATAACTGTATTTTTTAATAAATCAAGAATTAATGACTTGTTCTCTAATTTGGATCTCTAGTGTATATATTTATATGTTCCATTCATCGCTCCATCACTGCATCGATACACTTGAGTGTCAGGATATAACAGTTTGTTAAGTATCAATTCTCAAAAACACTATGGATTTTGAAGCAACTATAAGTAACCTGTAGGGGTGCAGGCAATCTCAGCCTGTCTTCAAGAGGCTACAGTGGACCCCTTTTTAAAGCTAGAGTTATTGTATTTTATAATAACTAAACAAGCAAAGGAAACAATTGGTACCAATTATGGCATGTTATCTTGGCGGGAGGTTCACAAAATAACAAAATTTAGGCTAAATTTTGGCAAGGGAAAAAGTGGGATGGCCATATTTAAAGAGGTCCCTTGACCTCTAACCTCAAGATATCTGAATGAGAATGGGTTCTGTGGGTACCCATGAGTCTCCCCTTTACAGACATGCACTTTAGGATAATCCCATGCAGGTTTTGGCAGTATGAATGTGTTGGAATGCATCTTCTTCAGCCATTTGACTCTTCCACTCCAATATAACAACATATGCATATGGTGGTGAGTTCTTTCCACTATGACAGTTTTCCTAATATTAGATTTGAGAAATCCCAGCATATCTTGCCTTGCTTACAGTATCACAATATATTGAATAACAACCCCCATATCATGATAAATATTGTTTCGTCAGATTTATGCGAGATCACAGCCCTGTTCAGAAATATTATTTTAGATATAATTGCTGATAAACTGACTCAGAATAAGAACATTTATTCTCAGGCTACGCCTTCTATCAGTAGTCAAATTAAACTTTTAGCCAGGGTGAGCATGCAGTGCTGCATCAGATGGCACCACATGGTTAAAATTCATGAGAACGAAGCATCCAACGCTTAGTGCTCTCGCTCTCGCACTCGATCTCTCTCTCTCTGGGTAAATTATAAAAAAAATTCACCCCTTACAGTTGTAGTGAATGGGGAAATAATTTATTAGCTATAGACGAGGCTATGAACATGTTTATGTCAGCTGTAAAGTTGGGCCTTTTAACACAGGGGTTTATGGGGATTGACTCACTTTTGGAGCTAGGCTCAAGTGGCCATTTGAGGAACTGCAGTTTTTGGAACTTCAGTGTTGGCCTCTTCATGGGCTTCTAACGTTTCTTTTCTATGGTAAAGGACAACAGGCCACTTTTTCGTTCCCTTTGTTGGTTTCACACAGCACTTATTTTCATTTGCTGTCTAAAATGTTTTCTTATCTGGCTTTTTTTCTCCCTTATTCTTGGATTCTTGGTGGGAAGATGGCAGACTTGGATATTGGCTAGCAGCTTGTGGTCTGGCATTGGAACGAAAACCTCCCAAAGAGCAGTGGTTTGAAGTCAGCCACCTGCTAGCGCTAATTGCCCAGTCTAATTCGGTATAGAGGCCCTTCATTCCCGTCCGTATGAGAAGGAAAACGGGGAATGGAATGCAAATTGTTATAAGCCAGTGGTAAATGTCTGAGGGATGAATTGAGGGAGTAACCCAGGTCAACACATTAGCTGCACTTTAATAAGCAGGGATAGGTCAGGAGTTCAACCCTCCCATGAGATGTTTGTGTTTATGAGAGATGGGGAGAGAAAGCGACACCAATCTAGAGCATTAATTCAACTTGTTTACCAAATGTCACCCGCATACAGACACGTCTCATTTTGTCACTATCTGCCCTTCAAAAGGCACCTTAAAGGACAAGTCTGGTGATATTACATATTCTTCTTCCAAAACCAACAATGATTTGAATCTACAAGAAGTGCTGCCTGTGTATCAAAGACTGATACATCTGACTCACCTGTGCCATAGAGCTCTATTATTGTCCCAATACGATTAACAACAACCTAGAGCCATGCTAGCGACTCTGTGAGGCTGTATTAAGTACAGTGGCGCTTTGAGCTACAAAATGTCATGGAAAGATTTTATGTCAGTCAAGCAAAGTGGTGAACCATACAACTATGACGCTAACATGGCTAAAAACACATCAGTGACACCTTCCTTCACTACGATAAACGTGGGCCCTGTAATAGTATTTTGAGTCTGTCCTACACTGTCCCACTGTAAATGCTTACAAGTGTATCAAATCTATGCTGAAAAAAGTCCCCAACACATGCACATACAGCACTCCTGTAAATCTTGTGTCCAGCAGTATTAAGAAATCATTTAGCCTTTTTTTTACATGAAACTATATATTTGTGACCCATTTCTAATGGCTTATGTCTTCAATAGGAAGTTGGCCTTTTCATTATTGCCAGCCTTTAAAGTGACACCTTTACTAATGCAAGAAGCAGGAGGAGCACTTAAGAATGACAGGTGTGCAGTGTAATAACTTTATACCATTAGCTGTGGTTTCACCACCACAGTGCCTTTTTCAGAGAATGTATTGTTTGTAAAACAAATCTCAGTTTTTAGACACTGTAGATAACCCTTTGGAATAATCTTTGACTATAGGGTAACAGGATAAAATGTTATATTAGATTTCAGTATTATTATTTTATTTTCTTTAAAAAGGTCTTAATATATTGCCTTTTACACATCAGAAGCAAACATTTGTGCACCATATGTCTGTTCATACCTGGGCAATGTTCTTGTTGAGTAAGTAGACGCCGTATTCAAAATGAAAGCGCTCTCCTCTGGGATACAAAGGGAATCTGTTAAAAACAGGAGAAAAAGAAAAACATGCTGTTACTCAGCAGCAGGTGATTTATTCCACTTGATCCATTACCAAGACACTCTGAAAGCTTACAAAAGCATCATGTCCATGCTGCATATCATTTTATAGGTCTATTTGTGTGAAAATATTAGCAAAGGGCGGTGGGATTAAAAGGGAATCCAGTGGTTATTAGTTTTACTTGAGAGATTCAAACAAGTGTAAAAGTGGCCGTTCATATAGCCAGCAGCGTTTATAGTCATCCCATCCCACAGATGCCACCTGAGTCCCTTGTTAAACTGAAAAATCAAACAGGAGCAGAGGCGTCCAAACAGCCTTCCATCTGCCTCTGAGTAGGAACAAAGAGAACGTTTCCTTTCAGTGTAGCGGGAAAGTCCCAATGGTGCCAGTCAGATGTCTTGGTCAGAACTGCATAGGGAATGTTCATTAAGGATGGGAAGATATTCACAGGCGTTGGGGTAGAGTAGAGAGGGGGATATCCTGACGTTTCGAGAGGAAGAATTCTCTCTCTTTGCTATCAAGGACTTAAGGCTGGACTCACCTAATGAGCTTGTGTCTGCTGACCTCCCACTGAGGAGGATACCGTATTTTTTTTAAACTAGCTCCATGAAGTGAGCAGGGCTTTGGCCTAACAAAGCACACACACACGCACATGTTTGCATCAACATACTTGTGATGACCCTTGTTATCTATATCTTAGCCCTATCTAAAGCCCATCTCTAAATGCTTCACCTTAACCTTCGGAGTAACCTAAACCTAATCCCACTCTTAACCTCTCACCCAAACACTGAAAAAGTGCTTTTTAAGAAGTGGGAGAAAAATGTCTTCATTTTAGAGGATTTGCACTGCTCCTTTCAGCACATGAAATCTACATCTGGTGTTTGTAAGAACAAAAATCTAACAACACACGTGAGATGTTACCAAGGTCAGGTACCGCCATAAGCACACATACACATGCAGCATCCATGCAGTTGGTCACATAAACAGCTGTTGTTTGTTGTTGCAACAGTTGTTGCTCCCAAAAGACCATGTCAATATGGAACGAGCAGAGGAATTATCGTTGTAAAGATAAGCCTTTACATCTGAAAACTAACTAATAAAGCTTGTGTTATTGTCTGATGCCATGGAAGAGAAGCACACATCAAAACAACAGCGCAGAATTGTGTTTGAAGCAGCACCATGATGCGTCTCCTTTACAGTAACTTCCACAATGTAACATCTCACTTAAATGAGCCGTCTGTATTCATTTGATTGGCTACTACCATAAAGACATTATTGTTATTAATAACAACTAAAGGGGGGATTGAGGCTCTTCAAAGGGAGTCTCAAAACAAATTCTAAAACATGACACATTGGTACTATTTTTAAAAAGCTATAGCTTTGGTGGCCAATATACCATACGAGTCTGACCAATTCTATAAGACATGTGCCTCTGTTACCCGGTTCAAGAGTAGGGCCTAGACCTGCTCTATATGCCAAGTTTCATAAGATAACTTCTGTTGTGATTTGGCTCTATATCAATACAAATGAGTTGTTATTACAGTATATGACAGTGCTGCCAGAAGCAGCAGATGTGTTCTGTACAGTATGTGCAGACATGTGTTGAATGCTTTGCATGTGTGTGTGTGTGTGTGTGTGTGTGTGTGTGTGTGTGTGTGTGTGTGTGTGTGTGTGTGTGTGTGTGTGTGTGTGTGTGTGTGTGTGTGTGTGTGTGTGTGTGTGTGTGTGTGTGTGTGTGTGTGTGTGTGTGTGTGTGTGTGTGTGTGTGTGTGTGTATGCGTGTGTGTGCATGCGTCTGTGAGTGTGTATAAGTCTGTACTGGTGAATATGTCCATCCGGCATGCCTCCTCCCTGCATGTGTGTGTGCCCCCAGGGACCGGGTCATGGTCTTTGGTTAATCCTGTGTGGGAGCAGATTTGGGGTTCTCCACCCACCCCCCCTCTAACTATGACCTACAAGTGCCTGAGGCAATGTCAGAATACAGAAGAAAATACACCGGACATCATGCTAACAGCTCTGTAACCTGCAGGTTCATGTATTGATTCAAGTGTGATTGTGACATTTTGAAGGTCAGATTTCACTTGAATCTTTGTTCTGTGAAATCTTTGATAACACCCACGTTTCAGCATTTCAGCTGTAAAAGCATTTGCCTTTGATAACGTGAACTTACCCAAGGATTTTGTTTTACTTCATTCGTTTTTCTCCTTCTCATTTCTGGAGATGTCAGACAATATTCGGACCTGGTGCTCACTGTAAACACCTCCTCACTCACACATTACACTGCAACTCTGGGAAGGTAAAGAAGTAAACCCTGAACAGATGGAGGTCATTCTAGCCTTAGAGTGACTTCTAACAGGATGTTGCTTCTAAAGGCAAGTAAAGAGTGAGACGCTGTAGCCTCAGGGCCACACAGCCAGCCACTTTTTGGCCCTCCATATCCCCGACATGCAGCCAGGGCCCCATGGAGAAAGCGACATGCCAGAGGTCATATCTCAGCACTAGGAAATAACTAACAGAGAGAGGAAGAACAACAAAACAGGCATTCCCCTTGCACCGCTGGAATTGCCAATATCACTTACCCACCAACAGATAGGATTTGTTTGCTGATGAACACTCACCAAAAGGAAAACAGAACCACTTCCAACACACACACCCAAACACATGAACACACACCGCCACATCGTCACAGCGAAGTGATTAATGACCGCTGTCCACTGTGTCTGAAATCACACTGGAGAGACTCCGGTTCACCAAACACCAGGAATTCCTCCCGGGGACGTCCAGTAAAGTCAAATATATTATTACACACCAGTGAGGAGGATCGAGGGAGGAAGTCTGAGCACAGAGGGAAGAAGGAGGAGGCGCCAAAGCAGAATGTGATTCAGTTAGCCAGCGTGTTATATTATTTTATAAATTATCTAATCTGACCAGGTTTGTCCCACTGAGATTAAAACACCTTTTGAAGGAGACCTTGCCAAGAAAGCGCTCCAAATAAGCAGAAAAGATATAGCTCAAGCATGCAATAATATAAAAAGATAGAATACAATGCCACAAGAATAAACAGAAAGCACTTACAATTATTTTAAATAGAAATCCGTTTTTTTCTCTTTCAGTATTCATCCGACTCAGATGTGACTTTGGGGATAGTTCCCCCTTTCTTTCATTTCAATAACAACCCTAAAAATGTAAGTAATATGTGTCTTGCAGAGGAATAAGGAATAGCAGAGTAAGAGGAGACAGAACACCTTTTTTATTCACTCTGCCAGCGGCAGCAGCGTAAACTGTAAACTACAGTCCTGAAGGAATATGCCAAACTCAGTACCCTGTCTGTCACTCAGAATGGAGGGTCCAGAATAAACAAACACAAACGGGAACTATTCACACAAAGGCTGGAGAAGTACTGTTTGTGGCACTAATTCTGCTTTCCCACTGGCTTGTAACAATTTGTTTTTGTGTTGTTTTTAAATGAGCTCATATTTACTCCGCCTCTTGCACCTTGTTGTGCACAATGTCGCCGGTTCTTTTGTTTAATTTGTTGTACATATAAATCAAATTTAATCATCTCTATCTCAGCGGTCATCTTCATATTTCTTCACTTTCCTCAATCAAGGCCTTTCTTCCGTCAGCACATCCCTCTCCTGCTCCCCTCAGTGGCAGCTCTGTTGAAGGGTCATGTCCGTGAAACTAACACAGCAAACAGAATATGACAGGCGCCATATTTCAACTCACCCACTCACTTTAACATCCGTTTAAATGACTGATTATCGAACCATGAAATCTGCTTTCATTTAGCTAATTTTCAACTCTGTCTACACTGGACAAAAAGATGAAAAAGAAATGACGGTGAGTTGAGAGCATCTAACTATCCCTCCAGGATAGTTACCGTGTGAGTGCTGGCTCTGTATGTAGACACACAAATATGTAATTAATAAGTGTGGAGCCTTGACATAGTCAAAAGACAAGAGCTGCTTCTCACAGGAAAGTCCCATCTTTATGAGAGAGAATTTGTGCGCCCCGGCCTGCCAGCTCTTTAACTGCAGGGTCTAGACACAGACAACTTCAAAATATAAAGAAAGGACTCTTGTTAAAAGGAGGAAACAACCAATAAACATATAGCTACAATGATGAGATGAAGTAATAGGAAGTTCTTTGCTCTTTCTTCCTGTCCATTTCTTTTTTAAAACACTCCTTGCCCTTTCTTTTATTTCTGTTGAGGGCTGACTTATCCTTCTTTCATCTTTGAGCGATCCACCACCAGTGTCTGCACGGCTCCCTGGACTGAACCCCAGAGGCTTCTTAGCAGGTGTCAGCAGCACATGACATCTTTTATACCCTCCAGTTAAATGGCCACATTTGTGGCTATTTGTGCAAAGAGAAAAGGTGAAGTTACTACAAACCAAAGACTCTCGTTAAAGCTTTGTATATGCATTTTTCTTTGTACATACAGCCTGCTTAAAACTGAGGTTTTTGGAGTTTTATCACAATGACGAAGCTTACCCTTTTTTTTAGGTAAAATCTTTTTAGAAGCAGCCTATTAGAGAAGGCCACAAGGTCAGTGGGTGTTCTTGTGAAAACTATAGACAGCATGTATACTCAAGCATCTTATAGTTTACTGGACTTTCTTACCTCATTGTATTAAACGTAGGAGTATAAAGGAGGACACAGCAGGACATGTAGGTGGGTGGTCGTGCTTAGCTTTACTTCGGTTCATGAAATACAGTGGGAAGACTCCTAGTTACTGGCTGACCTGCTGTAATGTATACACAGGCTGAGGTCTCCATATGTGTTGGCTTGCCTGTTTAGACATCCTAATTAATACTCCAAATGTGCAAAACAACAGTTCTGGCTCACATGTTGGAGACGAGGCTTGGCCAGGACGTACACCCGTTTTAATGGTGCTGGTGGGGGATGCTTGTGAGTTTCACAATGTCTTTAATGTGCAATTTCAAACAGCATGGGACCATAAATCATCTGGGCCTGCTTTTTAAAAAAACACCTGCATTGAAACTGTCAAGGCTCTAATGGCAGTGGTTACTATATAAATCACAGTGAGCTGTAATTTTCAATATCTGAGAAATGATTACACTGAGCATCTGTCAGTGAATGCTATTTTAATGACTGCTGCTGCACTTAAGACCCCAGTATAACCGTTTCGCCATCTTGGTGTATGCCGCTAAAGCGTCTCCTGAGCGATGTGGCGGTCGCTCGCTCTGTCATAATGTGTTTTCATCACAGCTCTTAAGAATATCCAGGGATCTGCCGACCCCAGCTCCCAACCCCTGCACTCTCTTTTCCCCCCCTTTCCTTTTGTTTTCTTCCATTGTTTTAATCATAAGCAGGGATGGAAAAGAGGAGCTCAATCTGACCAGCACCCTACTGTAAAAAGTATTTACTAGCCACAAACTGAAGCCAGACCAGACCATCACTTCATCCAAAACGCAGTCTTTGAAAACTGACATGCTCTCTGACCTTAAATCAAAAGATTATAACACTCATATAGGATTAATATTCCAACCTCATGGCAGTTTCTGGTCAACAGCAATTTTCCTGATCACAGCTGTACTAACAAGCAAAGAGTCTACATCCATGCAAGCAGCTCTGTGGGACTGCACTCAAGCACAGTGGTGCTTTGAGGTTAATGGTACCACAGACATGCTCATGATGACAATGCTAACATTCTGGTGCTAAGATGGTATAATATTTAGCATATTCATGATGTGATGCTGATGTGAACGTCATTAGTTTTGTAGATATTGGGTCGTAAACCAAATTATTTGAGACATTTTATATTTGACCTACTGATGATGGTGTTAGATACAAAGCCAGAGGATGATTTAATCATTACAATTCATCCTGAGGAGGTACATTAATGTGTACAAAATTAGATGGCAATCTATCCGGTAGCTGTTGCGACATTTCACTGAAAACCGCAAAGATCCATCTCATAGTGGTGCTCAAGGAAAAAGACTCACAAAGTCAGTAGGATTCATCCTCTGGGCACAATGAATGTACAACATTCTGTGCCAATCCATCTATTAGCTGTTTAATTATCTGGATAAACAGACGGAACAAACCAATGACCAAGGGCAAGAGCTAAGACTGATGCAAAACTACTTATATAATACTTTATTTTACCCCTGAAACTAGGAACAAGAACGCAATAATATTAAAAGTTCTCAGCTGGCTGGGTCATCCCCTTCAACTTACAACATCCTTCAGAAAGCCATTCAGCAGAGATGCTTCTTGTTATCTTTTTTAATAAAGTATGGAAAAAAGACTGTTCAAATAGGCTGCAAAACAGCGGGGCTCCAAGATGAAGGGCTGCTTATGCAACTAGCCTGTCAACCTAGAAGAGACTCCTCGACTTCTTCAGAGCTATTATAAACACAGCATTCCTGCCATTGTCCTTGAGTGATTTAGAATAAAACCTCTAAAGACAACTACACATTCAGTTCAGTCCAGGGTTGCCTTTGGTGTTGACATACAGACCCACATAATGAGTTTTTAGTTGGAATTTAAATTTGCATAGCACTCTGCTTAAACAATGATTTATTCTATAATGCCAGACAATGTGAAGACTCTTATAGAACTCAACTCAAGTAATATATACTGTATATATACACTATAAATATCTTCATCTACAGATGAAGTTTAAATCAGTATTTAAAATGACATTTCAGTGCGGCGAAACAATAAAGAAGGAGATTGTTGATCAGTTAAAATGAAATCCCATTGCCCCACACTGTACAATAATGGCTTGGTATCAGGAATGCCAGACATATCTTACATGGAGATAAAGTCACATCATCAGCATAGCTAGACAACTACTAAGAGGAAGATAGAAAGTGTGTCTAAGCATTTACTAATAGATACTTAATGACTTTCAAGACTTTGAGTCTTTCAGCTGCTTTTTTCCGTCATTGCTGTGCAGGACAGGGTAGTTTGAGTGCAGTCTCCCCTCTCCTCCTGTGCACATGGTCCATGTTAAGAGACATGAAACTGCTGAAGCCCTGGAACAATAACCTCTTTTCTTGGAGCTCACAGGTTCCTCTCATCTTAAGCTGGCCTCCCTCCCCCTGGTACTCACATTCACTACCTCCAACAACAGTTTATTTTGCGTTTGAAGCAAGCAGTGATGTGCAAATCCCACTTACTTCCTTTTTTTCCTTTACCCGTGATAAAGAAAAAAAAAAAAATTATATATACTGTATATATATATATATATATATATATATATATATATATATATATTGTATATGCCTCAATACTTTGGACGAACAACTATATCAGGCCATGCTTGCATTTAATGGCTGGGCTCTGGTCTCAATCAGACACTGGACATCTGGATCACATCTCCCGAGTTCTCCCCCTTGCAATCAGAAACACTGGAACTGGGCTCTCCACAGGACAAAATGTGGGCGCAACATGTCGTTAGAGTCCACTGATTTCAGAGAACGTCTCTGACAGGGAGCGGGGGGATTCTGTGATCCCAAAAAGGGCCAAATAATACAGAGCGCCAAACAGAACAGTCATATTCCACACCTTACCTTCAAACATTATTACAGGGCCAGTTTCGAAATCTGCAGGGTAACACGGTTCACATCAACACATGCTCTATTTTCTGTAGCAACTTATCTGACTATATGAAAAAAGGCAGCCATTACTATCCCAAGCAGACGCAAAGGAATAAAGTGATATTAGCCAAACTCAAGAGGCGAAATATATTCATATTCTCCACACCACACTGAAGGTCCAATGCGTGTAACACTTCAATTAGCAGGTTAGGCCCAACTATAAACAGGGCTTTGAGAAATAAACATGAGGGATTTGATGTTGGATAATAGCAGGGATGAATATTTCAGCTACCGAAATCCCGATCCACACTTGGTACTGCAGTGGAGGCACAGAAAGGGAATGCTGAGCGTTATGGAGTAATCTAAAAACAGCACAAAGATTAATCACATTGCAAAAAAAATAAGTTTGGACAATTACCATTTAGCAGGGGGCCTACAGTGCAATATGCAACTAAAACAACATGAGGTTCCTATGTGCATGCCATTATAATTGACTGACTTCTTGCTAATCCTACCACGCTCTTAGAAACTGATCCCATGCCACCTCACTTATCACCACTGGCTGCCTCTTTCCGACACTTTAATCACCCCTTTTTTGTACACATTTAGAGCTCGGCTGGTTGCTTTCCGTCTCCCCACACATCATTTTGCTGTGTGTCTGCAGCCCGCTAGGACCTCAGGGGTCATAAACATGTGGAGGAGGGGGGTGAAGTTTGTTGGAGCGTTTGGCCCCTCTCAGGGACACCTCAGGGCAAAGCTGGATTGCCGTGTCTGCAGCCGCACAGCCCACAAGTTTATTTTTTGTTGCTGGACACTGGTGTAAATATCCTGCATGGTAGGACTGGAAATGTGTAAAGGGACTCCCAGTGAGCCTCTCCAGCTGTTGTCATGACATAATCACCGACACAGAGAAATGCGTTGTCTGATAATGTCTCTTTTTCTTCTCATACACTTTCTCCCAGTCATTTGTCTTCTTAAGTATGACACACGTGGATGTGAAAGTGTCAGAGCGGATTTACACATCATTCCCATGTGCTTCAACCGAGGATAAGCAGTCACTTGTTTTGGACTCAGAGTAAAGCACAAAGAGATCCATGATTGGTATACATCCGCCAGCTAAATATAGAACATAAAAAAAAAAAGTGAGAATAAAAACAAGGGAATGGTGAGGCTTGCAGGTCTGCAGTTCTGTTATAATGACCTGATTTAACATCACCATGTGGCCTGCGTCTCTTCTCCTACCAATCTAAATCATTTACTATAAAGAGTCTACTCAAGGTTAAAAAAAAAAAACAACAACAACTTGCTGCTTTACAGCCACACGAAAAACCATCTGCTCAGCACAATTCAAAGGTCTACAAGTGCCCCCAAAGTGCCTATTTGTTCAGATTCCCAGCATTAAACCCTCCGTATAGAATGTGTGAAATTTCTCTACATGAAACAGGACTGAAATATTCTGCTTATATCAGACAAGGCTCTGCACAGCAACTGTGAGCAGAATGTAAGAGCTGACAAGTGCAAGCATGACTCTGAACTTTCATCTTTATCCTCCTCTTCCAGTGGCTTTGAACCGACCCACACTGCTCACTCTAACACTAAGGGGGCAATCATATTCACCGACATCCATGGCTATTAGTAGCAGGGCTGATTATAGCATAATCTTACTCACCACTCCCCCTCTCACACGTATTGAATGCATGGAATGTAAATATGCATGTGAGGTGCATACCTGAGCCTGTGTGTCCCAAGAGTGCAATTACCATACCATTTTTTATTCTGCCTTGATGCATAGTTACAAGACCATAACACAATACAAATAATAATTTCATTATATTGGCCCTCGCTGTAATTACAGTGCCGGTGCAATTCATGACAAACAACCATGAAAAAGCCCCAGGTGATGCCAGATTTTCAGTTTCTCATTTGCTTATCTCTATGTCGACATAGTGTTTTCAGCCATGAATAGCTCTTCCTTCAACAAAAATGATATAATGCTGTGAGGATAGGAAGCAAAGTGGTTACAGCCCCAGGGTGTGACAGAGACACTGGCACTGACTGGGCACTGTGATTAACAGGCTCAGCAGAGCATCATTAGAGATTCTCTGAATACCTGAGTAAGTTGGGGAAAAAAGGAGAACTTGTTACCATGGGCGAAACAAAACAGTCTTAAGGGATAGTTTGGATCCTTTGGTGTGGGGTTGTATGAGGTACTCATCCCCTGAGTAGATGACGGTCAGCACGTCGCCAGTTTGGAAGCTGAGTAATGGGGCAGCAGCCAAAATGAATTACAGTCACCAAAAGAAAACAATATCTGTTTTTAAATATCCCTTAAACAGTATTTAGAATATTCACTGCTTTACCTAGCCTTCAGACAGCTCTTGCCTTTTGTACTACATTTTCTAAACTGTAAAATTTCCGTATTTCTACGCATAAGTGCAACTGTGCTGCAGGCTGAAAACTGCATTGATAGAGGGACAGGGATAGTTCCACGTCATTCATTTCTCTACTAACATATGAACAAACCAGTCTCCTCTGAGGCATTCTTAAGGTACATTCATATTTTCTTTACTTAGCACATGGTGAGGTCAATCAGTGCAGTTCAAATATGCACAATTATTGAGAAAGCTTCATTATTAGATTAGAGGGACAGAGACGGATTCATTAAAAAAAGAGACAATTCCACTCAACTGAAACATGCTGTTTAAAAAGCTGCCAGTTATTTACTTCTGGACAACTTCTGATTACAGTTTTGTCAATCTGAAGATTTACATATTTACATCCTGCCTAAAACTAGATGTCACTGCTGATGATTGGACTAAAACGGCTTAGTTACACAGTATTAGCCTCTCTAGGACTCAGTTTCATACATGCATTGTACTGCTCTGTATTAAATATCTGAATTTATGATCTGCTGAAAACTTAAATATCGGGCCTCAAAGACAATGACAGTAGAACAAGGCTGATTTATTGACGACATTATCCCAGGTCTTTGAAATCTGGCAGCACTGAGTTATTTTGATGTGGCTGTTATGGTTTGATAGATTACTAAAAGTGCGATAAACTTGGTGGGAACAAAAGACGATCCTGATCTTTTGGCGGTGATAATGTACTTTCTTGTTAACAGTGTTAAGAATGTAACAATTGTTAAACGCTTGTTGAATCTTGACTGTCGCAGTTGGAAATGAGCACCAGCTGAGACGTCTGATTAATGCTCCCTTCATCTCACAGCCATTCTGTTCCAGTGAGTATTCAAATAAACAGGAAGCAGACTTCTCTGTGAGAACAATAATGTCTTTTCAAAAGATACAACGATGCAAATGTTTCAAATCGTCAATAATGGGCAGTGGTTAGCAAAACTGAAAGAGTTGCAGTGAAAAATATTTACCATGCGTAGCACACACACAAAAAGAGCCAACGAGACAGACAAGACAGGAACACACTAGCATAGTCAGATGCATTAACTACAAACTACGATTTTTTTAAAGATAAAACGACCGTTTTCTTCATTATTTAAGTAAAAATTTGAAAAGCATGCAGGGGAAGATTTGTAAAAACAGAACAAGTTTTGGGAGATCTTTTCTTGATTCTACAAACCAGACAACGGAAACAGAGCACATTATCCACACAAGTTATGGCACAGAGGTTAACACAATTTCACAGATACAAAAATCTCTTTATTTCTTCAACATTTCAACAGATTATATTTTTATGATAACTTGTGATTTCACACAACAGCCATACTGTGTGTGCACTAAATAACAGTGTTGTACAAACAATGTGTACATTAAAAGCACACAGTGGGAAAACGCTTACAGTGACCACGGTTCCTGTGATCAACTGATTATATGGATCAAAACGTTTGGGACAGAATCATCAAACCGATATAAATGCTGTTTATTGTGAACAACTAGTAAACATATAAAAAGTTAAAACTACTGTCATTCTATTTTTTTTTTACT
Organism: Echiichthys vipera; assembly: GCF_963691815.1. Lineage (NCBI taxonomy): Eukaryota > Metazoa > Chordata > Actinopteri > Perciformes > Trachinidae > Echiichthys > Echiichthys vipera. The sequence goes on along the minus strand of NC_139839.1, from coordinate 23,821,976 downwards.
TTACTCCCATGATATGTTTTTGTTTTTTGACTAAGATCAGAATGTTTTATGAACACACTTCAGAAATCATAGGCTGTGGTTTATTTTCAGGTCTTTAGAAATGCACTGTACGTAATGTTGTTTTAGGCCAAAGTCTGATTATAATTTGAAATACAGTACACTATATTCAATATTCAGTACTGTATGATAGTGCAGTCATTTAATTTGAACAGTCATTTGAAACAGCTGTACTGTATTTTGAAACAGTCAATACATTTCAGTAAAAAGCAAAACTGCCCTTTTCATTACTTTATTTTCATGTAATAAATATACAAATGATAATTGGATGCTAATTTGCAAAAGAAAAAGAAAAATAATCATCATCTGCTTTGTGATCAATTCGACACAGACAGATATAAGTGTTCTCCACTGTATAAAAAAATACTGTCTGCTGATTTGTCAGCATCAGTAAACATTGTTTGAAAACTGTTTTTTGCCCACAATAAATAGTGCTGGGGGGGGGGGGGGTGGTTTCACAAATAAATGTTAGACTGGTCTTTAGTGTTAAACCAGGGTGAAAGTAATTTTGCTGCTAGATTAGTCTACACATTTTAGACAATTTTAAACCAAAAAAAGTTAGCCACCCTGTCTCTTGGCTTACTAAGATCCATGGTATTCAGGTGAATTTAGACTTTTTATTTTTTTTAGAATTGATCTAAAGTCTGACTAGCAGTTAGATCTAAAGTCAAAGTCTATCTTTGGGAAAGCAGCCCCTGGAGTTTTGTTCTCCAAGTCAAGTATTGAGCCTACTTACTCTCTCTCCTTCTCAGTGAGCCTGTCAGTGATGGTGTCCTTGATGGAGGAGCGTGAACCCTTGTGGATCACAGGATACCGAAGTGGGATCTGCAGGAAGCACGAGATCATCAGGACCAGGTGCGACGTGTATCCCAGGGCGACTGCCACACTCCCATCATCCTTTGCTGCAGGACACAAAGTAAAAAAAAAAGTTCCGGTAACTACAAATTAGATAAGTGTTGTTGAGCAGAGCAGAAATGGTCTACGTGTTATTCCATCAATTACCTTTTTAGGTAATCTACATCAACACACCAACCAAAGCCTCTAATCTAATGCAAAATAAATTCAAAACAATAGCATTTTAATCACCCAAAAGTCAGAATTTTATTATACCAAGAACTTCAAAGCACAGTCAGCAAAGTCTGTTTTGTTTGGACTTTCACTTTCATTACATGGAAAAAGAAATTGTGTTGACATACACCATGTCCACATCTTGTGAAACCAAACAAAAATGTATAAACACCAAACTGAAGATAGTTTAGTAACAAAGTATCCACAGGAAGAGGAAGAGCAGTTTCTATTCATGTGGGATGGGGTTTTTGACAGCGATACAAAATGTGGCACAGCACACAATGTACCAAAAAACATTGGTTGCAGTGGGATACCGAGTCTCTTTCAGATATGAGCTTGAGAAGCAAAAGCATCACGTCTAACTATTCCCTCAGAGTCCAAATAACTCTTAGGGTCGAAAACTGGATGCCTTTGTGAACATTTCGACAGCAAACCATCTCCCTTTAAATACGAGGAATGGTTTCAAGACAACACACTAAGTGGTTTCACATTCTCAAACAGGACACTGCTTCAGGCGAAGACTAAAAATCACCATGGTTTTTATCTTAATGTGCTGAAATAACAGACTATGGCAACAGTGAATGGTATAGTCCTCGGCTCACATTGTGTTGTTTAACAGAGAAAACCTGCTTTGTATTACTATTTTTACTGCATTTTCTAGTCCATACTGTAGCGACACAAGCACCTGGAGTAAACAGCTTGCTGGTCTCTGGTGCATTTGGAATGCTACATGCTAACAGGAATATGAGGTCAGCTAAAGGACCCCTTAGGGTGCAGGTGAAGACTGATGATATCTTCTTGTCAGGCTGAGTTGACAAGGTAAGCTTTGTGAAATGAAGGGCCCTAGCAGAGCGCCACTCTGCTCCACTCTGCTCCATTCTGAACCACAGTAGGATTAGGACTCCAACTAACCCTGACCCTGGTCTCTAATGTTGAACATCCTCCCCTGTAGGCCTTTTTAAACTGACCTCGACGCCCCATTTGAGACTTGATTAGGATTTTTCTAGGGCAGACCTCACACGAGTGGGAGCAGGGGTGAGCAATGGGGTAAAATTGAGGCACAAAACTAGAGCTGGGATCTTCAAGGAATGGTCCATTATTAATTCATAAAAAGAAAATATTTTCTCTAAATCATATGAAGCTAAAAGACCTAAGGAATCCATTGCTCCCAAGCAGGTCACGCGCTCCAAAGTTAGGTGACATTTTGTCGAGGAAAATGGCGTGGCCATTGTTAAAGGGGTCCCTTAGATGCTGACCTCAACATATCTGAAAGAAAATGCAACTCAATACTCACTGAATGTAGATTCTTAATAGCTGCACTCTGTTGTTAACTGCTGTAGTGTGTTCGTGCTAAATAAAAAGAACATAAATACAACTGATGTGGGGTCAAATTGATATTGAATCAAATTGATTCAAATCAAGACCTTGTGAGTTGGAATCGAGTGATACCCCGTCCTGGGGTGAACGCATGCTTCTCCATCCTTTTCTTTCTAAGGTCCCTGGGTGTCGTACTGTCCTTTGAAAGATACCTTATGGTCTCAGAGGTGGTGTTAGAGGGTGAATATTAATGGCTACTGGGATTGCATGACAGTTGTTCTATATTTCAGGAGGACAAATGTAGTTAGCAGCAAATGCACGAGGATGATCTCTGTTAGGCCTTTTATCTTCTGCCACGGCACATGCTCAGTTGTTTACTCACTGCTAGGTGTCCACCTATGCAGGACAGGGAAGCAGAAGCAGACACAGGCCGCCACCTTATGGGAACAAGTGATTGCTGCAAACACAGATTGGCTGGCTGTCACTACTGTGCACTCCACTGTGCTTTTAAAAGATGTTAACAGGTGGAGTGTGACAGCAGGGAGCGGAGGAGATTGGGAGCGGTATTTTTGAATGATGGCTTCAGAGGCCTGCTGGGTCTCACCAGCTGTGAGGAAGGGGAGCTGGAGAATGTTGAGTGGACAGTGGCGAGTGTGTTCCCAGTATTAGACAAATGCTGCAGACCAAAGCTAACCAGTCATCTGAGCTATTGAGAGGTCATGAAGTCATCAAGTTTCCCCTCGCTGTGACAGCAAACCCCATCTATCACGACACATACAGCTTGACCCTTATTCTAACCCGCCACACCAACATGATAACAAGGGCTTTGTGGCTGAAACTGCCTGCTGACAAAACATGTGTTAGTCTTCTGTGGCCTAATACTGTGTCCTTGATATTAAACCCTGTGGTTATTGTGGCTGTGTCTCATTGAGGTGGTGGAGCCAGTTACAAAAGCATCTTGTGACGAGACCTTATAAGATTGTGGTAGACTGAATAACTCCTCCATCAGCATCCAATAAGAGATCAGAAAGGCAAAGTGTTCAAAAAACAGAAGAATGCAAACCAACCTATTTCCTAGTCTGTCTGCCTGCTGTGCCCAGCCCACATGACTGGCTCCAAACTCCTAACCTCTTCTTTATTTAACGTTTCCAAGGGCCCTATTTAAAAGATCAATAACGTGGGGTCTAAAGTGCATGGTGCAAGTGCTTTTAGGACACTTTCCGTTGCACTTTGCTAGTTAAACGGTTCATTATATTGGCGCAATGTAAGGTGTACAGGGAAAAGGGATTGTACACCCATCAGCTCGCAGATGCGCGCAAGGTAATTTGCTACTTACCCAATGTGGGCGCTGGGAATAAATTGACAACTGCGTCAATCTAAAGCTAGCAATGACAGCTGCTCCGTGTGCCAGGTGTAATAAAGATCTCTAAGAGTCCAAATTCTTTTTTTTTTTTTCTTATGTTCCAGTTTTTTGGTCATTATGGCGCTTTCTCCCTCCTCTTTGTTAGCACTATGCATATGCAATATGACCAAAATCTCATATCATGATAAGGGTCATTTCCTATCCTGATAATGATACATATCACTATATAGCACATTTTCAATTATTATTGAATTGAATTATTGAATTATATATATATATATATATATATATTCATTCGTTTGGATTAATGTAGGCTATCAATACAGGTGAACTGCAAACTACATTTCCTCATGCATTCCTGGACTATTTATTATTTTTAATTTCCCTACGAACGTGTTGAGATAAATAATAAATCAATGTATTTTGTTTGTATCTTTCTTTGACAACAGCTCACGGTATATTTAAAACTATAGTTTCACGTTCACTGTCCTGTTAGACTGTCAGACTAATGACACAGCTGCAATTTATTAATTCTACTTGGTCACTGCAGCCTGTGTAGGAGTCACACACAGAGCGTGTTTGTTGTGCGCCTGGTGTGTGTAGACTGGTCTGTGTGTGTGTTACAGTTGTTTCCTGCCGATTTAATGAGAGAGAGACACAGTCTATGACCCCCTGTAATAACGCGCTGAGAGACCCCTTCGGCTCACTTTATCTTCACACACCCCTCAGCCTGTAAAGTGATGATTCATAACACTGTGAGATAAAGGATAGAGTAAAATATGAAACAATAAACATTTTTCTATCATCATACGATACATCATATCGCACAGTCCTACTTTGAATTACAGAAACACTTGCTCAAAATGTATAAATTAATATTTTCTGTTTTATCTACTGAGCAGAAAGTAGAGGAATACAAACAAAAACACTCCCAGGAAGGTTTGCGCGGGTGCATGGTGGAAAATGATTACGTTGGTGCTCAATCATTGCCAACTCATCTCACACACAATGTCGTAGGCAAGACATGTTGCTATGTTGGGATTGTTATTGTATGGAACTGGCCAGAGTTAAGAGGAATGACAACCTTTCCCAGCTAGTAAAACTATCGATGATACAATTATGTCATTATGTCTTTTATGCATGAAAATGACATACCGGTAATTATATAATTATGTCATTTATGCACGTTAAAGACTGTAATACCTAATTACCTAATTGCCATGTAAAGTCATGCATAGATACTGTATCTATGAGAGCATAAGCCCTCAAATTGGTTGCTATTCACTTAACATTTACATATAAGCAAAGGCATTAAAGCAAAGGCAAAACAATTGTTCAGCATGCCCTACCACAAACTATCCTCCTGTTACCATGAAACACACAAGCAGGCACAGAAAAAATTACCTTGAAAGTCTTCAGAGTTTGGCAGCTTCACTCCGCAGATGACATAATCGGACTGATTAGCCTGTGAATTTAAATAAGAAGTTTCATATTAAAGACAATGATCAGACGAAGAAACGGACCCAGACAAGACAAAACTGTGTAGAGCGAAACAGGCAGAGGCACTTGCTCTAATCATTCCATCGTTGTCTAGATGTGTCAGCATTATAAATATTTTGTTTGTATGCCAACATATTATAGAAAATAGATGAAGTGTAATATTACTAGCAGAGAGGGTTGCCATGATTAGTCCTCATTATCAATGGCGTTGAAAATTTTTCAATATTTTGAACAAATGCATCCTTTTTTAAATTGTCTAAACGCTTTAATTCATTTTTATTAGTTTCCTCTTTATTCATTCCGTACAGAAATGGTGGTGTTGATGAGCGTTGTGGTTAATATTTCACACACCAATGAATATCCTCTGCTGTCGTGTTTCACCAAGTGCCAAAATACAAGGGCAAAGATGTCTGCCACTGCATGCCCACAGCAGTGTGTGTCTTATAATAAACAGCTGCTACATGGACCAGTGACGCTGCTGCTCTCTGTGTGGGCATCAACTGAGCAGAGGAGACACAGGTGGAGTGAACATAGCACTGTCAGCACCAGTTAAAAGGCTCGGTATTGAATGACACGAGTACCGACGGGTTGTTTTGGAAGAAGGAAACGGGGAACAAGGCAACAAGCAAGCCAGCTTTAAAAGTGTTGCATTTAATTTTGAAATAAGTGCTGTGTTGGATATAAGTTATGCTGATGTGATCAGTGGAAACTTCTTTTATTTGAGAAGGAGTGGTGGTAGAATGGGCTAGGCCTGGTTCACCAAAAACTGAATAACAAGACCTCTTTTGTCATTTTAGTCTTTTTTATTTTTTATCATCTTGCAGTTGTCACTTTGAACCCACAGTTTTGCATTTGAATGTAAACATTTGTTTACATTTTGTTTTGTGCTGCAACATACAATGACATACAGTTGGTGCAAATAAAATGAGCTTTAATTAAAGGGTCAATTCAATCTTTTGGAGGAAAAATAAGATTAATTGATCAAATTTAGATCAATCGACTAATCAATAGCATTGTTTATAGTTTAGTTGACAGATTAATAGTAGTTAGTGATCTCATGATCTCATGGGCCATTCCTTCATAGTAACCACATAACACAAACTATCTGCACCCTTTGTGCTTGATCAAAGCCTTGGTTCTGTAACCAGATAATTCTTTGCAGTTGCCTGGTCAACAATGCACCGTGCAGCAGTGTACCATCAGGTTCAACTCACCACATCAATGGGGTAGATGTAGGAGAGCTCTGAGAGGAGCTGACGACAGCGGAAGGTGAGCTGGGCGTTGGACTTGAGGAACTGCTCTCTGGTGGGACAAAACCAAAGACAAGGACGACACAGTGAGTAGCCAGCTGGCAGAAGGAGACAGAAGCTGTAGATATGAGTGGGGGACAGTGGGAGTGGTACGGCAAAGGATCGACTGGAGAAAGAGCAGAGATGATATTGTAGGGCAGTGCAGTTGAAAGTGATGGGAGGAAGTGGAAATGAGTAATAGAAATCATCCAGGCTAGTTACTGCTCCACAGGGACCCACTGTGAGGTGTAAAGGTAATTAAAGTTGATGGACATAGAGAGTTTATATATGCAGCATAATGATGTGTGAAAGCGGCTTAATGTTGGGCCTTGTATAGATCAGTGAGCCGGTTTAGTGCAATGTAACTTGAACAAAAATCATTTTGTATTCATATCAGGACAGTCATTTCTAGTTGTGCAGGTCATCTGTGCAGGCTGGGGGACATGTGGCAATTAGGACCTGTGAAAAGTGGTGAAGTCAGAATGTTTGGCTAACAATGACAAGTACTGGGCTCTGACCTCAGGAAGTGTGTGTGTATAGTTTATTGTTTTTAGGGGTGATGTTTGCTTTGACACTTCTTGTTGCTTTAACAAATGTAACCTACTATGTGAAACAAGGGCCGGGTTCTGCTCGAAAAGTAGAGGTTTCAGGGTTCCCACACCTTCTTAAATATCAAATTCAAGGACTTTTCAAGGACTTTTCAGGCCCAATTCCCTTAAAATCAAGGATCAAACATGGCATAGTTTGAGTCATGGATCAAGGTTAATTACTGTTACATCACCAAGAATTTTTATATTGACAGCAAGCAGACTGTGGAAGACACATGCAGACAGGAGAACTTAAGTTTGAAAAAATAAGATAAGAACGTTCAATGACTCATGTCAACTTATGTCAACTTATGTCGATTTTTAAAAACTTTCAAGGCCTTTTTCCCCCCTCAACTTCACCAATGCGTTTATACGCTACGTTCTCCGACCACAAATGTGTTCATTCCTGATCCAAAACAAAAAAAGTGGACCATCATAGAGATGTACTCAAATACTGATATCTAATACCTGATCACTTCAGACTTCAGGAGAAAAAAAATAATTGGCCTGATTTCCCCCGTTTCTACAACTCCAGGGTGTTCTAGAAATAGAATGACTAGTGGAAACCCAATGTGCTCGTTTACAGGGATTCCTGTTCATGGGAGTGGATGTTGAAATTGTGTCAAATAATGTATAGGTGCTGCAGAAAAACAAATTCCCTGTTAAGGTTGATTTATAGTGGAACGTGAGCTCTACGCAGAGCCTACGCCCATCGTGAACATTCAAACTTGTATAATGGTGTGTCTGCATCGCTCTGCAATAACACTGCTGGCTGGGGGATTTTTAATACGAAGTTCCTTTGTGTAATTCCGAAGCAACTTCTTAAGAAGTACCATACTTAAACTGAATGGAAAATGTTTGGGTTACTTTTACTGAATTCTCTGAGCTTGTCCGGCAACTGAGAGATACGGACGAGGGAATGCATTTAAAATACTTTCCAATGGGGCAGGTAAATTTGACGATTTGGTTTCGTACGCTGCAGCTATTTATCTCACATCAGTGTACGCACAATAGGCCTATACTGTATACGTCTCTACTCATCCAACAGTAACATAATATCACAGAGGAAGCTGTGCAGTGAGTGCAGGGAATTTAAAGGCTACGGATGTAAAGGCGCCTTTATGGAAAACAAGACAATGTATGCAATCTAGTTATTGAGTTGTGTGAAACCCACTCCAAATGTAAAACATCTTTTACATCGGCTAAAAAGAGTAAATGTAATGTGGCTCTTCCAGGAAGTGTGCACAGCTATTCCTGTGACTGCTTATGTCTGAGTAACAGACGATCGGCTGCTTTGTAGGACTGCTGTGTGGGTGCTCCACAATACTTACAGCACTACTTGTGGGTAATAGCCCATCATTTCATGCAGATAAAAGGGGATTTTCGGGGGTAAATGGTTATTGAATGTGATGTACCCTCCCATCCATGATCCTCGCCTTACACATGAATTTCCTATTTGGCTTTGCCTGTGGTTAGCAGTCTCTTATCATTTCCCTTTCCCAGTGGTCCTCTGCTTCATGAAAGAGGACAGATATTGTTGTGTAAAGATCATTTGATCTGAAACTCATTCATACAGCAGGTCTTGCCTCATCTGAGTGGTTAAGGTGCAAGCCCTTCACAAATTTCTACACATGCAAATATACTTTGTGTTAATGTACATGTCTTCACCTAAGTGAAATTATCAATACAACAATCTTAAAATATTCCATTATAACTAAAAGGCCTGCTCTCAAAATCTGTTTGCAGACATTACATTAATATTGGGGGGTGGGGGGGGGGGGGTGGAGAGATGACAAATGGAAAGGAAAGAAAAAAAACTATCTACCCAAATTTGTGTACAGTTTTTTTTTTTTTTACTTTTTCCGGGTTTTATTTTATTTATATTAGATGTTTGATCATTTTTCTTTCCTCAGACAGTCCTCTAAATGAAACCATCTGGAAAATTTAGAGGGGAAATCCATGGTGTCGAGGGACCCAACACTGCTTTATTAAAAGTGTTCATAAGCTAGAAAGATTGGTAACCACTGGTTCAACCTTTAACAAGGCACTGTATTTCAGAAGCTTAGCATGTGTTTTTGTTCATCATAATTTCCCTCTGAAATGTACTGAATAGAAGTATAAAGGAGCGTAATAGAAATAGTGAGAATATAAAGATTGTACTGTAAAGAAAGTACAGTACTTGAGTAGTACTTTGTTACTTTCAACCACTGGGGACCAAAGTTGAGTTGATTTAACAACTCAGGTAGGCTACTGGGATTTAGAGAGGCCAAATAAAGTCCTTATACGTTTTCAAAAAGCACCCTCAACTCAACAACTACAGCTAAAACAACTTAAAATACTATAACTAACGGATGATTTTGAGTCCAATTTAGTGATGTCAGCTGTTAAACAGCAGCCGTGAAATATTAAACAGGAATGTGGAAAGGCTGAAAAAAGTGTGCATGGTCATCCTCAGCATAACTTTTCCCTAGCTGAAAGTTTAAAAAAAGAAGTTCAATAAAAAAGAAACATTTCCATGAAAAAACATCAACAACACAGATATTTCCAAAGAATGGATGTTAGGCAGATGTGCAAGTGTCAGGGTTAATTTCCTGTTTGCTCGGTCTCTTGGCCCCTGCTGGCCTTCCTGGGGCTCTGGTTTACCCTCTCTGGCTGCCAGGTACTTCTCAGACAAACAAAGCTGTATCCAGGGTCGGCACCCGTCGAACACATCTGCCCGCAGGCCAAGGCAAACACAGGGCACTAGGCTTTTTAGCACAATGTGCAAACTCTCCGCTGAGAACACATAAATAGGCCGCGCCAGCCATAAAAACATCACCTTGTTTTTGAAAGAGCAAGGTGGGAGGCAGGGAGCAGGGTGTAGTCCCATTACAATTCAACGTGATTGAGCAACAGGTTGTGTCACATCATTTAGCGGGCTCTGGGTAATGTCTGACGGGGATAAATGCAGTTAAAAAGTGTGTTTGCTATGCAGACATAAAGCAATAGCCAAATTACAGGTTCACACATACCTCTTGGCAGTGCATTCCTTCTGCAACTTGGTTAAGGATTCTTTCTCCTCCTTCAGACCCTCGTGCTGAGTGGAGAACGCTTCCTCTGAAAGACAGAAAGAAAAAAAGTAAATTATCAGGTGTGTGTGCAAGTGTGTGTGTGTGTTCTGTTCTGCGACATCTGAACAGCCAGGTGGGCCTGTGTTTGGTTGGCTGCCATCCACTGTTAAAGTTATGCAAGATCAAACAGTTTTTTTGATCGGGGCAAAACCATTTCCTTTTGACATCACATAAACCAGACAACATATGTATGCAAATTACAGGATTTGTCAGACACTGTAAATACAGAGCTGGGCAAATAAATATAAATCTTACAGATAAGGGGGACAGTGATGATACAGCCTGTGGAAGTTGTGTAACTGCAGTATTGGCAACCTCACAATACCTCAGTGTAGCACAACCGGAAAGAAGCAAAGTATAATTTCAGGTTGTAACAGAATATTTCTGTAATCTGTGTTCGTACAGCCTCACATGTGGTGGGATGGTAGACAAATGCAACGGAGACATGACTTATGGTTCCACTTGGTTTAAATAAACAAGAGGTTTGACTATCTGACACACATGAACACAGAAAAGTATATTAAATACCGTGTTATTTCATTATACGTTTTTCTATTTAAATGTCTAATTGGTTCTGTTTTGCTGCATTGTTGCATACAATCCCCACTGTAAGTAAGTAGGTAGACAGCACAGTGATTCAGAATAACCACACCACATGTTTGCTCCAGAATTTTCCCCTCACTCCAGAATAAATAGAAGAAGGTTAATTTAGCTTCCTGTCTTTGTTTGAAGCTGAAAATGGAAAATGCATATGGACAACTGTACAGTATGTGCTTTGTGATAATAATGAAAACACTTTGGATTGCTGTCCAAATTAAAAACTCAAGAGTCTCAAAGGATCGCGAGACTGACCATCAGGTGCAACAACTAAAGGACTGTTGTACCACGCCATGGTGGTGAAGAGAGAGCAGAGCCACAAAGCAAAGCTCTTAATGCCAAAAATCACATGTGCTTTATGCTCAGACTGTGAATATAAACATCAGTAATGAGGTTTCTCCCTGAGGTGGCTGGCCTCACTCTTAATGACAAAGGAAAGAGCTGTAGGAGCCATGTAGGAGGACCTTGTCAAGTCACTGCTCCTCCACAGTACGGTGAACCAAAAGAGGTGGCATGGCTAAAGATAAGAATACTTTAATAGTGCCTGTACATAGTGTTCAGAGTTAAATGATAGGGCTTCATGATCCCTCAGGAAGAACAGGAGTAGGTTATTGAGGACAGGAACACATCAGGTCTTGGGGAGTACTACTACTGTCAAAAATCAGATGATGAAGCCTTGCGTGGCTCCAGAGGGAGCTGCACAAAGTCAGATAAATTGCAAAACAATGAGGCCAAACTCGTACGCTGCTGAAAACTTGTAACAAGGAGTCATGGTGGAGATAAAGAAACGATCCAAAGCCTGGTGTTATAATAACATTAGAGTTTTCCTTTGAAAAGCCTGAAAATCTAAACAAAAAGAAAGCTGTACAAATATTCTTTAATTTCTTCATTCTGTGATGTGCTCTACTTCAAATCATGCATCTTCTCTTACAGTATGAAGGTATGTGTTTGAAAACACCATCAGCACTGACAGACTGAAAATGCAAAAGTTAAATAAAAAGTCCAGGGTAAATTAAGATAATGATAACTGCAAAATGATATGGGGCGTGTGCATCATTTGACTCCGTCGTAGTTTTCTTTTGTGCCCAGAGTGTTGTGCTGTGAATAAATCTGTAATTAATGCCAACATGAGACTTTTGTTTTCTGTAGCCTTATATTTTTTTTTACCTCCTACACTACTTTGGTAGCGTGTTGCTGCTGTCAGCTTCACTGTGTGCCATTGAGGTTTAACGCAGTTGGTTCTGCCCATTTGGAAGCTGTACTGCCTCCCGTTGCCCTCGGGTACAATGAGCTCTGTGCCTTAATCATTTTAAACAGATTGTACAATTTTTTTGCCCAGTTCTCTGTAGTTTTTACCTGTTGGCGGGACGCATAGCTGCACAGAGAGAGAGAGAGGCGTCTAAAAATAGACCTGAGCTGAGCACTTCAATAGGATATAATGGTTGGACTCTGACGCAGGGATCCCATGACAGTTGTGTCACACCTATGTAGTTTAGCCAATGTTGTTTTTTTATTGTCAGTGGATGATTTTTAAATACTGCAGAGAGGAACCATAGAAGAAGAAGAGCTTTATGATTTCTGTGGCATAGATGACGTTTTCTTGTGTTTTCAAACACGGCATCGACAGAAGTAGAAGGATGCATAAGAGAGAGAGGAATAGATAAGAGGAACCACACGGAACAGTGCCTGATGATTCCCGCTTTTTCCAATTTTGCAGAATTTTCGGTTCTGATACCTGTCCTACATCTTGATAAGCTACCCTTGTGTTTACCTGCATTATTCACAAGAAATTATTTGACAATGTATGAAGTCTGTATGAAAAAAAAAAGTCAGCAGAAAAGGTGGCGGAAAAGTGAGTTTTGAGCACAATAATCACATTTTTAATCACATACTTCCACTCACATCCACGCTGCTCAAACTGACACCATGAGGGTGGAAAAAGAGATGCCTTGACGGAGACAGAGGGAGGGGGAAATAGAGGTACTCAGAGGCATCTCCATCAGATTAGCAAGAAAGACGGATAGTGTCAGACAGAGATCAGCCTGGCCATCTCTCTGTTGTGAGGCCTGTGTTGCGCTCTTGCTTTCATGTAAAGCCCAGCTTTGTCCTATCTACAGTGGGTACGGAAAGTATTCAGACCCCCTTAAATTTTTTACTCTTTGTTAAATTGCAGCCATGTGCTAAAATCATTTAAGTTCATTTTTTTCCTCATTAATGTACACACAGCACCCCATATTGACAGAAAAACACAGAATTGTAGACATTTTTACAGATTTATTAAAAAAGAAAAACTGAAATATCACATGGACATAAGTATTCAGACCCTTTGCTCAGTATTGAGTGGAAGCACCCTTTTGAGCTAATACAGCCGTGAGTCTTCTTGGGAATGATGCAACTAGTTTTTCACACCTGGATTTGGGGATCCTCTGCCATTCCTCCTTGCAGATCCTCTCCAGTTCTGTCAGGTTGGATGGTGAACGTTGGTGGACAGCCATTTTGAGGTCTCTCCAGAGATGCTCAATTGGGTTCAAGTCAGGGCTCTGGCTGGGCCATTCAAGAACAGTCACAGAGTAGTTCCGAAGCCACTCCTTCGTCATTTTAGCTGTGTGCTTAGGGTCATTGTCTTGTTGGAAGGTGAACCGTCGACCCAGTCTGAGGTCCATGGCACTCTGGAAAAGGTTTTCGTCCAGGATATCTCTGTACTTGGCCGCATTCATCTTTCCTTCAATTGCAACCAGTCGTCCTGTCCCTGCAGCTGCAAAACACCCCCACAGCATGATGCTCCCACCACCACACTTGACTGTAGGGATGGTGTTGGGCAGGTGATGAGCGGTGCCTGGTTTTCTCCACACATACCGCTTAGAATTAAGGCCAAAAAGTTCTATCTTTGTCTCATCAGACCAGAGAATCTTATTTATCATAGTCTGGGAGTCCTTCATGTGTTTTTTGGCAAATTCTATGCGGGCTTTCATGTGTCTTACTCTGAGGAGAGGCTTCCGTCGGGCCACTCTGCCATAAAGCCCTGACTGGTGGAGGGCTGCAGTGATGGTTGACTTTCTTGAACTTTCTCCCATCTCCTCACTGCATCTCTGGAGTTCAGCCACTGTGATCTTTGGGTTCTTCTTTACCTCTCTCACCAAGGCTCTTCTCCCCCGATTGCTCAGTTTGGTTGGACGGCCAGCTCTTGGAAGAGTTCTTGTCATCCCATACGTCTTCCATTTAAGGATTATGGAGGCCACTGTGCTCTTGGGAACTTTAAGTGCAGCAGAAATTTTTTTGTATCCATGGCCAGATCTGTGCCTTGCCACAATTCTGTCTCTGAGCTCTTCAGGCAGTTCCTTCGACCTCATGATTCTCATCTGCTCTGACATGCACTGTGAGCTGTAAGGTCTTATATAGACAGGTGTGTGGCTTCCTTAATCAAGTCCAATCATTAGAATTAAACACAGCTGGACTCCAATGAAGGTGTAGAACCATCTCATGGATGATCAGAAGAAATGGACAGTACCTGAGGTAAATATACAAGTGTCACAGCAAAGGGTCTGAATACTTATGTCCATGTGATATTTCAGTTTTTCTTTTTTAATAAATCTGTAAAAATGTCTACAATTCTGTGTTTTTCTGTCAATATGGGGTGCTGTGTGTACATTAAAAGGAAAAAAAATGAACTTAAATGATTTTAGCACATGGCTGCAATTTAACAAAGAGTAAAAAATTTAAGGGGGTCTGAATACTTTCCGTACCCACTGTATATAACCTTTTTTAATCAGTTTGTGCAATTTTGCCAATGTTGCGGTGTGGCTGGTCTTCTCGCCGTTTTACTCTCAGCAGACTGTTTAGGATGTTGTCTCTTGGGGGGGTTGAAAAGGTTCGTTGTGTTATCATCCGATGTGCGCACCTTGTGTGACTGTGTGGCAGCTTTGGGCATAAGGCAAAGGCCTCTGTGATGAAGGCGCTGCCTCCTTGTTAAACACATTAGGAGTCCGCTGGTGCAGGGGAAATATTCCTTTTTCTAGGGGCATATTTTACAGTTTATTCCACACATTCTGTGAATAAGTGTGGACAGACAGCGTCCATGCAACGTGGTAGTCTGACACCGTGGTTTCGTTTTCATTTTCTGATGAGAAATCCTTGTCACTGCCTGTTGTTCGCTATGATTGGTTGATTTGCCGTGTTTTTAGGTCGGGCATGAGACTTGGCTAATGGGAAAAAAACCTGAGCAGAACGTAGAGCAGCAGTGGATAGAATTTGCCCTGTAGACGATACTACGATCTCTCTGCTTTGGCAGAACATCAACACGTTCTAAACCTAATATCGTAAGTCGCCCAACCCTACTGCAACACCGCAGATGGTTTAAGGCAGGAGTGCCCAAATTCGGTCCTGGAGGGCCACTGTCCCACATGTTTCAGGTTTCTCTCTGCTCCAACACACCTGATTCTAACGATGTGCTCATTATCAAGCAGCTGAAGCTTGTCAAAGGTTTGGAAATCATTAGAGTCAGGTGTGTTAGAGCAGAGAGAAATCTAAAACATGCAGGGCAGTGGCCTTCCAGGACCGGAATGGGGCACCCCTGGGTTTAAGGGTTTGTTCAGGCTGGCCTGACCTTAGTCTCTGTGGAAGAATTGGAGTGTTCTTGGACTGGGCGAGGTGTTCCTAAAGACATTAAAAGTTACACTGATCCTTGAGAGCATCAGTGTCACTCACATGACACTCAACGGCACAGAGACTCCAAGTGGATTCATGACATAAACAGCTCCAACACTGGACACCTGTTCTGTGTGTCATTTTATAAAGGTGTGAAAGTTTAAGCTAAAGCTTTCTTGTAACAATTCTTTTTTTAATCAGTAACTTGTGAGTTTACACTTAAAAGAAAAGAGTTTTGTATACAAATTACACAAAATACAATACTGAAGCTATTGAGAAACAGTTTTCATGAATTACACAGCAAAATGTTCATAAGAAAATCCCACACACGGACACAATAAAACGGTGCCTATAGTCTGGTTCACATTAAAAACTGTAAATGATCTTACAGTTTAATAGAAAGCATTGTGGTGTTTAGTTTTAATTTACAACATCATTACCCAGGGACCTTCAATCCATGCAGCAGCCAATGCAGCTGTATAAAATGATGAAAATGTTTTAAAAATGGCATATAGAGTAACACTAGCAACTCAAACCAGAACCACAAAGTCCCATAACCCATGAAATGAGCTGAAGAGCCCAGTTGAAGGGTTTCAAAGGAGTTCAGTAACAATGAAGATGTTAAGGAGACCACATTGAATGCTGCATGTTGGAAAACAACTGGAAAGAACATGCCTTTGTTTCCAACCAGTGTCAGAAATGCACAAATGCCCCAAGAAATCTCACAATTCCCCATAAAACGTGATAATGTGGCAAAAATAATAATTATAATATTTATTGAACAGTTTAGGCCAATATGCTAATCATACATTAAAGGAATATTTTCACATTTTAAACCAGCCCTGTGTCATGGCAGTGTGGGCATGTGTGCAGATGAAGAGTGTTCGGCTTTCCTCCATCTGCCAGGCAATGCAAAACGTATCATTCGGAGGAATTCTGTGGATGCACCAATGCTCCGATTCTCCAGACACCATTCAACTACACGTATGCCAACATTCCCATGGCACAGAGCTAGATTTAAATCAGCAAAATATCTCTTATGGCCATCTTTCTCATTTTCATTAAATTCCTTTAATTGCCATTCCCATCTTTAACACACACTCACACAAACAAAGCTATTCTTGGAAATGTCTTCTTAACCATAGATCATTTTCACATTGCCTAAGGTCCCAACAGACTATTTAATCCTTGAAAATCATGCTTGCTCTCAATGGCCTTCCTGTTAAATAAAGGTTTCATGACAAACAGAATTTCAATGTACTGATTTAATAGTATACTTTTTCTTTACTCATGCTGGCACAAGGTGGTGTTTACTGTCTGCATTTTTTTCATTATGTCTTTCATAATCTGGGCTCATTTCACATTAAACAGCAACTTTATGCACTAAATACTATTTTTTGAATTGCCCAAGAAATGTTGAAAAGGCCCAGATTATGTAGAGAGTGAGGGTAAAGCTGCCCCCCAAATGCTTTCAAATGTCCTACACAGTTTCATACCAAAACAAGCCATCAGAACAGACTTGTAAGGCTCATTGTGCTATATGAGGGAAAGTTTGGGCTGCAACATTAGGGGGGGGGGGGGGGGGGGGGGGTTAACAAAAAAGTAAGAAAAATATATAAAGACATCCTAGTAAGTCATTACACAGTGTTGGACTGCAGTAGCCGCCAACCCTTATCCTCAGTCAAGATGGCAGCAAGCTGAAGGATGTAAATGTGTAAAGCTGCTGCTAAAGGAGCCCTAATGATGATAGCTTCAATATGAGACCCTTTCTCTGAGGTGACAAATACCTTCTCACACCATACCTTCACAAAACTGTGTTCCTGAAACCCAACTACTGACATTTATTGGTCAGGAGCCCTGGCTGTGTTACAGAGCGTGAGAATAACTACTGTTACTAAGTACAATAAACGCCGTTCACAGACCTGATTTATATCATCTGCTCAAGGTGGAAGGAGGAAAATTAGACTGGAGGAAATTGTGACAAGAGTGTGACCCCACCAAAACCAAACCCATTAATTCTGGGAGGAGGAAAGAAAGACTTTTATTTTAAATTCACAGCCGTTACGAAGGAAAAAAAAAAAATGGTCATGCCCATATGTTATGGATCGTGTGAAAGACATGCAGTGAACTCAACCTTAGTATGCGTGCATTTGCAGGAGCAGTGAAAAACAACAGCTTTTCTCAAGCCTACACTCCTGCTATGATTTCCCTGCCATTACTGTAAATCAGCGGGCATTGAACAGCTAGTCGTTAACCTGTCAACAGGATGATACCGATTGCTGATGTTTTTTATTGCTTATTATGCCAACGCCGTCCACTATGGCAAAGGGAGAGCACATACACATGAACAGGCAACAGCAAGTCTGAAACAACATTCTAATAGTTACACAGACACCCTTTCATATCATCTTTATCTGCTATCTCACATGTAGATGCACACACCTGCAAAACCCCAACTGTATGTTTAGGTTTTCTGGGCCAATTGTTTTGAGAGAGGGCAGGTTGATAAAAGTCACTTGCTAATGGGCCCTAGGACTGTGTGAGAGATGGGAAGACCACACATCCAGGTACAGATGAGATCCTAAAGAACGTGACCAAGAATGGAGATAAACAGTCCAAGTCGGGATACCCTCTGGGGATGTATAACATAGCAATGTACTTACACACACCGTAAAAGTGTCAATAAAACGTACAAAGAAACCTGTATCTAATAAACAGAGGAATGTGTGAAAATTCAACAAATGAAACACTTGCTTCTAATTGAATCAACATTCGCTTAGCCACCGGCTTCTATGATGAGCAATATTGAATGGGACTTAATGTGATTCTTCAAGTTTGAAGCCAATAGAGTCCCGAGAGGAAAGTTCCAAAATTAAATTTAAGCTACAATTGATAAAATCATATGCGTCTCGAGAATGAAAGATGAGATCAGATGAAACAAACACGTTGCGGTGCCAATCTAAATACAATCAGACACAAAATCAGCTGCTGTATGAAATAGTGTAAACACCTGTCTCCGAGAGCATCCTGTCTGTAATTAATGCAGGGCTTTTTCCGATTGGGAAACAAATGAATACGTGCAGGCTGATTAGAAGAGCTAAACAACAAGCTGGATGTACAGCATAGCGCTGCAGCATATGGCTTTTAGCTTTTGAGTTATGAGTCTGGAGGAAAAAAACGACAAGATTTTTTTAGAAAGCCCAATTCAGCTACAGCATTTCAATCTATCCTAAAATACCGTTTCCGTCTTTAACCAGCTGAAGGGATTTTTTTCTTCTGTTTCTTAATAAGCACTTGTCCTGTCTGGAAAAAAGCCATCAATGAGCTGCCGAGAAGGAGAGCAGTGAGTTCTTTTGGCTGTAGACGAAGTGGTGACAGGTAAATAGGCAGAGGATTAACGGCCTTTTTTCTTTTTTCTTTAAAGAATCGCAACACAAAGGAAACTTCTCCCCGAGCCCCTCTCTCTTTGTGTGAGTCTGTTTGTAATGTCTGGATGCATGTGCATCATACTCATCATCATTACTGATCCTCTCCTCAGGTTGGTGGCTCAGTGAGGTGCCCCTGCTGAGAGGGAAGAGCAAGCTGACACAAGGCTCCAATAGAAAGCACCAGTGCTGATGACACAGGAGCCGATATATATATATGGCCTTTTTCCATACAACGGTCAGCTAAGCTCGGCTCGGCTCGAGCCCAGTGCATTAAGGGGTTTGCATTCCCAATACAAGAAGGCTATCGAGGTGTTTCTTCAGTGGCTATGGCTTTATAGTAGTTCTGTGTATTTTGACCGTCTTTGTATTTTAGTTTCATAAAATGTACCTGAATTCACATGTAGGACTAAAGACGTTCCTGTTCTGATATTGCAGTGTCTGCTGTTTCTTTGTGGTCAAAGAGTGGCTGCCAAACGCTGGATTTCCTTCCCCATACATTTTTCACAATAAAAGTCTTCATGATATATTTTTAAAGTTTTTATAGTGAAGCAGCAAGATCAGGAAATGTTGGGTTTCCATCTGCAGTAAAACAACTCCGATAGGGGTGAACGTGCGGGGAGGGCACACAATGCCAAAGCAGTGCTGCTTTCCCCCTATCCCAGTATGATGAGCCTGTGTAGCCAGACCTTTAAAGTCCACTGTGCTGTGAAGATAGCTCTGTTAATGCAAGACTAGAAGAATCATGACACCACTAGTATGCATACCTTTGTAGCATGTGTGTTTACATGTGTCAACCCAAGCTTCACTAACACTGCCTTTTTATTTCCCTATGAAAAGTACCAGGCAGCAATAAAACTGGCCTCAGCTCTTTGACATCAGAGTCAGGAGCTACAGACTTCACAGGGTTAAATAAATGACACCACTGCACAAACACTGTTGCTTTATTGGCCTGGCACAGGCTGCAGAAACCACAGGAATGGCTCTATACACTGTACATTATGGGTACATATACGCGTGTGTTGAGTGACTCCAATCCTGGAGCTGGGAGCGTGACACAAGTTTCCTGTATGTGACAACACTCTGCTGCTGTTGTAAGACAGCACTGAAACCTTCACCAATGTGATTCAAATTGCAGTTTTCCATTCAATAAAATCACAAGTTGAAAGTCACAGTTAGGACATATTATGAACAGTATTTCAATAACTGAATTTGATATGTGCTGTCAGAATCCATCATCCAATGAAGTCTTTAACTTGCCTTTTCCATAACTGCTGACAAAATAAGAAGTCAAACATGGAAAAATTAACCAAATAATTATTTTAATTAACTGATGATATTCATTTTAGGTAAGGGTACTTGAATTAACTGTAGAGAGATGGAACTGAAAATATTACAAAGGGTATAATAAAGAAATCAGTTGAATTTATTTATTTCAATAAGCTGAATTGAAAGGAATTTGCCGTATCTTTCTAACTAAAACTTAAATCGAAAACTATCCCGGCAAGGCCTGTGCTTTTTGTAGACAACATGAAAGTCAATCTGTGTCATAACAACATCCTCTATTCTCTATTAGACAGGGACACTGGTTTGGCATTTGGTGGCTGGTGTGATCCCTTTACACATGGTAAATGGACTTGTACAAGAATAAAACTTGTAGTTTGGTGCTAAACAGGCACATCGATCACGTGTTGTATGGGCAGTCATTTGCTTTACCTTTCTTCTGAAGCTGTGCCCTCTCTTTCTGCCGCACGTCTATCTCTCTGCCAAGAGCCTTCCTCTGCCGCTGCAGTTCACTTCGCAGCACGGCTATACGCAGCTGCATACACTCTCGCTCTTTTTTCTGCAAACAGAAGAGAATGATCAGGAGAGAAGGTTAATATGGGTCACAGAAATGTTAAATGGTTATTACTAATGAATTCTTATTCTAAGGACCCCTAATTTCCTACTAGCTCCCCGAAAAACAAGCTATGTTCCCATGTCACATTATTTTAATGCACATCTACTGAGCTAATTCTCACCGTCAATAATCCAGAATCCACTGTCAACTAATAACAAGAAAATTTAAGGACTTGGCTATTCAGAACATCTCACTGAGCCCTGAGACCAGTGTTACAAGTGAAAAGGTTCAGTAACGAGGCACAGTGACTAGCACAAGCAGAAGCGCGACTATTTGGTATTTTCATTTTCCTATGTGGTATTTTGGTGGCCAGCACGGAGCCTGCAGTCCACAAATGGAAGGAGAGGAACATACACATTCAACTGTGCAAAGCCAGTTGGTATTTTCGTGGAAATGAGGTCTTAGATGTTGCGATGAGAACAGGTGTCTCAGTACATAACTTCACTGACAGCCACACTGGTTTATCAAAAAGAGCCAACATGTATGAGAATATGATAGTCCAAGTAAATACACACAAACTCTCTCCAGTCTTCAACTAGTAGATTCAATAAAGTCAGCATCGAAAATGTTACATTTACTGCGGTTAAGGTAGGAACAGTGGTTAAGCAGTCTGAATGTATCATCATGTACAAATCTCATTAGAAGTAATTCTCACAAAAATGTCTCTTATCCATATCGGATTCCTACTACTAAGACTAACGCCCCACACACAGAGAAACAGTGCATAGGCAAATGTGTGGAAGCACATAAACCCGAGTGAGAGACCGCGATAAAATCCATCAACTCCAGATGAGTGTCTGTCTTTATCTCTGTACCCACAACTCTCGGCTGGCGTCTCTCTCACCACATGCTCCCTGACCAGCATCAGCATCAGAGTGTAGTCATTAGTCAACATTTGCCCTCTCTATAGGGTGTCCCTTCATCGAGCTTCATGTCTCTATCTGGTAGAGAGGGGGAGCCTGCAGTGGGCTAACCATCTAACGAGGAACAGCACGAGGGATTCATGGACTGATGGATGTGGAGTTGGAGGTTAACAGAAATATACAATGAAAAATGATAACTTGGAAAGTACAGATAGGGCAAATTCAAAACACGCAAAGAGCGATTTAAGAGGTGGCGTCTGGGGACTATGTGGATAATGACAAAGAATTGCACATGGGGATTGAACAGAGAATGACACAGATAATGATGAGTTGAGAGGGAGAGAGCTTTCTGGCAGGATAACAGAGATCAGCCCTGTTATTCATTCTGTAGTTTGCAAGCAGGGACTGATGTATCACACACACACACATACACTTAGATAGTCATCATGAACTGGATCAGAGGAAACACAGATACGCTTCATGTTGAAGACTTCTGAGGGCTTTGTAGCGAAAACAGAGAGGGCTATCAGTCGCAGCGAGAGAGAAGACTGATAGAACCTCCATCCCTTCAATGTGTCGCTCCCTGATGCTTGCATGTTAACCACCACTGGCTTTGGCACGAACCATGAGCCTCCTACACTTTCACTGGGCGACATAGTTGACAAGTGGGTCAGAGCCATGTCAGTGTGTGTGTGTGTGTGTGTGTGTGTGTGTGTGTGTGTGTGTGTGTGTGTGTATGTGTGTGTGTGTGTGTGTGTGTGTGTGAGAGAGAGACTGTAACCGACCACCAGGGCTCGTCTGACTCCTACTGAACATCAAACAGCAGTGCGTCAGCTGAGTAAATAAGCAGAAGGCATGGGGGTGGGGGGCATGTTATAACCATGCAGATTAATGGCAGAGTGTGGGTGAGAGGGTGAAAGGGCCATGCGCTGGGGTTGGTGGCCTCCACTGTGTCCCCCTTTGATCCACGCTCACTGTGAAGCGCACAGAAGGATAGTACTGAGCTCTCCAAAGGCAAAGAGGGAAACCCTTAGAACAGCCACACAATGCTCCACTCACTCTTGTTGGGGTTTTTGAACTGAAAAGGTGGAGGACGAGGATTATGTGATTTATTAGCTGATGTGAGCTCTGAAAAGGGTTTCAAGGAATGTTTCACTGAGGGGGAAATATCAGAGACAAGATTTTGAAAGGGATCCTTTGTGGCAAAAGAATGGAGCCTCAATGTTTTTGCAGGAAGGCTTGAAAAGGCTATAGTAGAGCTACTTTAATAGGTAGGGTGAAGGTCTTGGGAAAGGAACAAAAAAATGAGCCATATCAAAAGCCGATGAAAGCATGATGGAAAGCAACAGCTGTAACAGCTGTCTAAAGAGGCACTCTAAAGAGACACTAAAAACCTTTAAATCTGGTATGTACATACACAACACACACTCTCCCATAGGTTTGAAACAGTGGGTGGATGCAAAAATATCCCAGCTGGTTTTTTTTCAAAGGGCAAACCTACCTGGAGGATAAAAACACCAAAGTGTCACTGCAGAAGAAACGGGTGCTTTTGAAGTGAATGTTTACAATAAACACAATGTCAGACCTGAGATCAGGGCAACGTTTTCACAGCTGTGTGGCTGCCAATTCCAAAAATGTGAAATACGCTTTCTTGCTTTTGCTGTGGATCCTCCTAGTTGAGGATATGACAGGAGGTGGAAACATAAACAGTGGATTTTGGTCACAGCGTTATCATTTAGGCAGCTAGGATATTGCTCTCCCCACTTTTCAGTTGAGCCTTCAAAGTAAAATATACAATAGCTGCCCAAAGGGTATAATTCAATCTTACACTACGTTACATTAAAATTACACCTGGGGATTTGGTTGCTATAAGCTCTTAAATCTCATTGCTAACACTAGTCTGCTGATGATTGTTATGAGTGTAGAAGCCAATAGGCCTGTTATTGCTGATCGCAGCAATTACTGCTCCCTGCTGAACAATCTTTAATCTCAAACTGCACCTCATCTGTACACGTCTTCTCAAAATGTGTATTTCTACAATCACATTAGCTGATGATACAACAATGCCGACTGCTAATGAAAACAAGCAATAAGGGGCCTAAATACTGCCCCTGATTTAAAGGTGAGTTGCTGAGGAGTTGGAATGTGTGACTACGCTCACCCGCTCTGTGCAGGTTGCTGTCGTCCTCAGCTTTTCCTCGATCTCCTTCCCAATCTTCTGCACAGTCACTTGGGTCTGCTTGATGGCTCTCTGGGCTGTGTGAAGCCTGCAGGAAGAGGAGAACACAGAGTCACCATCCAGATCATTGTCTGGAACCACACACTGGACCACAAGAACAACCGCATGTTGAAACTGTCATTCCAAGAGGCCACAAAATCAGCTGGCTGTGTCAGTGTTATGACTACGACAGAAATCCATTTCATTTAGATTTGATGTCTACAGTGACAATGTAAGAGTCATGATTGTCCCCATGTGAAAGGTTCATTGTGCAGCTTGTTTGTTATCCCTCCTCGTTTATTTTTCTGATTTACTGGGGTTGATCGTCAATGTTCTGGCCCCACTGCTCAGTCTCTTGGAACATAAAAGTTAATGATGAGTTTTGACATTAAACAACAGACAAAGGCAATATAAATTCCAAATAATAAAAGTCTACAGTTCATTTTACCAGACTGATCAATTTCTCAGAAACCACAAACCACAGATATCTAAGCAAAATCACTAGTGTTCTCTAATAATCTGACCGCAATATGAGTTTAAAAGTTGTCCGATAGACCTGAACCCATCAGTCCTGGGAAGCGAAGGCAACCATCAAAAAGCAAAATAATTAATTGAACCCACAAAGATGGAGGCCTATTTCCAAATTCCACGTCACTGTCATCACTGAAATAGGCAACGGCAACTTCAGTACACAAATGACAAGCCAGTGCATCATTTAGACTATCAATCACAGGGGAAACTAACTTCCAAATGTTTTCTTCAAGTTCAGAGAACAACCCAAGGGACAGCTACAGACAACAATCCCACATGGTGAGAATGAGTTACAGAGGACAGACAAAGGGGGAAACTGGCAGTTAAATATACTGTCAGAGAAGTGTTAGATCATGCACTTCTTGCTAAATGTCTCAATGACATTTATGTGCCATAGAGCTGGATTCCTAAGTAATGTTAATACATACTGGCTCAACTATCTGGAACCCAAATAGCTCTTGTTAGCAAGTTTCTCTCTCTCTCTGCTAGCCCTAACCCTGCTGTTTGGGTCATGAGGGTGATGTGAATAGGGTTTTCCTTAGCTATGCACTTTCTTTGAGTCTTAAAGAAATTGCCTCGAGTGGGTTTAGTGTAAGAGGTTCTTTTAAACAGGCTTCCAGCCTGGTGGGGTCATTTTCCAAATCCTATGGGGCTTTTTTGTTAGGAAACTCACACAGTCACCTCTGATTATTATTGTGTCTTACTGGCAACCAACGCAGGAAAAAATGTTTTCATGATGTAAATAGAGTTTTGGGGAGGAGTCCTACAGGAAAATTACTGCATATTTTCTTTTTTAATCTGTCTCAGGTGATGGAGATAGCAGTTGGAGATAGTCCTTTGGGACATCAGGGCTAATCTGTTTTGACAGCTTCATCTGTTTAGTTGATTACTGATATGGTCTTTTCCCCCGGGTCAGAACAGTTATCTCCTCTCTCCTTTTCACGCATGTCTGCCCCCTTATCATTCACTGAGTCTTGGCTTAACACCTGCCCATCAGGCTCTATCACACTATGAACCAGCAG
Source organism: Echiichthys vipera (assembly GCF_963691815.1). Lineage (NCBI taxonomy): Eukaryota > Metazoa > Chordata > Actinopteri > Perciformes > Trachinidae > Echiichthys > Echiichthys vipera. Next base: position 23,796,485 of record NC_139839.1, on the reverse strand, counting down.
AGGACAGGGAGGTTCCCACCCTACACCCGCATTGGGGCAACAGTTTAATTGCTGGGCAACTGTCCAGAAAACGCCTTCTCACGAGGTGTGACAACTTTCCTTTTCCGAGGCATTCAAGGTAACTTACAACTGCCACGGGGGATTTGCAGGAAGTTATGGCTGAGCCTGTGCACTCAACCCTTGATGCAGATAATCATCAGAAAAACAATAACATGTTCTCCTTTGACTGTGGCACTAGATCCTGCAGGGGTGTCAGATGAAACTTGTGCTTTTGAAACCACCAGATCATTTGATAAACAGAAGGCATCTTGTAGATTTCTTTAATAGGGGCTTTTAGGTTTAGCAAAAATACAAAGCTAAAATGTTAAATCCAGTCAATGTAAATGGTTTAAGCTGTCTTTTCTTAAAAGTCTGTCCAGTGCAGTTGGAGGGCAGAACGCCTGGCAGCCTCTCAGACCCAGGTCTCCTGTTTTATGTTCATTTACCTTTACTGATTATCTTGAAATAAATATTTGCCACAGTTTACACGCTGTGTTGTGGTCCAGCATCTGCAATTTTGCAATCACGGCTGAGAAAGAATCAGCAAATGCAGATGTGTCATCTGGCTCACAAAGACAAACCAGAGAAAGGCCTGGCATCTGAGGAAGACACCAGAGATTACGCTCTTGTTCCGCTGAAAGAAGCTAAGGGGGAAACATCAACTAGGCCTTATGAAGTACTGTTTCCTGAACTGGAAGGTTTCAGTGTTGAGATGCTGACATCACGATGCAACAGAGAAAAGTTGGTCAAACCTTTCAGTCTTTCTTCTTTGTGGGCAGTTTGTGTGTGAAAGAGGAAGGAGGCAACAGATAGGATCAAGCAAACCAGCCAGGCAATAGTGCACACATTGTGCCCTCATATCAAAAATCAGGGGAATTAATCAACTGGTTCAAACTCAGACAAATACAATGGCTGCTTCCCCTTACCAAAGCAGTATTTTATATGTATTGAATATCGTGTGGCCTGGCCAGTCTTCATGCTCTTAATCATATGCAAGTGTGTCCAATGCACTTGTCAAACAAACCTGGTTGAGAAGAAACTAGCCCAAGAACCAATGACTGTACTGAATTCATTTCTAGCAACCATTTTTTAAACACCACAGGGTGAACAGACTCGCCGATTAAGAGATGCATATTTTGTGACAACAAATTGAGCATAATGTTCCTCTATCACACCTCCGCCACGGGCAAAACAAACTGTGCCAGAATAGGAAAATCACAACAAACAAAACTTCTAAATTCTACCTGTATCTCATTTCCAAAGAATGTCAACACATTTAACCACTTGTTATTCCCCTCACTTCACTATTGTCTCCTTTTTCACGGAATGGAAGATAAGAGAGTTTCTTTAGCCAGCCTGCATATGCTGGCTCTATTCCTTCAGGCTGATGTTTTTGTGGGGATGTGTGGAGTTGCTATAAGCCATGTTTACATGACAACTAGTACAGAGATGCAAGGAAGCCAAAGAGATCTTAAGAAAAGATATTTTTGGTCCCAAAAGGGTGAAAAATGGGTCACACATTGCGTAAAATAATAGAAGTTTGGATACAGAGTCCTGAGAATAAGCTCCTTGTCCTTGTCTTACACTAAAAATCTCAAAATGTTAGTCACGGTTACTTAAGCTGTCTGGTGGAATAATACATATAATACACAATGAAAAAGCTAGATACAAATTGGGTTTTATGAACAAAAATCTAATTTAAATTTCCATTGGTCAAAGCCTACTTTTGTTTGGGTAGCCAGAAAACACAAATACCCTTCCTGCCCAGAGGGCTGAACCAGGGCTGAACCAGGGTTTATTTTCTGTTTGAAATGGTTAACCCACGTTGACCAATTGGGCTTCGCAACCCAAGTCAAGAAGTGGATCGGACAATGGTCAATTTTAATGTGAATGGCACACTACCAGGGTCAAGTACTAGGTGTTATGTTAAACCATGTTGACTTGCCTGGTTTGACAACAGAAGGGTGGAACCTGGGTCAGATAACCCTGGTCCAATCCTGGTCATTGGTGCGAAAAAGGTAAAAGACAGTTTTCAGTTTGGGTATACACATTTTCGAGGTGGCAGTAATGAAGAGTTTATTGGAGAGAACAAGAGAAAAATAACTGGAGTAGAAAGACATGATAGTACAAGTTTCGCACATTGATACAGACAAGCTGGAAAAAATGTCTGAGGTCTAAACCTTGAGAGAATGTACTGTAATCTCCTTTTGAAAAAATGTGGGCAGTTGGGCAAATACTAGATGTTGCAGGCCCACTGCCTAAACTAAAGAAAAACAACCTTAAACCTCCTCTTAACTCGTGTATATGGGGTTGGATTTGAAGTCTGACTCCAGAGGTGTGAAATGAAAACAAGAGCATCCACGTCCATATATCCAAACGGTGATTAAAGGCTCAGGAGGTTGGTTGGTTTGTTTCTGTAGTCTGGTTGCTGCTGGGTGAGACCCCAGGGTCAACCGCAGACTCAGATCCAGCTGCCTGGTTAACGCAGGATGATAACAACATCCAATAGCTGAGGTCTTTGAGATCTGTGGCAACAGTCTCCAACCACCAGGCGAGTGGACCTGATGGGCTGTCTGCAGGAAAGCATTAGCACCTCAGCAGCTTCGGGGCAAGAGGGACCCCCAACAGAGCTTCACTATCACTGTGCACTCCTTCTGTTGACACATACGTACAGTATGCATGCATACTCCACATAGGAGCATACAAAAGTAAATCAGGAAACACATGGCTCTGATCATGGGGGCTTCGGGAGTTTGAGACAGGTTTAATCTGCAATGTCACAGTGTTGAAATGTGAATGTTGTGTCCCAAGAATGATGTTTACCATGTGACACATGGGCCACTGTTACAATAGACATGAAACTTCAACTTTCTGCATCAACAGTGGTTTTGTTGTCATTATAAACACCATTTAACATCTTAAAGTGCATTCAGGGCGCACTCACACTGTCCATCCGTACCGTGCCCCATGCTTTAGGTTACTTGTCACCCCCTCCCTCTCCCCCCGCGGGCCAGGCCCATTTGTACTCACACTACCTGAGCCTTGGCGGAATGCTTCTTGCGGCCTATACGTCATCACGCCGTAACACGTCACACGCATTGATTGACGTCATCGCAATGCGTTGCTTTGTTTACAAATCTTTCCATAAACTTCAGAGTTTTTGTGCATCTTATCCAACTGTTTTTGAATATTTTTATCTGACCATATCTGCAGTAAACACTCCAGACCTCGTGCTCGTGTGCACGCTCGTGCTCGTACATTGGCAAACGTACTTTACAAAAGCCTATCTCTCCCAAACGGTCCGTGGCCGGCAAGCATGCCGCTCCTAGGCACGGTACGGTTGCACTTACACTGGTCAAACAAATTAGACTTTAGCCGTGAAAGGTGCTTGGGCACGGTGCGGATGGACAGTGTGAGTGCGCCCTCAGACAGCTGTGACAGCTGTAAGAACTGAGGGACCACTCAAGTGCATCCTCTTACATATCACTTCAATGTGACTTTCAAGAGCATATAAGGCAATAAAAGATGGCCTATAAGCATTTTATATTTTAAACCAGATGAGTAAACAACTCTATCACTCTTTCTGCCTCTCTTCTATGTTAATATTCAACTAGTTAAATATGCAGCTCAGTGAAGGCACTGAGAGCGTGATCACACTGTCCTTTTGGCCGCGGCCAAAACCGGTTTTTCAGCTAAAGCCTAGTACCTTTAAGTAGTGTGAGCGCACCCGCTCCGCGCTCAACGGGGGCCAGCTGGGCCGCCAAGGCCCGCTTGAAAGAGGTGGGCTTTAGCGGAGCCGTTTGCACATGTACGAGCATGAGTGTGCGCACGTGTACGAGCGCGAGCACGAGCCCTACGGCAGTAGCGTTATGTCCGCCTGTTCGGACATGTAAATAGAAGGACGGACCATGCGCGGACATTTAACAACAACAACAATGGCGGTGAAAGGTTCACGTTGGTGTGGTGCGGAGGTGGAGTGTTTACTGCAGATTTGGTCGGATGAAAATATTCAAAAACAGTCGACAAGACGCACAAAAACGCCGAGGTCTATGGAAAGATTTGTAAACAAAGCCACACACACGCGATCCATGCGTGTGACGTGTTACGGCGTGATGGCGTATGGACAGCAAGAAGCATTGGCCGAGGCCCAGGCAGTGTGAGTACAAACGGGGCTGGGGCGCTGGGGGGAGAGGGAGGGGGGACAAGTACCCTAAAGTCCGGGTCTCGGTCCGGGAGGACAGTGTGAGTGCGCCCTGAGTCTAAGTATTCGACCATCAGTGCTATCAGGTCTTCCTCTCCAGCTGCGTTTTCATTATGAAGTACGGGTTAATTATCATCCTAGGACTACTTTTTCAGCCCTCTGTTGTCTGTGTCTGAAGACCCATTAAGAATATGTAAATAAGTCCGCTGACCAATGAAAAAGCAACATGACAGGGTGAGGTCTGCTCGTTGTCTCAGGTAAACAAGCTCCGGATTCTGCTGTTTAGTGTTTGTGTGCCTGCCTGTTTCATCTAAAAAAACACTGGAAAAAAATAAATCTTAGTTTTTATCTCACTGCGACACAGTATTTACTGCTGCACCTCAGATGTAAAGACTGAATAATGCAGAGGGGGGAAATGAAACTTAAAGCGTCTATCTCCACAATAAATTATCTGTTGAGTGTTTGATGGTAATTTATGGTTTAAAAAGATAAAAGATAGCTATAAAACAATCAGAAAATTAAACTTTATTTCTCTCAGTCACAGCTCTGTTCCCTGCCATTTCTCTTGCTCGCTCGAGCTCAACACACAAGTCTCTGCTGCCAGTAGATCTCTCTCCTTGTTTCTTTGTTGTTTTATTTAAAAATGAGGAAGTCGACAGCAAAGCCTAACTTTAGAGAAATGTTCTTCACTTGTCCCTAATCGCTACTTGAGTACTTCATCATTATATGAATGAAGCTCACCTGAGCTGGAGCAGCCCTGCTGTGGGTTTGACCAATCAGCGAAGGTCATCCCTGCTTACCCCACCCTAAAAGTTCCTGTACTTTCAGAAAGTACTAGCCCCTGAACAAGAACTTTATGTGAGGTAAAATGGCCATAGAACTTAATTTAAACCCGCTCCCCTGCTGTCAAAACACAGTGAGTTTCTCTGGGGGAAGTTCCCCAAGTTCCTGTCAAAAGAGGCCTGCTCGAACATCAAACCTTTCTCTGTTATGACAGTGGAGGGTACTTGAGAGGTTGAGGAACATCTGAACCTGTATTCATAGTTTCTACTAAAAAACACTTTGTTGAACAGCCAGACTATCTTCGTCACTGTGTCCTTGACTTTCTTTATATCTTGACATGGGCCCAGCACATTATGTAGGATGTGGCTCAGCCACTAACTCAGTCAGGAAGGCAAGAGACAAGACTTTGCTGATTGATGACCTGTACTCTACCTCTTCATCTCTCCCTCTGAGAAGTGTTGTGTTTGATAGCCCACATCACCATGTTACTCACACAGACGATGGGTCTTGTCAACCGGAGCAAGGCTGAAAAGCAGACTGTGAATCTGCTGACAAATTGCCATCATTAATCAAGAACAGTGTGTTCTTAGCGAAGCAGCTTTCATCCTTTTCCTTTAAGGGAACTGCTCTGAGAAAGACAATTTGCACTGAGAAACACACTTTGCACTGGATCATGGCAGAGTGGGGAAGAGATGGGGGTGAGTACTGGCACTGTGGGTGTCCCCTGTGGACATGCATCAAGAAAAGATATTGACTCAGTATCCTCTGAAGGAGGCACAATAAAAAGTAGATGACAAAAAGAGAACACTACTTTTCAACTGATTACATGGTATAAAAGTCAATGCATGGTGCAACATCAGCTGTACATAAACTTGGCTGCTATATATTATTACTCCAACTATATATCGAAACCTACATAGGTGAGCCGATGTCACTAGCAGAAATTTCAACACGAAGCACGGCTCCATGAGCAGACTCCACCTAAATGCTTCAGAAAGTTAATGCACTTTGAAATAGGCAGACCTGTGCGGGTCAGAAACTGAGTGGTATATGTGCTTATATACCATGGGGGGTGGGAGGATAATCCCTGTTGGAGTGTACAGTATCTGATGAATCATTCTACGGTACATAATCATAAACTATGTGCATATGAGTGCACCGAGCCGAAGAAAAACTCTGACAGGGGTGAGGAGCTGCAGGCAGGCCAGTGTGTGGGAAGGGGGGGATCAATGTAACTGTGTTAAACTCCGCAGAGTCCCACTGGGTACGAATAGAAGAAGAGGATGTGGGAGAAAGCTGCAATAATAAAAGAAGCAAGAGCAGAGGTCATAAAAGTTATGATTCAAACGCGTTTTTTCTTTTCTCCTGCATGCTGCTGGGGAGGCAATGGTACCCTCTCGTATAAACATAAACCACTTGGAGGTGAGGGAGCACTTTTTAGGCTCTGCCAGCTTTGCCATAGCTCTTTTTTTGTGATAGTGCAAAGCCTTGTGACACATCTATTTAATTCTTAGAATTGGATAGTATAAGTGGAAGCCTTCATAATGCTCATAATGACAGTATCATTATCTTATTTTAGAAACGTCAAAGTCCAGCTTTCCACTTCTGCATGTACTTAGTTAAAACTGGGTGTAACTAGGTTGTTAAGTGACAGGACCATGATCACAGTGTTTCCCTCTGGGGAAGCCCTACAGATGCTGAAAAATAGTGTTTACGTTCTACCACATTTAAATGGAAATGTGGAACAACAAGGCCATGTTTGTCAACAGATGTCAGCAGTGCCTTGTGTCGTCTGATCTTAATTACTCCACCAGGGCTCTCCTTCTAACAAGCAGCTTTCTCAGCAAATCTCTGTCTCCTTCTCGTGGTGCACATTTGTATTTTTTTTTACACTCAACAGTCACTTTAATTTTAATCGCAATCCCAAGTCTGACTCTGGCCTAACGACACGGTGCCTTCATTAGGATAGGCTGCTTCAAATATTCTATACATTTGTCCCATCATGTCAAATAAATAAGAGTGGAGACAACAGGCTTTGTGTCTTGAAATCACTTTGGAGGCCAGAGGAGCAGCCCTGATAATGGTTCAAAATGTCACCTTTCCTGTAGCACCATCTGCTGGAATACAAATGGCAAAAAACAAATATGCGACAGTAAATGTAACTAAGTGGATAAAGTAGTGTACTTATGAACAAATTCAAGCTACTTGCATTTTACTGAAGTATTTCCATTTAATGCTACCTTTATCTACATTTATCTGACATGTTTTAGCTGCTTTTCAGATGTTGTCCCTCCCCTTCCTGTCCAGTGAAAACCATGTATCTCCAAATGTACTGGTGTTGAATGCTTTTGATAAACTGAGGGATAAAGTGTTCCTTCATGTGTTGAGAAAATTCTGCTTTTTTTTAGCAAAATAAAGTCTTTAACAGCCCTCTTGGATCTGATGGAATATGAAACCAGAAACATCAGATATAATAGGAAAACATTTTACAGCACTACACATACTTTTACTTTGAGTACTTTAAAATACATTTTGCTGAAAATAATTTGACTTAAGTAAGGTTTTGAATGAAGGCATTTTACTTGTAGTGGAGTATTTTCAAAGTGTGGTATTTATAATTTTACTTAAGCAAAGGATCTGAACACACTCTAGTCACATGAGGTAAAAAAATAAAGATCTATTTGAGGGTTCAAATAAATCAAATATACTTTTCAAGCATTCTTTGTTGATAGTTGTAATCAACTGCACAGGAGAGAAAAGGTTGCTGTATCATAATAATACAATACATTAGATGAAAGATGAAATGTGTCACAATGAAATGAATACATGGCATGAATCTTACCTGAGCAAAGAGAAAACACTGTAGGAGTTCCTGACTGAACTCTGGTCGACCTGAAGCAAACTGTTTTTCTTCCGCTCCGACTGATCCTGCAATAGCCACACATTAGTGTTTCAGTGCAGAGGGCAAACAGTGTCTGAAGCTAATGAGGTTAGGGCTGAGTATGCCATTGTGTTGCAGAAGCTCTAAAAAAAACGACTAAAGGTCGTACCTTATGATCAAAGTCAGCAGCATAGTAGCCATCATTCAATCCAAATATGATCTCATTCGGATTCCTGGATCGAATCTGTGGACAAAGCGAAGAAGCAGAGGCTCACTGTTTGCACTGGGATGGAGAGAACAAAGGACAGCGGGCAGCTGGCCATACATGAGACTGTGCTGTCTGTTTACGAGATTTGAAAATTGTCTCGCTGTGAAATGGCACTGGGTTCTTTTGCAATATTTTGCAAATGCTTTGGCTCAATTCTCCAAACAGATTTTCTCTTTGTCAATTTAGTGTCCTTGGGCAAGACACTGAACCCCAGATTGCTCCCTGTGCTGTGCATGTGGTTTGAATGATTAGTTTAGAAGAAGGGTAGGTGGCATCAGTGTATGAATGTCTGTGTGGAAAAAAAGTAAGTGAAAAGTAAAAACTAAAAGTGGAAATGCGCCTTTAGTGGACAGAAGACTAGAAAGGTGCTGTATAAGTACTAGTTCATTTACCAACTTAACATAATAAGTATTTAGATCACTGAATCAATGCAATATGTATGCAAAACCCCACTGCCATACATTTTAAATGATAGCTAGACGCCTGTAAATGTTCTTATTTGTCCAGGTCAGCGTTATCCCCAAAGCACTTTCAGTCAAAAGCAACTGGACTTGGTTATTTGTCTAGGAAGACGTTTCACCTCTCATCCAAGAGGCTTCATCAGTTCATGTACACATCTGACCAGGCTGGGACTGGTCCAACTAACTGTTGTGGAGATCCAGGTATTTAACCCCTCACAAGGTCGATGATGTCACTAGAACCCTTTTTCCTCCAAGTGCCAACGACCGTTGTTAGAATGAAAGTCGTTGGTGGGAAGTGGGTTTCGACTTCGTTATTGCTCTATTGAGTCTTCACGACAGTCCTTGGAGTCACAGGAGGCCATTCGTGAACAGTTGAATCTCCTGGGAAGGGATGAAAAGGCAGCATTGTAAATTGGAGATAAGTGGTGTCTCAGACCTCCTCCTCTGTTTAGCGATGGTTTCTCTACTTCTGCATAGACGGCTTCTTTTACTCCTATTTCAAACCATCTGTCCTCTCTGTCCAGGATGTGGACACTGTTGTCATCAAAGGAGTGGGCTTTCTCCTTGAGATGTAAGTGGACAGCGGAGTCCAGGCCGGAGGAGTTAGCTCTCCTGTGTTGGGCCATGCGTTTATGCAGTGGTTGTTTTGTTTCTCCAATGTAGAGATCTTTGCATTCCTCGTTGCATTGGACAGCATAAACCAGGTTGCTTTTGTGGGTGTGTGGTGTTCTGTCCTTGGGATGTATTAGCCTCTGCCTGAGTGTGTTGCTGTGTTGGAAATACACAGGGATGCAGTGTTGAAGATCCTCCAGAGTTTTTCTGATACCCCAATGTGGAGGCTCCTGTCATTCTCCATATGGACGTCACAGTCTAAGAAAGGCAAACTATTGTCGTTGACTTCTCTGGTGAACTTGATGTTTCTGTCCACTGAGTTTATATGTTCGGTAAAAGTTTCTACCTCTTTGGATTTGATTTTAACCCATGTGTCGTCCACATATCTGAACCAATGGCTCAGGGTTACTCCTTTGAAGGAGTTCAAAGCCTTGTCTTCTACCTCCTCCATGTATAGATTTGCCACAATAGGGGATACTGGGGAAGCCATGGCACAGCCGTGTTACTGTCTGTAAAAAGTGCCATTGAACTGGGAATATGTGGTGTTCAGGCACAAATCCAGAAGTTGGCAAATGTGGTCTGGTTTGAGAGTTGTCCTGTGTGAGTAGCCCTCTTACTGTGGCCAAAGCCTCCATGGTTGGAATACAGGTGAACAAGGTAGTCACGTCGTAGGATACCATGGTTTCATCTGGATCCATGGAGTTTTGGATGTGGTGTGGGGTGTTGCCCACCAGTGGTGCCAGGATATTGGCAACGCGCTTGGCAATGTTTATGCTGCTGACAATGGGCCTGAGCGGGGCCCCTTCTTAATGGATTTTTGGGAGTCCATATAAGCAGGGGGTGGAGTCCCGGGGAAAGTGCCTGTAATATTGTGATTTGCCAATGACCCCTTCTTTTTGTAGTTGCTTTAGACACTTTATAACCTTCTTTTTGTAACCGCTGGTAGGGTCTTGTTTCAGAGTTTCATAAGTGTTAGAGTCACTGAGTAGTGCAGTTTTATTGAGAACCACTGTGCATCTACCCTTTTCTGCTGGAAGGATTGTGATGGTGTAGTCTTTGCTCAGTGCTGTTACTGCTTTTCTCTCCTCAATGGTGAGGTTTGATGGGGGGACCTTAGCTTGGTACAACGCTGCTGACACTTTTAACCTTAGCTGTTCAGCCTCAGTTCCATTAAGGTTGTTTTTCTTTATAGCAGATTTTGTAGCTGTAATCAACTCCACTATGAGGAACTCTTTTGGTGTCATGGCAAAGTTCAAGCCCTTGGCTAAGATCTCCTTCTCTGGGTGGGTAAGATCTCTGTTCGACAAATTCTTAACCCATCTGTTATGATTTTCTTTCTGTGCTGGAAAGTCAGTTATTTGCCTCCAAGTGAGTATTTCAGTTTTTTTGCCAATATTCCGGGATTGAAAATTGTGAAATTTCTTTGTTTGTCTTTCTTTCCTCTTGTTGTGTTGAGATAGAGAGCACAAACAAAGTCGAAACCTACTACCCACCAACGACTGTCACTCTAACGACGGTCTTTGGCACAAAGGGTTCTAGTGACATCCTCGGCCTTGTGAGAGGTTAAATACCTGGATCTCCACACCAGTTAGTTGGACCAGTCCCAGCCTGGTCAGATGCGTACATGAACTGATGAAGCCTCTTGTATGAGAGGTGAAACGTCTTCCTAGACAAATAACCAAGTCCAGTTGCTTTTGACTGAAAGTGCTTTGGGGATAAACGATAGCTAGAATAAAAATATGCAATTTCTTACCTATTAAATTACTGTCAAAATATTGCAATGTATGTAGTATGTTTGAAATTATGATGTTATACATTTACCTGCATATCATATTAAAATTAAGCGATTGAAATAAGGTATGTGGTCTATACAGAACAGAATAAGGTTGTCACAAAACCAGAATTTTAAACTTTAAAAAATTCAACAGCACACAAAATGCGACAATTTTTTCCCCCATTTCATCCTGCAAACAGTGCTGGTATAATAATAATAATTAATGTTATCCTGTACACAGTGCTGGTTCAGAAAAAGTCACTGAACACATACCAAAACACAGATTTATTTTTCTTTCCCATTATTTCATCTGTGCAGCCTTGGGTTAAAAATCTGATTGTAGATCTGCTTTTTGTATAGCTTCTGTACTCTAGATACTATGGATTGGTGACATTGTATTGTTTTGAAACATGTGGTATTGAAAAGTATTGAAGTATCAATACTACCTTAAAACAGAAACAGTGACCGGATGCAGTGCATTGAAGACATTATCATGATTAGAATCAAGACTGCATCACATTACAGAAAAACATTATATTCCATCAATAGAATTCATGTTTTCAAAAGTCACTCTTAAGCTTCATTATTTCAAATGTTTTTTTCTAATTGCCATTTTGTATGATAATCAGTAAAAAATACAATGGGAAGCACCTTGTGTTTTTTTTCATAATCGGTCCACTGCACCTTATATTATTATATGTTTACATTTGCACTACAATTAGTCGGCTTATTTATACATTTTATTTTTTAGGAATCTTTTATATTGTATTTCTATATTACTGTTTTGATGTGTCTGTGTGTAATGCTGCTGTTACACTGCAATTTCCAAGCTTGGGCTTAACAAACTATTTCTATTCTATTCTATTCTATAATTTAATTGCTGGTCTGTTTTAGTTCATGTTTGAATTGAATGCCATTTTGTGTTAAGTGTTTTGCAATCAATCAGCTGCAATTGTTTATACAAAACAATGTCCCTGTCACACTGCAAAAACAGGGGGATCAGTTCTTTGAAGCTCAGAATACTGAAACAATGAAATGTCCAGCCCCGAGTCCAGATCTAAACCCCATAGAGAATCTCTGGAAAATCCTTAGCAACAAAGTAATGTCTCAGAAACCCACTCCAGTTAGTGAGCTGTGAAAGAGACTGAGTCAGAATTAACCAAGATCAAACCAGAGCAGTGTGAGAAACTAGTGATGTCCTCAGGGTGCAGATGTGCTGAAGTCATTCAAAGCTGTGGCCTCTACACATCTTCTCTTCTGACACAATAGTTGCTGTTCTCTAATTTTACTTTCACAAAATAAAGGTTTTTGTTGAAGTGCCTTGGTTGTTTAAAAACAAAAATCATACTAGTACAGCAGTGGTATAGCTACAGAGGATGTTCTATCAAATAAGGAACAAAAATAATTATCACAATATTTCAGACTAAATCAAGTATTCATACTTTGTTTTCAAATTTTGATCTCCAGTGTACAAATTAAGTTTATTATCATTTGTATGTGTGGTTGCTGACCTGCTGTCCTGTGTATCTAAGGCCATCCAGATTGACCTTCCATTCTATGAGGAGCTGGTACTCTTCCTCCTGTCCTCCCCAGATCCTCACCACGAAGCAAGACACTGAGGTGTCTAGAAGGTCCGGTAGCATGCCAAAGTCCAGGCTCCGCCAAGTTGGATTCTGTCAAACACACACATACACATGTAGACTTGCAGTCACTAGATGAGGATAACCAGCATACTGTGGTAAGAGTACATTAATACCCAACTTAACAGTTAATCGCCACAGTAACTGATTTATTCAATTGAGTTAAGGTGAAATTAAACCTTAAAGTGAAGCTATATGAGACAAAACAAGCATGGGAGTGAGTTTTTTATGATCATATTAATTTGGAATCTGAAATCAAAAATGTGTGGTACCTCTACAGTTGTTGAGACTCCCAGAGAGGAACTGTCCACTGGGGAGCTCCCCTGAGAACAACATAACTTCAAGGGCTTTTTTGCTGTTTGCATTTGCACCACAAATAGGAACGCTGTAGTTGCATAAGATGGACAATTCTGATATTTGCTTTGACGAGTCAAAATTGTCACATTTTCCCCGTCGCATAGACACTTAATAAAGCACTGATTGTCCATTTGTCAATGTTTTCTTCGTCTGTTGTTTACAGGACTAACAGGTTTTCAAAATGGGTCTGCGCTGCATTGGCTCGTGTATTTGACCAATCACCGTACACTTATGTCACTCAAAGCACCTCTTGTGCTTAGAGAGTACCTGATGAGTACCTGAGAGTATCTGAAATAGGAGGTAAAAAAGTCCCTCAAAGCTGTGTTCTAAGAACTTTGAAAATTCTGGGAAACTGAAAAAGTTTGTCCGGTCCAAAAATGCCTAATGTCATAATTTGATCCCTATACACTGTAAAGTAATTGAATCCTCCTGTTCTCCATTAACTCTAAAGTCTGGTCCCTGCTACAGTTTGTTACCTGTCCTTGAACTTCCAGACTGACAGCACTGAGTACTGGTAGCCATTTACATCATTCAATTATGTACCATTTCCCTACATCAGAGAGAAAATATCTGGCTCTTCAGGTCACTTTCAAGGACAGGCAGGAGAGGAATGTCAAAAGCAGAAGTACAATCTACAGGGTGGGGGGAACAGAACTAGTAAGAGTCGGTAGCGGAAGCAAAGGGGCACAGCAGTTAGAAAGAAAACAGGAAGACCAACAGGAAATGTTTCACATGACGAACAACGACGGTTAGAAGACAGAAGAGTAGAGAACGAATATCAGTACGGATGTTAAATTCAACAGGAGGAAATTGGGAGATGACAGGAGTCATGACTCCTGCAGTCTGTCTGCTGATGTAGTATGCCTGGAAAGCAGCTTAGGTCAGCTCATGACTCGGCAGCAAGCCCGACAGTAATGGCTTGCTCTCCTTGCCTGCTTCTATAGCTTTCCGCAGAGCTTGCATCTGCCATGCACATAAGTGTAGGGAGAGCCAAAGAATGGGTCATTTACACAACTGACTGATGCTTACAGACTAAGGGCGCACTCACACTGTCCTTCCGCACCGCGACCCAGACTTTAGGGTACTTGTCCCCCCTCCCTCTCCCCCCCGCGCCCTCGGCCAATGCTTCTTGCTTTCCATACGACATCACGCCGTAACACGTCACACGCATTGATCGCGTGTGTGTGGCTTTGTTTACAAATCTTTCTGAGACCTCAGAGTTTTTGTGCGTCTTGTTGACTGTTTTTGAGGGCTCGTGCTCGTGCTTGTACATGTGCGCACGCTCATGCTCGTACATGTGCAAACGGCTCTGCTAACGTGGACGGCCCGCTGTCCGCAGTTATGCGCGGAACGGGTGCACTCACACTGCTTAAAGGTACTAGGCTTCAGCTGAAAAAACGGTTTTGGCCCGGGACAGAAGGACAGTGTGAGTGCGCCCTAAGAGAGAAAATTGCAGAGGGGAACACCAATACTGACATTTCATTCAACAAAGCATGTTTCACAGAATGTTGCTGTACTGTGATGTTATAGTGAAACAACAAGTCCAGAGAGGGCTAAACGTGAGACTGACAGACGGACGGCAGGTATAAATGCCATCCTTGGCATCAATACGATACAGGAAACCCCTGCCTTCAACGACCAGTGAACTAACACACTGCAGCAGGGTGTTGCAGGTATTGACAAAACCCTGGTCGTATCCCAGGAGGCAGATATGTAGAGTTTAAGGTTTACGTAAGTATACTCACCAGCGAGTCTCGTATGACTTCACTCTTGTAAAAGTCTAAAAAGAAATCAAAGAATGCTGATTAAAAGAAGGTAGAAAACTCTCATGCACAACCAACGGGGTTACATCTATCCTAAAATACAATTTATAGTAGCTGAGCTTAGCTTAAATTTGTGAATTTTAACCAGTTTCTGATTTTAGTGATAATGTCATCTAGAGTAAACACGCAGCAAGGACACCCTGGTGACTTTACTGGATTACAGCAATGTTCTGATTCATATCTGGGAGATGTACATTTAGAAAAAGCATCTGAACTGATAAGCTTTAAATACATACTCTAACCCTACCCAGGTCGCTCACTGGTTCACTGTCCATGCTGCGGTTCTATAAAGTAATAACTGATGATATTATGAGCTCAGGGAGACAAATTCTGTGTTTGTAGATGCTAAATAACTCACGCATCACAAACCATGTAATGACAATTAAAGCAATTCAGATTTTCAGACTTGTCATGACCACCTGAGCAATTTTGACCATGGGGTAGCTACATACGTTCATATCGGGCAGAAAGTGAGCTTGTAGAAAACCGACCGAGCAATGTTACCCACTGTCAGCTCTCAAATGACAAGGAGTGACGTGGCTGGTGTGTGTTTGAGGGGTGTTAACACTGACCTCTTGAGATGCGGTCTCCTATACAGAGGTGGAGGGTGAAATAAGTGTCCAGCAGTGGGGAACCATTCTTGTTGACAATGTTTCTGGCCGCAATGCTCCGGAGATGACGCAATCGTCTCTGTTTGGCAGGGGAACATAAGAAGGAGATGGAGGGACAGAGTGGGGACAAATTAAGAACAAATAACAGATTTCAGGGCTGTTGTATTCAGTTTCATTCTGATCATGTGATGGTGGTTGGCAAATACTATCTAGGCTGTTCTGAAGACAGAATCCTGACTGCAAATAAAAAATATCCACGGAGCATTGTTTTATTAAATCCAGTTAAAACAGCAATAGCGTCACTCAAGTGAGCCGATCAAATCAATTGTCTACCCTGTGTTAGTCTCACATAGCAAGAGCTCCACAGCACAGTGCTGGAGTATGGTCTGAGTATAACGCTTATCATTCTGGGATAGGGGGAAAAACGCTCTGGCTTGTTACTATTTCTTTAAACCAATTGCAGTCATTTTGGGCAGCACCAAGCTCTAGATGGAGTGACGGTGCCCTTGCAAATTAGATAGCGGAGGCAGGGGAGGAGACATTCGGCCCTCTACGTCCAGTAAGAAACATTGACTGTGCATAGACAGTTCAGGCTAGTCCAGTTAATATAGCAATAACTTGTTCAACACATTCATTAGTCATATGGACCCGGTGTGTCACTACCTTCCAGTTTTACCGTTATTCATTTATTACTTACCTATTGATTGATTGATTGATTGATTGAGAGGGTATTTTTCATTAATAGCAGCCTAAACTAATAATAGATACTCAATAGGTTTGTGCCGATTGGCAATGGAATGCTGACAGCACAATTAACATGTGTCTTGCTCATTGTGTGAAGTTGCACTTGTAAATAAAAATGTAGGCCATACATGGAACGATTCGTCGACTAATGGACCTGAATGGTTACTACTGGTCAACTAGGAAAACTCTCAGTCGTGGACAGCCCTAGTGTTTTCTCATTTTATCAAGAACTCCAGTGCAAAATGAGTAGAACATGCAAGGATCAGAATGTAAAGCATCGTCTAAGTTATGTAAATATTACCATAATGCATTTTGGCCTCTGGCTTTTCAACACTGCATAGACACAATACAAAACAAATATGTTGAAATGCCATGGGTATGTTCATGTTGATTGTATCTGATAGACAGGGGTAGGCGATAGCATGCAATTTAGACATTATGCTGGGAGGAAATTTTAGTGATTGGACCTTTTTCAAAAATAATTGAAAACCTATATATAACTAGTCTAAAAATAGCAGTTTTTCCTCTAACACAGAGGCCCCATCAGCTGTGACTGTCTGCTAGATATCAGCAATTAAAATAATAGAAGCATGACAGTTAACTCGGAAGGCATGGTCAATCATGACAGTCACATGAGATGTCTAACAACTTTTTGAGCTCTAAAATCATATATTACAAAATCTACACATAACATTGAGCCAACACACAAAACCACAGTCAGTATATCAGTTCATCTTAAAGCCTGAATACCAGTGATGCACGTTTAAGGAAGTAAAGAAGAATGTAAAAGATATCTACCTACATGACTCATGAATCTCTACACCAATCCAACAGTTAACATCTGCATTGTTTGAATATTAATTCAAAGACCTTCTCTGTGTGTGTGGAAACATAAGAGGCACAGAGATGCCATTTGGCGAGTTCCCACTTCAGACAAACACATCACCACAGCACAACTTCTCTCTTGACCAGCAGGCCAGGCCTCTCTCCTGCAGCCATACTGAGACTAAATCCAAGTCATGGGATTCCCTATACGATTAAGGGCCTCACACACAAAAACACTTATTGTTCCACAAGCGACTTTTAACCCCCCCACCACTAGCGCCTTCAAAATGTGAGTGCACAGTTCTGAAGGGGCTAATGGACCACAGGCAAAGGGAACTGGTTGTGAGTACACTTTATACAGTATGAAGCTACTCTTGTGTGTCGGGCTCTCCACAGTAAAGACTACACTCATATCAAAACCCTTATTATAGACTAAAATCTCAGACAAAGTTAGGATCAAAAAGAGTTCACCACAATAAGTGATCAAAAAGTGTGGTGGTTCATTTTATTTGATTTGGTTATTATCGTTTGTTTTTGTGCAGTTTTCATTGAAACTATTTTAGAGAGGCGTTGATTGGGCCGTACTAGGTCTTTCAAATATTTAGTCTTGCTACATCATGGTTTCAGCTAGTTGTACCGAATGCACTGGGAACTGAGTGTATGATATTGCTGTCACCGTGTATAGAATTACGTGCACAGTCAAGCCTCTCCAACAGCTAGAAAGAGAGTGGTCAAGTTTAGTCTCAAAAAAGCGTCTGCGGGGAAAAGTGAAACATGAAAATAATAGTTTACATGCTAACTGACCTGGCGAGCTTTTTGCAACTCTGGACGTAACAATTTGCTGCCTTATGCAATAAAATAGTCAGTCATGAAAAAGACGTTATCCACATGGTCTTTTCGAGAGATAGATAATGTTATAGATTATATTAGGAGCAGCAGTGAAATACTGAAATATATGGGTATGTAATTCCTCCATTATTTCAGAGACAAGGGGGAACCAAATGATGGCTAACTCGAACATGACTATATAATCACTATTAAACTCTTTAATGGCATGTGTCAATTTAACTAGGCCATAAATGCATCTTTTGGAAAGGAAATATAAACTACCTTCATTTGCACAATTGTATATTAAGCTTTACAGTAGACCTACGTAAACATTTTAAAATCTAAAAATGAAGATGAACACAACGTAACAAGATTATTAATTCATCTCTATATAGAATGCATTTCACTTACAATGTCTCCTAAGCAAGCTCAAAACCAACACTTCGGTCAGAAAGTTTACCTCTCTTAAATGACTACTACAGCAAAGCAAAATTGGGCAATATATAATGATATATTATTGAAACTTCTTTTTAAAAACAAAGGATTTGGGTTTGGTTAAAATTTGCTGTGACATCTTCTGTCTTCTAAAAGCACAAACACTTATCCCCAAATATTGTACAATGACAGTACATCTATATTTCTTTGATATATATATATATATATATATATATATATATATATACACACATAGAAGTGTTTTTTTTTGTCAAGAATCAGTGCTGTGATATTTGATTTTCTGCATATCCCACAGCTCTGCACCAAATAAAGTACTCTAAATGTACAATGTTTTAATGTGTCTGAGCCTTGCGTCAAGTTGTTTTAATGAACACTCATAGTTTTCATACCCGGTTTATGAACAGAAGTCACAAGTCCTCCAAAACACTCCCACATTAACCATCTCTCCTGGGTTTGACTCAGTCTATCTGCTGGTGCTGTGAGCATGTGAGCCAGTTGCTGGGACAATGTTTTATTATGGGGTTAGAAATAAGGGTGTGGGAAGAAAAACACTCCAATCGATGAACTGTGGAAAGACAGTTTTACATCCATATTTAAACATTGAGGTGATGTGTGTATCCATGGAAATGTCAGATTAGTGAAGCTGTTACATACGATGTAGTGTTACAACCAGTCATAATAAGTGCATTGGTCACAGACTCGTGCCCTTATAATATCCATATGGTCACAGATCAATAATGTGAGAGAACACACGAAAATGTACAAAAAACATGGCTAAAGATGAATATGCAGATGCATCAAAGGGTCAGTTCACCAAAATACATAGGGACATGTTTTTTGCTTAGCTATAGTAATAGTATCTAGTATAGTAGGTTTTTTTTGCTGATGTTTTAAGATCTATTTCTCTGAGCAGTAGTGGAATTTCACTTCTGATAAATCTTACAAAATGTCAGTTTTCAATGCTTTGAGGATCACAAACAAAGCCCATCCATCTCTATTATGGTCGGGTGGCTGTAGAAAACTCAGAGGAAGAGATTTTCAAACCATGACACTGAAACTATTTACACGGCCAGCACCATGAATCTGGTAAACTGATTAGATTATTGTAGTGGGGTTGAAGTGTTAGCAGAAATAACAAGCATTTTCTCAGTGAATGCTACGAGCATGTCCCCACGCTAAATGTAGCACGTCAGATATTCAGGCATGACCCGTGAAAAATAGCAGTATATAAAACTATTTTTGATCTCAGTAACAATGGAATGTGTTAAGTCTGTTTACTGAACTGGACTGTTGACATGCTTTAAATGAACATCCCCACTAACCATATTTTCTAATGACCATCTAATACAAACTTAAACAAGGGACAAGGGTCAAAGTGCCCAATATAAAATGTCTTGTTCTACCTATCACTGTGTGCAGATTAGGTGTTGGTTCCAAAAGCTGCAAAGTATGCATATGGTTCTCAGTGTAATAAAGATACACAACAACGTGGATACCCTGTGTTTGACAACAATCAACATCTTTCTACAACTCAAAGAGCCAGGGATGGGAATGTGTGTCTGTGAGGGCCCAGTCTGAGGCCGGTGGCCCTAATGAATGAATTGTCAACTGCAAACTTTTTACATGTCGTTTCCAAATGAATGAATGGATAAATGAATGGATGACTGGGGTAGTGTTTTCAAAGGATACCAGGAAGCAAACTCATAAATTCATGTTCAAGTTCATGTTCTAGATATCTTTCAAATCCCAATAAAATAACTGTATGAGAAAATGTAACATCACAGTAACGACATGCCCCCGTGTCCCTGTAACTAAGCTGTCACCTGCGTGCTGACATAACGCCAAGTTAAGTTGCCATTAGCAGCAGCACACTGTCTGCCTACATGGTTAAACGTACAGAAATGTATATACTCTCAAACAGGACAAATCACTGGAAGAACCGGGCTCAAAAATGCCCAACACCGGTCCACCTGGTGTTGGTGTGGCTGGGGTGTCAGTCAAGTTCATGAATTTACAGTGAGCTAGCAAACTGCTAGCTAGGAAACTGCTAGCTGACTAGCTAGCCTGACAGGCCTGCCGTGTTCCTGCGGGCAGCAGCTGTAACTGACGTTGTAAACTAGCATACATCACATCGAGACGACCCGGACACAGTGTCCCTGTGTCCGTTGAAAGCAGTGGGCTCGGAGGCTGTGTTTTTACCTGCTGGGACGTGAGCTCCACATGTAAGGCTCGAGAGGATGAAGCTCCAGAGTTGGTGACAGAGGCGGCGGGGATGGCGAGGACCCGACCGGTGATGGAGTTCATCCTCCTGTCGGCATCTAACGGGTTCCCCTCATTCAACAAAACATCCCATCCACGACCTCCGGAACACTCGGTTCAAAGTTTACAAAGCTCCAGGCAAGCCCCAGAGATGCGCGCACACGGCTGTTTGTGTGGCTAAAGCACCACCGCAGCTGTCAGCTAACCAATGGGACGTAAACAAAGTACAGGGTATTTTGCTACACTTGGTTCGGAAATCCGTCTCCGGCAGGGAGGCGCAACACCGAGGCCGCTGATTCGCTCAAACTAACGTCCGTCATGTAAAGGCGGTGCCTGGTGATGACGTATCTTATTACTATTGGTTGTATTACCTGTTAATCTTCCAGGACGGGGCGGGTATCCGTTGGAATCTGTCAAAGCTGCAAAATACAAGGAAATTGCGAAGCACAGCGTGACATGCAGGTGACAGTTGAAAGGTTCCACCCTGACAGATTTCTCACTTCTAATCTCCATTAAGGATGAAACATTAAAGTACAAAAGTGACGAAAACAATCAAATGTATACCGCGCTGGTCATAACAGGGATTCCGGTCCACTTTATGGCACTAATCTCTAAGTACACAAACATTAGGCCATGAACCAACAGCGCACACAAGGGGCAGCTCCAGTGACACTGAGAGATATCTGATCCCTTCTGTCCGATGTGTGTTCTTTATTCGGAATACATAATGTGCACTACACCACGGAATCATTCAATTATTCCTCATGTGGCAGCTGCTGACAGAAAAACACCGGAAGGCCCCTGGATCTCAGGGATAGAGGAAGTACTGACACTCTCAAGTCAATAGAAAAGTCTTGCATTCAAAATGATAGGCTGCTCAAGTAAAAGCATCTCAGGTATCTCAGAGCTAAATGACACTTTTCATAGTGTATATACATTAGGTGTCATTATTAGCCTATATTATTTGGATTGTTATTATTGATGCATTGTAATGTTGTAGCTAATTGTGCAGTCGATGTGGAATTAATGAACTAGGTATAGGTAAAATATGAAACAATGTTGTGTATTTTATAAACTGCACTTATGTAGCAAAGTTACATGAACTGAAATTCAAACTTTATTGATTAGTCGTCAACCATTAGATTTATCACCAACTATTTAGTTATTGGATTTATCGGTTTAAGTCAGGTTTTAGGAAATGAAAGTCGAATTCTCTGATTTCAGCTTCTTAAATGTAAATATGTTCTGGTTTCTTTACTCCTCTGTGACAGTAAACTGAGTAATTTTGAGTTCTGGACAAACCATGACATTTTAGGATGTCATATTAGGCTTTGGAAAACACTGATCGACATTTTTCACCATTTCCTGACATTTTATAAACCAAACAACTAATAAATTAATCGAGAGAATAAACAAAAGATTAATCGACAAGGAAAACGATCATTAGTTGCAGCCCTAAATGTATGTAAAATGTGAAGCAGGGTAACACCAAACTACAGATGTCAAATAAATGTAGTGTCGTAAAAGTATAATCTCTCCATCTGAAATGCAGTTGGGCGGTATTAAATAGTATATGTTTGTACCTCAGAATTGTACTTAAAGACAGTACTTGAATGAAGGCTATTTTACGTTCGACCACTGCAGATCCCCAACTTCTACTGCTCATCTGCTGTTCACCGTAGGCATGATTTGTAGAAGCCCTGATCACTGACTTCAGAATCTCGAGCAACCATCAGGGGGCAGCATCAGCCACACAGAGGAGTTGTGTTTCCACAGTGTCATTGGACTTTACAAAAAGTATTGATCGCTTTCCGCTTTAGGAATAGCCTGTCTTGTGTATTTGAAACAGACCCTGTATGGTTTGGTAAATGGATTGTTAGTTTGCAAAATAAGCAAACGATGTTTAAAGGGTGTCCACTGTATATACACTGGAGATCAAAATTAGAGAACAAACTAAAAACACTTGGTTTATTCTGAAATACTTTTTTATTGTTCAGAATTTGATAGAATAACCACTGTGGTTATACCACTGCTGTACTAGCTTTTTTTTTTAATAACCAAGGCACTTGGATGGCCTTAGAAACACAGAACAACAGGTTGGCAACCGCATCATACAAATGCTAATAAACTTAATTTTACAGTTGAGATCAAAAATAGAGGACAAGTTATTAATACTTACATCAATTAGAGAACAGTAACCTTTGTTTCAGAAAAGAAGATTTTCTTCGGGCTCTAAGATTAAAAAGTGAACAGGAAGTGTAGAGGCCACAGCTTTGAATGACTTCAGCACATCTGCGCCCACAGGACATCACTAGTTTCTCACACTGCTCTGGTTTGATCTTGGTCCATTCTGACTCAGTCTCTTTTACAGTTCAATAACTGGAGTGGGTTTCTTAGACATTACTTTGTTGCAAAGGATTTTCCAGAGATTCTCTATGGGGTTTGATCTATCCCAGATCCTGTAGCCCTAAGAAAACATTGTTTAAATCTTCTCTTCTGGCACAGTGGTTACTGTTCTCTAAGTTTGCCTTGGTTATTTACAGCAGTGGTAAAGCCACAGCAGATATTCTATCACATTATGAACAATAAAAAATAACAGTATTACAGAATAAATCAAGAATTAATACTTTGTTCTCTAATTTTGATCGCCACTGTATGTGAGCTGATGAGGGACATGTGTCCAAAAGCAAAACACAACAACGCACACGTCTCCTTCTGAAAACATACAAAAGTTTAATTTAAATATCGGTAGATAGATGATGGTGATGATATAAACAGGTGTCGTTGTTGGTTTCATGCAAATGTATTGCACATGGATACACTGTTCTTAAGAAGGCACAATGGTGAAACCAGAGGAAACTGCTCTTCTAATTTATCATGACAATCTCATCATTTATGGCCCATCTTCATGCCCACCAACCTGACACACACTTACTTCCTTTGATCATTTCCAGGATATATTCTATACTCACATACTCTTATTTTACAAAAGTACTAGTGACACCCTCGGACATTACATAATACCAGAAATAAGGCCGGTACAATCCCTTCCTTTTCAATTATCACCCATGGCACGGTTACAGAAAGATCCACTGTACACTTGAATCATCAAAACCAGGATTTTCACCCACAAAGCTTCATCTCCTTCTACTGCAGCTCCAAACCTCCACTTGAACATACACCACTGTAGTTTTTGTTGCATTTTCAAAAACCCACCCATCCAGACCTGACCACCAGTAGACAAAGACTGTCTTAGAACATTCTTATATCAAAAAGGCACTAAAACCTCAGAAGGCAATCAGCAATACAAAAAGTGCATCAGAAATATCCATTGAGGGACGAGCAATAAAATCGGATCGTTCCTCTCTACAGAATACAATTAATACTTTATGGCATTATACAATCACACATGTGCTGTGCATTTACATTATAGATCCATCCTGTAGAACTTCACTTTGGGCTTTCATACAGTAGACATACATGCACGTGTGGGGACAACATAGGTCTTTGGCTCAATTAAACTTTGGGCTTATTATCCCAATAACGAAGTGGTATCTTCCATTTGCATTGTTTGTGCGTTTAGCATATAATAGGATCTTAGAGAGCTTAGGGAGAATTACATGGCTGCATGAGGGAAAGACAGCAAAAGCATTGGCACTTCTCTTAAGTTCTGCATGTTACCTTCCAGCTCCATCTAGTGGAACTCACCCCCCTCTGCACTGATAAGACAGCCCAAACTTGATGCCTTCATTGGAATGTGTGTGTGTGTGTGTGTGTGTGTGTGTGTGTGTGTGTGTGTGTGTGTGTGTGTGTGTGTGTGTGTGTGTGTGTGTGTGTGTGTGTGTGTGTGTGTGTGTGTGTGTGTGTGTGTGTGTGTGTGTGTGTGTGTGTGTGTGTGTGTGTGTGTGTGTGTGTGTGTGTGTGTGTGTGTGTGTGTGTGTGTGTGTGTGTGTGTGTGTGTGTGTGTGTGAGAGAGAGACACAAATGATGAGAGTAAAGGTTTCTTTAGCAAACGTGCTCTCATGTGTAGAGTTTGTAGTCCCGAGATAATCCAAACCAGGCACCAAGATCGGACAGAGACAGGGTGGTGAAGGAGGCGGAGGGGTCTGAAGATGCTGTCACAGTTCAGAGCTTCAACAGGGTCCCCTTGTCCTTTCACTGGATGTACAGGACGTCACTCTCTTTCAGGCCAAAGCGGGTCTTGTACTTTTCAAAAAGGCACTGGAGGGACCTGATGTACATTGCATGGTATATATCCACCATCTCCTCAGTTGGATCCTCAATTTTTGGCACTGTGATTGGCTCCCCAACTGTAACAGAACGAGAGAGGACTAAAATCAGACACACTTGAGGTGAAATTCAGTGTTAACCATTAATATACCCTCGAAGCTGAACAAAAGTTGTCCGTTTTCTTATTCTGTTCTACTGTCATGAACTGTACAAAAGTAGCAGAGTGTTGATGGCATTTTTAAAATAACCCTAATCTGTACCTCTCCAAAACACTCTAACCAAACATGAGCAGACAAACTTGCCTATGGTGGTGATAGGGTTGCAATAAGGCACGATGCCCCAGGAGTTGCCAAAGAAGAGGCCACATCCATGGAAAAGGCACGGAGCAAAGCCTAAGATCTTCTGCAACCTCTTTTGGATAGATCTCCAGTAGGTCCCCTCCTCGAAGATCACCTGCTTGTAGGCATCGTTCTCTCCGAAGGAATACACTGGAACCAGGTCCGACCTGAGGAAACACAGAATAGGACTCAACAATTGTCCCCTAAATACAGACCTACACTTACACAATCAATATTATTATTACTATGAAAGTGGATCATGGAAAACAACAAAATAAGTTACCATAATTATGCAGACGACTAAGCGCATCGAACAAATTAGTGATTGGATATGCCAAAACTTTCTTTAAAGCTGCAGTCGGCAAGTGTGGCGGATCGAGTTGACTCAGTCAAATTTCGAATGTTTACAACTATCACGCCCCTCCCCCTCTACCACCGAGCTCCTAAGCTCCCTCCCATTGAGTGCTCGTCAGTGCGTGTGCCCCAGAGTCCTGTGAACGCGCTCTTGTCTTATATCATCAATAAACGACAGAGTACACTCTACATGGAGGTAGGCTGGCTAACTTACTCATAGATAGCAGCTGCTAACGTCATTTAGCGTATGCCTAGCTTGAGGTGTGTGCCTGTGATATAACGTGCACAAGCGGGGAGGAGGGGGGAACTGTGGTGTGTGCACAAACTTTGAACTGCACTGAGTGGACAGGATGGTACGGGCGCGGTGGATTTTTGCAAAACAAATAACAGGCTCTATGTGCACGTAGAGGCGCGTTTTTTTCTAAAACCGGAGGATTTATGTTGTTCCATCGGAGCAGAGTGTCGGCTTCAGTGAATATGAAATGTAATATAAATTTTTGCCGACTGCACGTTTAATCAAACAAAGACAAAACTGAGGTAGCTGTTCTTTAGGCCAAAGAGGAACAATCAAAAGTCAGTGCTCAGCTTCAGTCAGCAATGTCAAAAACCACGAACAAAGCCAGAAATCATTGTGTAGTCATTGACTCAGAGCTGAATTTCAACAGCCACATTAAAACTATTACAAAGTCAGCCTACTATTACCTTAAGAATATATCAAGGGTTAAAGGACTCAAGTCTTAGCAGGATTTGGAAAACCTGGTGCGTGCATTTATCTTGAGTAGAATTGACAACTGTAACGGAGTCCATAAAACGCTGCAGCTGGAGTCCTCACTGAATCACAAAGTGGATCACATCACCCCAGTTCTGAGATCTTTACACTGACTTCCAAATAATTCTTTTCTCAATACTTGTGGGTTTAGAAAAGCTCTGAATGCTTTGGAGCCAAAATACATTTCTGATTTTCTGTGACCTTATAAACCATCCAGACGTCTCAGGTGGTCTGGGACAGGTCTGCTTTCTGTCCCAGGAGTCAGAACTGAACATGGAGAAGCAGCATTGAGTTTTTATGCAACGCATACGTGGAACAAACGTCCAGAGAGCTGCAGGTTCGCTGCGACCTTCTGTTTGATGCCGTCTTTCATTAAATAAAATAACTACTTTACTTACACTGCAACTGAATTTTTATTCTTGTATTTTATACCCGTCTTATTATATTCCAGGCTGTTTTTAATCTTCCTTAATGACCATTTTAACGGGTTTTGATTGATCTTTAATGTTTTATGTGAAGCACTTTGCCTTTTTGCTGAAATGTGCTATATAAATACACTTGCCTTGCGTGATATGGGACAATGCCAAGAAGTATGTTTCTAGATTTTAGACATCAGCAACAACATAAAGGAAACCCTTCAAATATATATAAAATGTCTAGTGGTAGAGACATGGTAAATGGAAAACAAAAAAAGGTTGGAAAGCACATTAAACTAAAATTTTTAAAACACTTTCCCCTGGCTGAAACAACACACCTGTTATGCCATTGTTTATATAACCTAAATGCTATGCCCTGATACCCTGATACTTTTATTGTTATATTACCTTCATACCTGATCCAC
The DNA here is from genome assembly GCF_963691815.1 of Echiichthys vipera. Classification (NCBI taxonomy): domain Eukaryota; kingdom Metazoa; phylum Chordata; class Actinopteri; order Perciformes; family Trachinidae; genus Echiichthys; species Echiichthys vipera. The sequence goes on along the minus strand of NC_139839.1, from coordinate 23,769,391 downwards.
CGGCTTAACACTCACTTTAATGCATGGCACATCTGTGATAGCCTTCACACACAACTGAATGATTTTAATGTCACTTCACTTCAGTTGCCATACAAGAAGAAAAACATCAGACGTTTTGGCTTTATGTATGTAATGTGATTATTATCATGAATCCGAAGGTCATGATCAACAGCACGTAGGCAGACTGTTGTAGTTTACAGTTGTGAAATCACAGAATTTTTTTTGTGTGGGTCCTTATGTAGCGTTGTTGTTGGTGAACAGCCAAGCTTTTGTCTTGGTAAGTGGTAGAACAGTTATGGAAGGGTTTATGTAAAGGGAACTTTCTGTAATGATATTAAAGCTGCCTAGATCTGTAGCAGAGCCTGACATGTAACATTTGAGCAGTGCTCCCAACCGTTAGGACTTACAGCAGCAGAAAACGTGGAAATTTCCATTTCATTTCTGCTCAATATCAATATCTGTGGATGGTTTTGTATACTTTTTCATCAGCCAATCATTGCATTGCTATAGTTCCCAAACCGTTTGGTTTCACAACCCCTTATCAAAGGTCACATATTTCTGTGAGCCATGTGCAATTCACAGAGTGATTTTTACCTCCTCACAATCTTTTTATACATTACATTAACATTTTGTGGAGCAGAAAATAGATCTATAGAAACCAGAAAATACTAATTCCCCGCCCGTTATCAAGCAGCTGAAGCTTGTCACAGGTTTGAGCACCCCTACTATAGACAAATCTACTTTTGGACAAGGTGCGAGCAATTAAGACCTTTTTGATATATGTGTGATTGTAAACCTTGCACTTTTTACTCAAAAATCAACTTGAGTATTGTTATTCAACTGGTTTAAGATTATCTATTTTATAAGTTTCAAAACCCAAAGTGACCTCATTTCACAGCCCGGGCTTATTTCAGCTGGAATGCAAACTTAGCTGCATAACTGCATGTCTCCCCTAGCAAGCTCTAAGCTTATTTTGGACAAGGTGTACCCTGCGTTAAGCCACAGCTAAATTTGAGAAGGAATCAGGCTTCTTTGGGTTAATGAGACAAACCGGGTCCACTTGCCTTTATAGTACAGTTTGTTATAGTGATTAATGCATGGCTGAGCGCAGCCCAATGCCAGCTCACACAGTCTGACCCTTCTAAAAGGCTACTGCATTCCACGAGCAGCGCCTAGATTTATAAGGGACAACACTGCTGCACACTCATTGAAGATTTGGCAACGCTCTCCATGAGGTCATTTTTACCTTTTAGTGAGAAATAATCTAGGGTTTATTCATTCCAAATAGTCACTACAGCCCTGAGAATGACATTTTCATGTACAAATCAGATTTAGTCATGGCTGTGTTTGGCCTCTGTCACTGCACGTGTCCTTGTCTGTGAGTGTTGTGTAGCCCGCTCACCCTTTCTGCAGGGCCAGCCTCACAAAGCCTTTGCGGTTCTTCAGGGTGACAGAATTCATGCCTGGTGCACACTGCAGAGACTCCGCTGCTCCTCCAACAACAATGACCACAGCATTTCCCGTCCCGTTACATGACAGAAGGTAGTCGATGGAGTTCTTGTTCACCGGACAGATACCTGAGAGAGGAAAAAAGATGAGTCAGATTGCAGTAAAGAAGCAGCGCTCGAGGGGCAAATACATAGACACTTTAAGTATGTTTACATCTTCCCATTAGATCTGTTCATATACTGGCTGCAAATGATACAATTCTCGATCTTTTTAAACTCTGCTGTATTGTGTATAGTGTACAATGACCTATGGTAACCTAAGAGAGGACTCTGCTGTATTATGTATAATGTACAATAACCTATGGTAACCTGAGAGAGAATGTACAGTATCTATGGGTGAAATTGAACAGCAAACAAGCCTGCAGAACAGAACAGTTAACGCTCTATCAATCAGTGGAATCAGCAGATCCAAGTAAACAGAAGCTATTTCAGTTGTGCAACAGGACAAAGGTCCGCTCTCCTACAGATACAGTTATCAGACTTTGCAAGAACTCTCAACGAGACTCCGAGGCTTCTCAAATCACCTCACCTCCAGACATCAGGTAGTCTCGAAGGACAGGCAAGCGGAAGTTTCCCGCCAGGGTTGCCAGGGAGGGCTTGATGCCTGGGAATTTCTTGGAGAAGCCCGTAGCCTCTGTCCCAAAGTTGCAGAAAGCACCAAAACAGAAGATGCCGTGGGGATGGTAGCCAAAGATGTAGTTCCGGCTGGGCAGCAGGTTGTGGGTTTTAATGAGCTGGAGCACAAAAGCACAAAGGGGACCAGTGTGAGGCTGATATTCATACGAGGGGGCACTGGGAGACTGGGAACATGTGATGGGAGTAATGTCACGTTAGGGGCCAATATGGCTAACAGGCTAGAGGACAGAAGCTTTTCCATACTAAAATACTTATTACACACAATATACAATTATTTTAAAAGCTCTTTGTAACATCATTTTGGAGATATGTCTTCTAAGTTAACTTTATTATTGTCATTTTAATCTTTATAGCATACTATGTTTTGCAGTAAGTATACATACTTAACTGTTATATAGCTTCAGCAAATGTTGCTGTGACAAACATTTATTTTCACCACTGATTAAGCTGCGGCTTGTTTTCTCGCTTGGTCTACAAAATGTAAGACAATGGTGAATGGTTTCCTGAGCCCCAGGATGATGCATTTCATTCACTCGCTTGGTCGGGCCAAAAATATTCAATTTACGTTTTAAAAACAGAAAAGTAGCAAATCTTCATATTCCGGGAGCTGGAACCGGCTTGTGTCGTTTATTTTTGATTGAAAAATGACAAATGTTAAATCAGTCTTCTTTTGATGGTCTAAATGATCATTCTACCAATTAGTTCAGCTTTAAAACACAATACACAAACTGTGGGAATGCAATCAAACTGAGAGCTTTAACTGGCACTGAAAGTCACAAAGAGTCCATGGAGAATCCACAGAAATGCACACAGCCCATATTCAGAAACTGTGCCTGCGTACCCATCAGCTGCTTTAACCCACAATTATTTATTCACCATTTAGATTTGCAACTGATATTATTGAGTGCAATAATAATGCAACTATGCTGTTCTCCAGTTTACCTACATTATACACCAGGTAATTATATTAATACATGCCCTGTGATAGACAACCTGTCCAAGGTGTACCCCGCCTCACAGCTGATGTCAGCTGGGATCGGCTCTAGCCCCGTATAAATTGTAGTATAAATATTTGACATATTGCTACTATAGGAATTTTATTTAAGTTCATATTTACTGCAGCCGAATACACATAATATTATTTTTCTATTTATTATTTCTATTCAGTGGTATTGTTCATTGTTAGAATTTGCCTTTTTATTTTTTTTATTAAAAAAAAGAATCATAGCGGACCAAATTACCAACAACAAGGACTAACAATCATTCCCCAGCTGCAATGCTGGTGCATAACATAACATAACATAACATAACATAACATAACATAACATACAGTATATGTGATACTTTCATTATGAAGTGTTCAATCTATACATGCATAATGTAGCTATATCTTTAACTGTTAATGTGGATATGGATATGTGCTTTGAGTAAGAATATATTATAATTAATTGTCACTTTGAGTGTGAATACACACTACACACACACTACACACTCAAGACCCGTTTAGGTATGTAGTATGAATTTGGGTTCCAGCTCATTTTTTTAATAGAACTAGGACAGCCTTATCAGCTTGAACCCATCATGACTCTCCTCTGTCTGCTCCAGTGCACCGTCACACTGTCATAAAACAATGACCCAGGATAAACGCTGTGCATGTCTATCGTATTGCCAGCAATAAAGCACAACTTTAAACCTTACAGCATTATTTTAACCTCTCGGTTTCATGTTAAACTTGTAAAATTGCAGAATTTCATAAGAACCTTTAACTGTGCTCACAGACTTACAGTAGCTCCGTCACCATGTGTACACAGAGCTCCCTTCGTAGCTACTAGTCAAACAACCGTTGCATAACCAAATTAGCAAAGGAGATCACATTCAAGATCTCCCTAGCACCACAGGACTCCACCTGGCTGGCACGGCAGATGTAAAGGGACTGCAGTGGGACAGAGGGAGACGTGCACAGCATTTAACACCTCACATACAGTTTGAGTTGGAGGAGAGGGTAAAGAGATGGAGGATTCACTGGTTACTGTGTAAAAGGATTAATATTACAGAAGCGTCTTTGTTTCTAGCATTGAGGCATACTTGTTCAGCCTTCAAACTTCTTACAGTCCTCACTTTGATTTTAAAGCCGGTCCAGACTTTGACCACCTTCAAACTCATATCAATAATAGTCATAGGTTCATGATGGATAGAGAACACTTGCCCTACAATCAATCGATGCCCCTGCTGATATATTCTGGTGATGTTGAGCTATGAGGAAATACATAAATATCACTTAATGCATCTTTAAATGACTTATTCAGCTCTGTTTCAGGAGATAAACGTTCAACTACAGGCTCAGCCTATGTCAGTAACCAATATTTCAACATTGGACAGAAAACTAAAACTTTACACATAATCAAAAAAAAATGGCCAACTTGTGTCTTGCGGCAATATTGAGATTAAACAAGAGAAATGTAAAAGTCAAGGCATCAAGATTCAGGATGAAAAAAAGAATGATTTCATCAACCCACGGAGACAAACAGCTGCAAAAACTCCCTGTACAGATCAATGAGATGAACAAAGTTCAGCAACAAAAAGCAGGACTTCAAATCCCCCCGGGGACAGCCCTCTTTCTCTCTTTATGCTCTTAACAGCAGATAACATCATCACCACTCACTGAAGTGATTTGACACACTGAAACCAAATCAGTAGGTAATCGTTTTACAGATTTTTTTTTTTATATCGGAAGTAACACATGAAGTAAGGAGATTATGGAATCAAACAGACTGCGTTAAAGCCTCATCAGCATTCTGAAGAGTGAGGAGCAAACAAAAGCAAACATGAGATCCAAAAACACTCAATCCTGTCTCTTTTTTACATGGATCACCTTACAGAGGAGAGAGGAGAATATCTGTCCGCACTAGGGCTGCAGCCAACACTGAATCAATCAATCAATCAATCAATCAATCAATCCTGTAGCCAGTTAGCGATTATTTTTGTGGCGATCCACTAATCAATGAATCAACTAACGACTGCAGTCTGTACAAGCGCGATGAGTCAAAAGAACTGAATGTAGAGTGTGGGACACATCCTCCCATAAACACAGTCCACCCTTGACATCTGGCTTCTTCAGTGACAACTTATGCACAGCCACTGTACAGGGCCTCTCCCCGCATGCATTGGGTGTGTGTGACTGTTGATAAGCAGGGTTGTCCTCTCATCTACAGATGTAATGGGGAACCATGCAGAGCAAAACAAGCTGAGCACTGCTGCTTGGCCTATCAGGTAGGACAAAGTCTAAAACTCCCAACTAACATCAAGCACTCATCATAATCACCACGGGACAAGGGACAGCATGGAGCCAACAGCTGATACCCGATCCACTCCTGATAAGCTTATCTCTAAATGTCCAACCTGTGCATGAGTGGAAATTGATAAACTGGTTAAAATCACATAATACTGACTGATAAGCAAGATGTATAAGTGTGTTTTTGTGTGACAATAACATACATAAAGCCACATGTTTTTATGGTTAATTCCCCTACTGGTTTCAATCCAGTCTCCATATCTCTACTGTTCTCTTGAGGTTTATAAGGTGGGATTGGATAATATTATTATGAATATTAGCAATGGTCAACCAAGAAAGTGGCAAAGTTACCTACCCTGACTGGAAAGTAGTCTCGGAAATATGTCCACACTGTCCAGTTTCTCACCCAAGAGGACCTCCTGCCACCTGAGGAGAGCATTACAGATTAGAAAACATCAAATCTACAGCTGCTTACAATGATTTTCATTAGAAATTAGTCCGTTTGTTGTTGTTGTTTTTTTACTATTCAAGCAATAAATGAATCATTTCATTTACAAGATGTCACAAGAAAGTAAACTGTCCAGAGCCTGAGGCTGTAGGCCTCTACAGATGCTTGCTAACATGCTAATGTTTGACAGCAATGTTTATCCAATCACCATCTTTGTTTGGCTTGTTAGCATTTGCTAATAAGCACTAAAATAGATTGCAGTACATCCATGTGTTGTCACACTGTTTGAACATTTTAACCATTCTAACATTTTTAAACTCAAAACACATCTTCCAGCCATTTCTTTTCACAATCAGAACAGGGAACAGGGATTTTGAAATGTCATCATCTTCATCATCAGACCAGTGATTTGGTTTTTCACATGGAGCCAAAATATGACTATGTAGCAGTAATTTTAGGTTGACATCTTTAATGTCTTGCCTTGTTTGGGGGTGTTCCAGTCAACGATGAGCCAGGCGGTGTACATGGCAGCAATGAGCCAGCAGTCAGTGCAGAACATGTAGATGAGTAGCACAGTGCAGGCAGCACCTGGAGGAGAGAGGAGACATATAGAAATATAGAAATGACTGTCATTCTAAAGACAAACTAAATCAATAACAGTCTAAAATATAGCCTACTGTAAATGGCTCACAGGGGAATCAAGAGTCAAACGAGGAGCCTATGTGTGCAGCTTTAAGATCAGTAATGACTAACGAGATTACAAGCTAAATCTTCTACGTTTCTTCTTTCTTAAGCCTTAAGTGAAATGCACAGCGACACCCACACCATATCACTCTCGCTCACCCATGGCTAAGAAGCTGATGACCCACTGCAGCACAGAGAAAACCTGCAGATGTTTCTCCATCTTGGATCTGCAGGGCAAAAAAGCCACGGACAAGTCCTGCAGGGCAGAGAGGATGCTGGTGCCAGTGCCTGGAGACAAAAGACGAGACAATAAAAAGGAGAGTTGATTTTAAACTCTCAAACAGCCATGTGGATGACTTACTGAAGACACGGTTACAGAAGCTTAGATGAGACAGAGAAGCATTGAAGAGATAGAGTTAACGCAGTGTCAGTAGTGATACATTACTAGTCACAGTTTGAGTTCAACAAACCCAAAAGATGGACATCAAACAAAACAAGGACATTAATGATTTCCTAGAACGCGACCAAGCAGCCATTAATCAGTATGCATTAAAGCCAAGCTACAGCCGCACAGCCTCAACTACTCACCAGCTCTTTTCAGTCACCGGCCCATGAGAGTGAAGCCATGCAGCTACATGCCAGGAGGCCGTGTGCGCCGGAGAGAGCATAAAGTAACAGACACATTAAGAATGTCTGAAGCTAGTCGAGCTTGTGCCGCTGAGAGCCAATAAGAAGAAGATCCACCCTCGTCTAATCCCATCTGCGCACACTGAAAATAACCCAGCACTGGGCTTCTGGGGGTAATACCTGTAAACTATGATCCTATGGTGGCTCAGAGGCCGTCACTGCTTGAACCAGTGCAAGCGGCTGATGGAGAGAGAGGGAGACTTGGTCATACAATTGGTGACCAGAGCACGATTGATTCTGCACACTTACAACTTGTGCTCTCTGAGACAGATCAAACTTATCACCACACAAAGAGGTACACACACGGGGTAGAGCATGTTCCTCAAAATGATAAGCTTTAGTAAATATGCTCCCAAAAAGCACAAGTTCTTCCACTGGCTCAATATCAGGGCTGGCATCGATTAAAGACATTTGTTGTCAACGAACATACGTTTTTGTCTAATGATTGAATAGTTGATTTAATCGACAGATCTTTAAAAAGGGAATTATGCCACAAAGAGTCATGTAAAGGTTCACTTTTAATCTTGACATGCTCAGATGTGTCTTGGACAGAAGTGATTTAGCATGAAAAGTATAAAAAAAATGACTAATCAACTAAATAAATTATAGTCAACAAAAAACAAAACAACTGAGCCAATCCACAGAGGGGGCAGCCCCAGTAGACCTGCCTTGATGATTCTGTAACTACACTGCACAAAGGATACGTTCACATTTAGCAAAAGTCTGTTTTAAAACAATACTGACATGCTCATACGTCCAGTTATTGGTTGCAATTGTAAACTTCCCATACTGGCTGTGAAGACATCCATTCCAAAGGCATTTTCATTATCAATGTGAGCAATCAGCAACAAAAGCCAGTGTCTCTGAACCAACTTCTCCAAAACAACAACAAACAAATCATCATTTTCACAAGGGAAATCACTTTTTCACATCTTGGAAATTCACAAAAGACTTTTTCATTTAAGTAAAAAATATTAACGTTTCAAGTGCAGAAAAATAAGCACATATATCCACACATAAGTGGGTATTCATCAGTAGCAGACTTGGAAGCAGTGAGCACAAACATGGTGATATACTCAGCTGTGAATCTACCCTTTTTATCTCCTTTATGATCCCCTATACATGCAGTGTTTAACACTGAGTTATCATGTGTGGTTTTGCTTTAATCATCCCTGCTTTCTAAACAGACTTTGTGAAAAGTTTTTTTTTAAAAATACATCTTTTTAAAGTTTTCCCACTGCCTTTCTACAGTATCCCCCTAGAATAATAACAATAATAATGATGATGCTGCTATTTGTAAACGGAAGTTTTGTTTTTGGACACATGTTACAAAAGGCTTCACGGACACAAGAACCCCAGCTTGACACCTTCACAGTGGGGTGGTGTGTTGCGTGTCGCCCTGACCCCTTGCTCCGGATTTGTTTGCCGAACCTCGGGCTGTTTGCCCGCCCTACCCCGGAGCCCGTCTTTACCTTTGAGGACGCCAGAGTATGCAGCAAGGATGGTCTTCATGTCTGACGCCTGTTGGGTGGAGAGGGTGCCCGACAGAGAACCTCAGATGTTGGCTTGCTGTGAGGATGATAAAAGTCCAACCCTACAGCTCCTCTGACACGGCCGCGTTCAACTGCAGCCCACTGAAGCGCCGGGCCGGCATTTAATCAGTGCGGGGAGGAGCCACGGAGACGGAGACCAGAGACAAAACTCAAGTGACAATGCGCCAGGGAGCGTGGACGTGGGGCGTCCTGCGTGTGTGTGCGCGTGTGTGTGTGTGTGTGCAGCAGGTGGGAGACGGAGCAGAGTCGCTGCTGCTGCTGCGCCTCTCTCTCTATTTATCGGTGCAGGCACGTGGGTCAGCTGTGGACAACAAGCGTGTGTTGACCGTTGATCTGCCTCCTCTCTGGAGGTCTCTGGGCTTGGACACATACCAAAGGATGTTTTTACTACATTTATTATTTCGTTTCCCTGATTTGCTGTGTTTAACATTAAGAATACTGTGTCCTATTCTGCGGGACTTTATTTGCTATGAGATCGATAAAAAAAAAACATACGGACATGGTTGTTGGGAATGCCACAAGTGTTATCTATTTCTTCAGGGGATTAATCATTTAGTGTTCAGTTTGAAACGCCCTAGGACAGAGGTGTTCAGAGAGTGACGGGGGTCCAAACTGTTCCACTGGAGGCCCGCTGAATGGAAGGGGCAAACTATTGCATTAGTTATCAAAAGAAGAACATATAGAAGTCTTTATGTGTGTGGTTTCAGAAACTAATAAATGCCCATAGACTTTTTTTTGTAATGTATTTATATTGATGATGCTGCTCTTGTAATGTCCCAGAAGTCAGCACTTATATTATTGAATGAACTTCTTTGATGAGAGATGGTGAATCATACTTTTGTATTTTAATATTTTGTATGTTTTGTCTTGCTGCAAAACCAGATGCCCCTCAGGGACAAAATAAAGTGGGTGTAGTCTGAAGCTATGTTAAACAGCGTGTGCAGTGGAAAATCAGCTTGCGGCTCACCAAGTCACTGGACTAATATAGCACGACTGTCTGCGGACCTGGCTCCCAAGTGGTGGAATGAGCTCCCCATAGACATCCAGACAGCAGAAAGTCTGCACATCTTCCGCCACGGGCTAAGAATGCATCTTGATGATTTATTTGAACTAAAAAAATAAAATAATTTGCACTTATATGTAGCACTCTGTAGTTGGGCTTATTGGATGCTTACGCACTTACTCAATAGCCCCTCTGGTTTGTACCCTAATAGTTAAATCACTTACTGAAAGTCGCTTTGGATGAAAGAGTCAGCTAAATGTAATGTAATGTAAGTCTGTGTTATGACCAACAGTGTGAGTGTCTATAGGATCAAATAAAACAATCATAGTCAAGGAATTGAGTGAGACTAAAACCCCTGTCCTATGATATTTGAACTCTGGAATAGATGGCAGCATTTGTAGCCTTACACAATTCGCACCACAGCTGCCCAGCTGATGGGCTCATGAAGCCTTTTTGCACATGTTCAGTGCCCATGCAACAAATCGATTGATGCAAAAAGAATATCTTGTAGAAAAAACTTTGCAGTGGCCTCAAAACATTTGAGATATGTAGTGTTTGTTGTACTGGCAGTGAACGTGTCAGGCCTGACTTCAGAGCAGCTGAGGGAGGCATTGTGAAAGTCTAAAGAGGATGCCATCTGTCTGTTGAGGCTGCCAGGTAAGTCCTGCTCTCTGTGGCTTCTGACATTAACTGAGCCTGCCAGCTGGCACTGTACAGAACTCACCAAACCTGCTGACGGGGGACACCAAACTAATGTACAACTGCCTCAAAATGGCAAAAAAATGTCTTCAGAAAGTATTGTCACAGGTGGACGAAGTACTGAGACCTTTTACTTAAATAAAAGTACTAATAGCAAAAAGTAAAAAGTTCTACATTTCAAATCCTACTTAGTAAAAGTAGAAGCATTATCAGTAAAAGGCCACGAGCCAAAAAGGGTGGGGACCACTGATTTATTTATTTATTTAAGAATTAATCTAAAAAGTAATGAACTATAGTTGTCAAATATAAGTGTAGGGGGGACTATTTCTCTCTTACATGTAGTGATAAGAAGAAGAATTCCTTTATTAGTCCCGCGAATGGGTAAATTCCATTTTCATGTTACACACACACAGGCCCGAAATACACATCCATGCACAGACAGGACCTATATACATGCAATTAATGGAGAGATGTTAGAGCGAGGGGGCAGCCGGTGATCGGCGCCCCGGGCAGTTGGGGGTTCGGTGCCTTGCTCAACAGCACCTCGGCAGTGCTACTACCGCCCGATAAGAGGGAAATGAAAATACTCAAGTACACATACGTACACACACCTTAAAACTGTACTGCAGCACTTGTGGAAAGTTGCTTTCTGCCCAATATGTATTAACTCGAGCCTCAAGTCTCAGTTCTAAATGTCACATCAGCTCACAAGTCAAGTTTCAATCTATAAGCAGAAGACATTGCAATTAAAGATACATTTCCCAGTCCATGTCCTCGGCCCGTATCACTTCATCAAATTCAATATTATAACCAGTCTCTACTGGAAAAATCTTTGCACTTTGTATCGAATGCAGTTTGTCCCAAAAAGTTGAGCTGATAGCGCATATCTAATGGACCAGACCCAAGAATCATAACTGCTTTTGGCTGAAATCACTCATACAGTCCTTGACATGCTGTTGAGAAATGTTACCTTCTAACAATTTGGGACGTCAGTGCTAGTATGTCAGCAGTCTGCCTCTAACATCATTTATGCTTTCTTTCTGTTGTTTCTGGTCCAATGGATGGGATTGTTCTTCATAGTTGATATTAATTCAAGTGCTTCATTCAAATCTAGTTTTGTCTCACTCGTTCTTAAATGGTTTGTTTGTGTTGGTGTTGGTGTTGTGTGCAATACCTCAATCACCTCTATCCTGTTTCCACGTGTTGTTGAAGTGTTGCATATTCTTATATAATTCATGCTGCATACAGCATACTGTATCTGCAGACCAGATACCAAATCACTTATAGATAGGACTTTATTATCATGAAAACTTCCTTTCTGTATTTGTTTGACGTAAAGACTCTAGAAGCAGTCTTTTCTACAACTTTTCATTTATTTAACCTCTGTGATTCTTAAAAATTAAATAAAGGAGCAGGCCACTGTTGTTTATATATTCTGACGGGTGGAGGGACTTCATTTATGTTTTGTTTTTCTTTAAGGAAAAGCCCAGATAAGATATGACCCAAAGGACGAGCTCTGATTGTTTTGTACCTTGACCGCTGTCTTCAAAAATAAGTCAATAATGTTGTTGACCTCACTCCGTCTGAGAGGAAACAATAATCAGCTGTGGATCAGCTTTGTTCAAACAACAGCTCCCAGTGTGACTTATGAATAGACCCCCCTCCCCATCACCATGACACTCTTGATACCAGTGACCATCTCTAAACAGCCAGGAAAAATGTTGGCGTCTTACCTTTCTGCAAATGGTTTTGGCACCCTTTTACTGTATGTGCAACGTACCAGGCTTTCAACTGGCTCCAATGTAAAATTATTGCCTTTAATATTACACGTGCAGAGCAAGTGCTCTGGACGCCAAGCACACTCCAGACTTTAACCCAGGAGACCCCGGTGTGTGTCCTGTCCCATGTCTAAGTGAATGTAAATTATACAAAACAGACATACCCAAACTACAACCTTTCCCAAACCTAACCATGTCATTTTGATGCCTAAACCTGAATAACATGAATAGTTTTGTTTGAATTCACAACATTAATCATGTGTTTCAAACTTTGAAGTATCAAAAAGTGTTGGTAAAACATTGATATTCAACATATCTGTTTTTTGCAGAAACATGCAATGCCAGCGTTTTACACAAAGCCTGGTCCCTGCATGCACGGCAACAGACCTTTACTTCATTTTATATAGAGATAAACACTGCAGATCAAAATTAGACAACAAATTATGAAGACGGGATTTGTACTGAAATATATTTTTTGATTGTTCCCTATTTGATAGAATGTCCTCTGTGGCTACACCTCTGCTGTACTATCATGTTTTTTAAATAACCAAGGCACTATTAATAACTTGATCTCCTCCTGCGTTGTTTTTTCCACATTTTCTCACGTTGAAAATTGTGAGTTGTGTTTGCACAGGAGTTGCAATTTGGCTATCTGAATTAAACTGTGTGAAATACATTCCTGACTGTATATACTGTTTATGGTATCTATCCATTGGTATTTGTCTCTGACATCCTGTTCATTCGATATAGTTTCTAAGTAGAGACAGAGATAGTTGAACTCAACATCATATCATATTATACTCTTAATGAAGACTTGGCTGTCTGGAGGGACGAGACCAAAATGTGTGTGTGAGATCTGTTTTGAATGCCACCTTCAAGAATGTGAAAAACCCCACACAGTTCTTCCAACACAAGTCTCTGCAGCATTGGGTGTTTTGTGTCCAAGTGTAGGACCAACAGGTTCGGAGCTTCTTTGTCCCTCAGGCCGTCACACTCTCCAACTCCTCACTCAGGGGAGGGAGGAAATAAAGAGGACAGAAGGAGTGGGAGCCACTCACTGTGACATTAATGATCTACTCTTACACACCTGGACACTTATCTTCTTCTTTTCTTTGTGCAGTAACTTTATCCACCACTTCAGTGCATTCATTTAATCTGACTGCTCTTTTCTGTCATTTACAGTCAAACATATTTTATCTTTTACATTTCCTGTACATTTAACTTATCTGATTTAACTTTCTGTGGATTTTATTTGACCTGTACTCGTACATCTACCAGAGTTTATTGTTTACTGTTAATTGTTTTTTTTACTTTCTGTATTTATTTTTATTTATTAAGTTTATTAGTTTGTTGTAGTTTTTTATACCTCCCTTGTGTTTTTGTAAGCTGCTGGAAACTCAATTTCCTAGCAGGAGTCATCCCAAAGGATCAATAAAGAGAAGTCTAAGTCTAAGTGTAGTAGCGATGTGAGTGTGGACGATGAGAGGCCAAACCTCTGGAGGGATTTCAGTGTCCAGTTCTCTGTCCTACTTTTGCTTTATATAGTCTGTGGAGTTGTTTTAAACCACTATAAGCATGTATGTCTCCAATGATCCGTTTGGTGGGCTCTGAGTTGTATGCTTCAATAAACATCAGTTTGATATATCAGAGAGTTCTTCCTCCCTGTGTCCCTTCACCTCTTTGACATTATAGCCCAGTGCTGCATTTATTTGTCTAGGTAGACATTTCACCTCTCACCCAAGAGGCTTCATCACTTCATGGATACAGCTGACCAGGCTAGGACTGGTCCAGTGCTGCATTCGCAAGTATCATGTAAAAAAAAGAAAATGTCACTCTCTAAACCATATTTTTGGTCCACCGACTCACCCTTCTTCACTAAATGAGAATATGGTGTGCTGCCATGCCTTATCCATCGTCTGTACCTTGAATCCTGAGATGTTAGTTTACAATCTGCACTTTTCCTGGCTCTGAAATTGCTGCACACAATCGGACCATGACACCAAAGAAGGAGTTAGATTCTGGATATCAGGCAAGTGTTTGATAACTGGACAGCCCGACAGAGATTGTACAGGTCTACGTAGTATTGATAATTAGATATTTTCCCAGCTGGCTTCATATTCAAGATTACACCAGATAATCAATGCCTTTAGTTGTGCTGCAAAACAACTTGTCCTAATGGTGTGAGTTGATGCTTTGATAGATTTATTCCTCTGTATATAATATTACGTTCTTTTAATAAAAGATCACTAGATTTTATTGAGGTCATAATTATTATCATACAGTATATTGCTGGCTGTAAATGAAGGCTTTTTATCTTGGCATGACCCTGTTTTATTGAGCAGAAGCAAAGCAGAGTACCTTACCTTCTGAAAAAGGGCCAAAGGTCAATTCTGAGTTTAACATTTATATAAATATGAATAAATTTTTTAAAATAAAAATCAGCCACAATTCTTATTTTGAAAACAAATAATGACTCATTCTCTAAAAGAATCTGCTCATCGTTTGATACAGACTTTGGTTCATTTACAGGTTTTACAGTATTGTCCTCACACACCACCACACACTTTACACTGGTTTACTGGTAACTGATTTTCATTCTTAAATATAACCTTTTCATAATTATTTGTTTCTTTTGCATGGCAGTATTGCATTTTTATTTTTTTTTCTTAGTCAGCATTTTACCACACACACACGCACACACAGTCTGGTCCAGGCTGTGTTGAAAGGGTGAGGGCATTGTCCAGTGTGTCAGTCATTTCATTTGGAAATCTAAGAACCATGCCACCTCATCTAAAAAGTGTCTGCCAAAGTTCACAGACAGTCTTATCATTTGGCAACATGATCCAAAACCAGACACTCAACCTTTAATGGGGTTAACAGAGCCCACATTTGAGAAGTGAAAAATCATTCATTCATTATTGAAGTGTTTTTTTATTTTATGGTCAGTTTTAAGACTGATATTAAACGAGTCGTTCGACATTTTGGAAAATGCACTTGTTTGATTTCTTGCAGAGCTGAAAGAGAGAATCAGTGATACCGTGCCTCTCGTGTATGTAGGTTACATATGAAGCTAGGGACAGGAGATGGTTAGCTTAGCATTAAAAGTGGGAAATAGGTAGCATGGCCTCCAGACATTAATCAGCTTACCAGTGCCTCTTAAGCTCACACATTAGCAAGTTATGTCATGTTTGTTTAATCTGTACCAACACTGAAAACTAATAGGTCTAATAGTGGCTTTACAGAATCTCTCCCTCCCCCCCATTTTAGTCTTGATGCCAAGCTCCAGAATCGAGTTTCATAAGTAACAGATATGAGATATGGAAGATTTCTTTCTAGCAACATTTCATTCCAACATTTAGTTTTAACAACTAGTCCAGTGGTTCCCTCAAATGATCGTGGGATGAATATTGCAAGAGGAAAAAAAACTGTTTTCTCTGATCTTTGTGGTTTTTATGAAATATTGGATATTATGACCTTGGGCCCCAAACAGTTACTGAAATGAAAGAATGGGAGAGGTTTTAGAGAGGAAATATCTCTTTGATGGAACCGTTAACATGACATGTGCAGCGTGAAAAAGGGCCGCAGCTTTTTGGGGGGGCACTAGCCATAAATGTTGGGCAGTTAGATTTTTAAATCTAAATCTGAAAAGTAACTAATAACTGTAGCTGTGAAATAAATGTAGTGCTATAAGAAGTTCAATACAGCCCTCAGAAATGTAGAATAAAGCATGTATATAAAGTAGCAGAAAAGGAAATACTCAAAGAAAGTAAAAGTATCCCAGAATTGTATTCAAGAGGGCCTCCAGTACTTGAGAAAATGTTTATTTAATGTTTTTAGGGTCATATAATAGAAACCAAAGCAGATGCAGTTGAGATGTGTATAAAAGAGTTTTTAATTTCACTGTTTATAGCATTTTGATAGATACCAAATCCTGAATTATTAGTGGATTATAACAGTGTCTTCTAATGATGTAAACCAAATTCAACCTATGATTCTGTTTGAGTAAGTGTCAGGTCTTGCTCAAAACCCAAAAGCCCAGACAGAGTCCCCCACAGGGAAATGGTGAAATGGTGGTGAGGAAAACTTGTGTTCCCTCTGACCGTTTGGACAAGCGACAGCACTTGAATGAACAGCCAGGTCTCAGTCATGGATACATAAGCATTTCTATGGTCTGTTTCTTTCTCGGGGGGAAACTGTGGAGCAGGAGGTAGAATGGTTGTGCTTTGGACCACAAGGTCGCAGGTTTGATCCTTGGCTACTCCTGTCTACATGTTGAAGTGTCTCCTTAGGATGGGTTAAAAGCAGAGGGATTAGGGTTAACAACTGTATGTGACATCAATAAAGTTAAAAAAAAAAGATTCTTGTTGCTCTTCTGTCATAGGGCCGATCCATCCTCCCTTATATAAACGGATACAGCAGCGTTTTGTTGCAGGTCAGCTAATCAATGACCCGAGCCTGCAGAAACAGTGCTTTACCAAATAAATATGCATTCAAATCCACTCCATCAGTCCAATTTAGACAAAGTTCAGGTGTGTGTCCTTGTCCACTCCGTAGTTTCCTTTGTGCTCGTCAAACAGATTGCTGAGTTCATCCATATACAGCTGGTGGAGGGCATCGAGTTCCTCGGCCGTTGGCTTTTCATTTTTCTCCACCTTAATTGGCCTTCCAACTGCAGAGAGGTGACGAGGTGAAGGACAACACACTCACAGTCAGTGTACTTTACAATTGGCAGTATGTCAGGTTGATGCTATGTTTATCTAAAACATACAGTAGTTGCATTAGGGCTGCATGCCAATCAGTTGGATCTGACTAATATTTACTCATGCTCACTCAAATTCTCTTTGGCACAATCAACATCTGGTTGGGAAATACATGATAGCTCAGGTGTTTGCCTGACAGACAAAGTCTAAGTGCATTCTTTTCTTAAAGGTTCTCTGTGTAGCATTCAGGCCATTAAGTGAATTGCAGTCAGTATACACTTGTGAGCATCAGTCAGTAACCGCCAAAACTGTGAGACTGAACGTGACTGGCTGGCATCATGTTAACAGAATGCTGTAAAATGAATTCCAATTATATTAAGAATAATTGTAATTGGCAAAATCAGCCAGAACAACAAAACAGTCAACGCCAGATTCATGCCACGCAGTTAAGCCACAACCAGCTGCCCAACCTTAGCTTAGGTTACAATGAGCTAATGTTAGCGCGCAAGCAAGCTAAGGTTAGCCAGCTAGCCATAACTTAGCTACGCTGCATGAATCTGGCATTCCTTCCTTCATAATGTCAACTGATAGAGGAATTTGCAAACGACAGGCCAGCCAGACCAGCCCCTGGAGTCTGGATGAATAGGCTGACATTATCCACTCAATCAGTCCGTCAGTCAGGCTGTCGTGGCAACAGAGAAAGTCGGGGTAGCTCTCGTTTTTTAGGTTATGTTACAACCTGTTCACCCATTGGCAATAAAAATGAATAATACATGTAAAAGGTTACACACAGAATCTTGAACATACTGCAGGTGATGTTGCACAGAATCCATGGATTTAAGTGATCCTTGCAGAAACTGCATTACCTGCCGCACACTTTACCACCCCGATCAGTGAGCAAAGGCTACTCACCTACTGTACTGATGGGTTTTCTGTAGGGCATGAGACCAAAGGAGTACTGGAAAATGCCACGTGCATGGAAGAGAGGCAGGGAGATACCCATGATGCTCTGCAGCCGCTCTTGTGTCCATCGAAGCCACGTTCCTTTTTGGTTTTTCACTTGATCAAACACTTCATTTTCTCCAAAGGAGAAGACTGGCACCAGATGAGCCCTAAAAAAAGATTTGAATGAAAAAGCTGTTTGAAACAAATGATTAACGGATAAACTACTGTAGTTGTGTTGTTACTTCCTTTCCTAGTTTTAGATTGATCTCATAACTATCTGTGTGCTTTCCCAGGAAATTCCATGTAAAGGGATTGAATGAGCCTCTGTTTCAAGAGGCCACGCTCAAGCTGCAAGAAACCTTAAATGAATAGTTGGACACAATCCTTTCACGAGCCACAAGACCTCGGAAAATCAGCATTATTTAACAGAAGACTTTCCTCATTCCCCCAGAGCTCTCTGCCCTTACCCATGCTCCATCGCCATTTTGATGAAGCCTTTCTTCTTAGCCAGTAGTACGTTGTAGGTCCCAGGGTGAGCATCGAGGGCCTCAGGGGCCCCACCAACTGCTATTACAACAGCGTTACCAACCCCTCTTTTGCATAGCGGATATTTTGAACTCTCTTTGTCCGAAGGAATCAGACCTGTAGTGTTGTAACAGAAAATAAGAATTGATTGCTCGTATAATTAAGTATAAAATCTGTCTGTATACTCAGTCGAAGGGCGCACTCACACTGTCCATCCGTACTGTGCCCAAGCACGTTTCAAGGCTAAAGTCTTGTTCGTTTGACCAGTGTGAGTGCAAGCGTACTGTGTCTAGGAGCGGTACGCTTGCCGTCCACGGCCCGTTTGGGAGAGGTGAGCTTGTGTAAAGCACGTTTGCACGTGTACGAGCACGAGCGTCGCATGTGTACGAGCACGAGGCCTACAGCGGTTCTGACGTCATTTTATGGGCGGAAGGACGAACCATGTGCGGACATTTAAAACAATGGCGGCGAAAGGTTCACGTTTGTGTGATGCAGAGGTGGAGTGTTTACTGCAGATTTGGTCGATGAAAATATTCAAAAACAGTCGACAACACGCACAAAAACTCAGAGATCTATGGAAAGATTTGTAAACAAAGCGACGCATCGCGATGGCGTCAATCAATGCGTGTGACGTGTTACGTGTTACGTGTTACGGCGTGATGATGTATAGGCAGCAAGAAGCATCTGCCGAAGCCCAGGTAGTGTGAGTACAAACGGGCCGGGGGCGCGGGGGGAGAGGGAGGGGGGGACAAGTACCCTAAAGCACGGGGCACGGTACGGACGGACAGTGTGAGTGCGCCCGAAGAGACAATCTGACTGAGTGGGATTCAAATGTTTCTTGCCCTCACCTGCAGACATGATGTAGTCTCTGAAGAATGGTGCTCTGAACCAAAGGGGCAACATGAGCAGATAGCTGGTGAGGCCAGGAAACAGCTGTCTGAAGCCTGTAGCATAAGTGCAGAAGTTGGTAAAGGCTCCAGCCACCAGCACACCATGGGGGTGGAAGCCCAGGACGTAGTTTTGCCTGGGATCCAGGTCTGCTGTCTTCACCAGCTGGGCGACAAAGAAACGGATGTTGAAAGCATTAATGTCAGTCCATCTCTGCTCCCAGTAGACCACACACACCAAAAAGAATACTTGTAAATAATGACAATCTCAATCATAATGTGCAATACCTCTTATTTTTCCTCCGTGCCTCAGTGTAAATTTGTAAATTTAAAATACTTAAAAACTCTGTATATATTGTTCCTGTTCTTCTTATATTTTTATATTCCCCTGTGTTTATATTGGTCATATTTCTTCTACAATTTATTGTTTCTTATTGATGCTTCTTCTATTCTTCTATCCACTTTGCTGCTGTGAATTTCTTAAAATGTCTTATCTTATCCGAATATTGACCTATAATCAGATTAAACATGTAGAAGATTTTATTTCACAACATCTGATTGATCCTAAAATCCTAAAAGAGCTGACAGTGTTGCGTCATGTTGGTCTGACTGAACCATGTGGCTCTCTATCCCAGTGTCAGGCCTCTCTGTCCCTCCTGGCGGTGTGCGAAAACATTGAGAACCAACCCCGCTGTGAGACACACTTTCCCTCACACCCCTACAATGCCTTCAGTTGTGGAGAATAACTAAGTACATTTACTCAAGTACTGCATTAAAGTGCAATTTTGAGAAATTTCAAATTTCTATTTTGAGTTACTTAACTCTATATACGATATTTCAGAGGGAAATATTATTATTAGAATCTCCAAAACAATGGATCAATACAGTACGGGTGACTTGACCTCTACTGAAAAAAGCGCACCTCATTTTAAGAGGGGTATAACAAAACATTTATCTGGAGCGATGAATTGATTCAGTGGTCAACGATCCAATATCATCAGCGCAAAGTGTAAATATCTATAAGTGTTGTCATCTTAAAGATGTTCCTTTATTTTGACATTCCGACTATTTATAGTTTATTTTATATTTATACTTTTTTATTAAATGAAATAGCTTGTTTTTGATCGAAATTTCTGGAAGAGCTCAGTTGTAAAATAAAATGGAATTGAAGTAGCAGACTTTCTGATATCAGCGGAAATCATACCGTTACACCTCTACTATATTATACCCCAACTATATAAGTCCATCCAAAACCTGGAAACAAATGTCTAGTGCCCCCTTGGATACTTAATATGTAATTTTTTATAGTATTCTGATGAAGTTTTGATTGTAGAGTAATTTGTTTTGTGGTAGACGGACACTTATGACCTCATAAATTCCCATCAAATTCTCATCAAAGCCCCGTCCACCGAGCAGAGGTCTAATCAGCCAGAATAACTGAAAACACCTGTGTGGGTGTTCAGGGGCTTTAACATGGAGAATAAATCTATTCAGAAGTCATTCTGTTGTATCATTAGACAAATGTTCAATTCAATTCAATTCAATTCAGTTTTATTTATAGTGCACAATCATAACAAAAGTTATCTCAGGTCACTTTACAGAGTAGGTAAAGACCACACTCTATGACTTATTTATGATTTACATAGACCCAACAATTCCCCTGTAGAGTACGGTGGCAACGAAAACCTTCCCTTTAACAGACAGGAACGTCAGACAGACCCAGCTCTGTGGAGGACGGACATCTGTCTGCACCGGTTGGGGAGGAAGAAAAGGAGAGAGAAAGAGAGAAAAGACGGACAGATGGACAGGGAGAGACAAAGACAGACACAAAGACAGAGACAGACACACTTCCAGTAACTATAATAATATGTTCGGGCGAGGGATCAATCTTTGAAAACTGAGTAATATTTCTCTGCATTGTCAGAAATGACTCTTTATCATCGACTGTAAAAGAGTAGTACAGTAGATTAGATACCTTAGATACCTGTGGAGCTGTGTTTGCCTGCCTCCACTTGTCCAGAGCGGATAGGGAGGAGATAGTGAGAGGCACTAGAGGTCACTGTCAAGAGTCAACAGTCAAAAGTCGCATGCCATGTGCTGTCGAAGTATTGTGTTCACTTGTGGGAAAAACAAAACAAATCTGCTTCCCTCATTTTCCATATCTGTGTGTGAGATTAGATGTCAGGGCCACACTGTTATTATGGCAACATTCACAGTTATCATCAGGGAGCCATGTTATCTCGTGTTTCTCTTTATTTTCTTGTTCTTTTTGCTCCTTTAATTGAAAAAATACAAAAGGCTCATTCCTGTTATGGAGAAATATTTAGCCTCAAACCTTTTGAAAAATGTTTTGCCCTTTTGTTTTGCATTATATTAGAATAGTGGCATGTTTAACTATTAGAAAACCATACTGGTTTATCGCAGGCACTCAAATAATAATCGTTATGAGTGGACTGGTTCATAAGGGTCTATAGAAATAACAGGGTGGAAATGTTTGTGTTAACTAAGAGATAGATCTGTGATTGATCCAGAGCAACTGATGGCTATATCTTTTTTTTTAAGTGGACCAACTTTCTTCATACTTTACATCATGAAACCTGGGGGGAAAGACACCAGTCACCTTACTTTGTTCCTATTCTCTACCACCTGTTCTCAATGGACCTGAAGTGTGTTTTGTTACTTTTCAAAGGCTAACTGACCCGAGGGGCACACAGTAAATGAACTATATATACACCAATTAACTAAACTATGGTTCATCTGAATACACATAATCAAAGAGTAAATCAAGTATTTTATAAATGTATGATGGCTTCTAGTTCTTGTAGATGTGAATTCCTTTGCACTGGGGACATGCTAAAAGTTTTTCTTAATGTGCATTATTGTGCATTATGATTTAGAAGACATATATTTATAACTCAAGACATTTGTTGTCAAAATTTGACACATTTTAAAGTAATTCATGGGGACGGATATATTTTGCATAACGGGAATGACCCAAATTCCCCCAGCACTGATACACCTCTCTAAAAAACTTGTTAAGTCAGTCAAAGACCAGACTAAGCAGGTTCGTACTGTAGGGGCAGGTCATGATACTGGACCCTCACAAAGCCAGTGTGTTGTTTTGTGTCCACTGTTTGTATTGTGGGTACCTGCTGTGGCCGGCCCCCAGATCACAAAGTTAATTATTACTGGAGCTCCTTTAATGAGGACAGTATAGTTGTTTATCAACAAAAGAGCTGGGACCAATCACAGAGTGCTCCTACGAGGCTGTCATCACGATCCCTGCCAAGGACTTTAGGTTTCTAGTTTTTGTCAGTCAGACTTGGTGGGGCTAAACGCCCAAGGAATAAGGCCTTACTTTTGGGTGAATATTTGGACCCAACCCTCAGCTCTAAAAGAAAGAAAAGTCAAACATTTTGAAGAAAAAATAATCCAATTTTGTCTTTCTTGCAGTAAGAAGAGAACATTGATGCCACTCTCACACGGCAGACATACGTGCTCTCTTAGCCCTTTAGTTTGAATCCTGAATGCAGTTTCTTTAAAAGTGTCGTGTCATTCTGAAAACCAAGTGAACACACGTCAGCTGGTGAGGTTTGAGCCTGAGCTGATGATGGTGTCATTAGAAACGGTGGGTAAGGACACACCAATGAAACTAATTAAGGTCTCTAAAGGACAGTGCTTCTCTTCACTCCTGCTTTCAGATGTAATGTGGCATACAGTCAGATGATACTGGAGATGATTCCTTTTGAACAGGATTCTGTATGCGATGGGCTGAACCAGAAAAACGTATGAGTTCCCATGCTTGGAAATTCCTTTTAAGAGTGGAAACAGTATTCTTTTATCTGAGCGTTAAAGTGTCCTTGAGCAAGACGCTGAACCACTAATTGCACCTTGTGTATGAATATGTGTGTGAACGGGACAGTGTTGGCATATGTTGTAATTGTATCATAGGAAATAGGAAAGATATGATGTACATATTAAACAAACTGATCATTGACTTGAACGTCAAAGGCACCATGTTTAAAAGTATAATATCCCTGATTGCAATAGTTAATAGATTGCAATCTTTCGTAGTGAGGTTATCGTGCAAGTTGAAACCATGATGACGATAAAAAACAATATATTGTGCAGGTGGTCGGTAGAGTAGATGTGCAGTACATAAATGCAGTTCATTCCCCGTTGGTTTACATACACATACATTTAGAAAAGAGCTCTAACAACAGACGGACGCAATAACTCTCACTGAGTTGTCATAAAACACAGACCCTGATAAGTGTCTCCTTTTACAGCGTTATAAACCGCGTAAACAGAGACTTTCCCCTCGCTCTCTCCTCAAAATGTTTTCTGTCAACTATCTTAGGAAGACAACAATATGAACTGTTCAGAATCATATCATCCAAACAGACTAAGTCATCAAAATGGCTGTCTGCAGACTTCTGACATCATGGGTCTGCTTCAGAGCACAGTCTGACTCTAACGTCTGTCATTTCTATATCTGTATCATCTTTTTTAGTAGTTGTTGAAATGCTTTGTATTGTTTTATTATCATTTAAGTCGGGATGATTATTATAAATTTGACTCAATTTATTGTTCCTGTTATTATGGTATAATCAGGTCTGTACCAGTCTTCTCCTGACTTTTATTATTATATGGTTCTGTGTGTATTGTGCTTTAATTCCCTTATCATACCATGACTTTAAAAAAAGAAAAAAACCTTATTGCTCATGTATTTCACCCCTTATTCTCATTTCTTCCAATTAATATGCAATAGTTGGCTAGAAAGCCTTTTCTTTTCAAATGTATATAAATATAAATAAGTATGACAATGACATATAGGACACATTTTTCTGTAATTAAACTTGATTAAATGTCTGTATCATTTATACTTCTTCTAGTCTTTACCTGAATTTACTCTCTGCCGTAAAATGATATAGATGAACAAGATTGTTTCATATAGTTCACCTCAACAGGCCAATATAGCTGTAAAGGCTCTTTTGTGCAAATAGAGACATGGCCCACTTTATACTCAGAGATAATAATAAAAAAATAATTAAAAATGAATATCATGTAGCAGGTTGCTTTGAAGATTCTGACCTCATTTTCTTTTTAAAAGCAAATCATAAAAATCGCTTTCCCTCCCCTTCAATAAATACAATGCTGTTGAACATGCTGTGTAGTTGCTGGTGTTGCACTGTGTCTTATCAGCACAGTCCAAAGTATATAAAGGTGATGCCTAGGGGGTAGATGCAGAGCCATGCACTGTGGTGGATGTTATCAACGGGGTTCTGCTCTCTGCGGATTCCACAGATGAGACATGGCATCAAACACTACAGCTTTGATGTGAAATACTGAGCTGTTTTCATGATCAAAAGCCAGTGGTGAAATGCATCTCCAATCCTGTGTATGCACCACTCCTGCATGACCACAAGAGGGACACAACAGGCTGCAAGAGAGAGGAGCGGCTACAGCCTGGTGGGGTCAGGGCCAGTTGAAAATGTTTGTAATGACAAATGAAAACCACTGTTTAGTTCTCTGAAACTGCCAATTTGTCTCTCCTTGCAAATACATTTCAATACCAATCCTACAAAGTAAGTACATTTTCAACTATTAGTTACCTTAGTTACCATCAGTGTCTGTAACCAGTAGTTTTATGTTCAAAATATTTACATGGTTTCTTTTCATTCTCATGGCTGCTGTGGATGTTTTTCAATGTGGAGGTGTGTTCAGGGTTTACACTGTAAGAAATGACTGTATGAGACTCATTATCCATTTGCAGTTTGGGTAACAGCCTTCTGCATTTCAACTGTCACTGCCTCTGAACACTGACATCTTCTTTCTGGTTTACAGTAGCGTTTGATGAGCAGTCGGACTGAAAGAGCATTAGAAGGGCACTGATCTCATACAAGATTAAAGGAATTGTTATTCTGGGAAAGACCTGACATGGGAAAACCTGTCTCTGCCAGCATCTCTAAAGCTCACTAATGAACATGTAATATCTTGTTTGTCTAGTACAAAAACCAAAGTGGAAAACAACAGGATGGGGTTTTGCAGTAGCCAGTTATTTGCTGCATTAGTTCTTTACCATGAGCAGTGACTTCTCAGGGTTGTCTCTGTCTCTGAGTTGAGGCAACTCTAGGAAGTTACTGCATGGCCAAAACACCTTCCAGCATGCAGGGTCATAGCGCAACATCCTGGCTCGTGTACATACACATTCTCTATGGACCCCTCGCTACACACACTGCTTTTCAAGTTAGCATCTGTGTGGGCCATCCTCACAGGGCTCTACTCAGTCCCATTTACCCCCTTATTCCGACACCTTTGCCAGCATGTAACCCCCATAAAACTGTATCTATTGTAACGAAACCAGTGTTGTGTGGCTCTCAAATGTAAACGAAAGAAAACACACATCCAAGGTGGAAGAAGAAGGGTGACTGACACGAACAAACCAACAAATATGTCTAACTGGAGAGACAATGAGATTTAGGAACTTCTGTCGGGCCAACACTGAAATCATCAGAAGAATTCAAGAGACAGCAAGAGACTTGTCTTTTTTATGACCAAAAATTATGAACCTGCTACGTCACCGTGGTGCAATCTGCATCATGTCGGAGTAATTCCAGTAAGTGACACTGAGACTTACATTCTCCTCTTAATGCTATATGCGTGAGAGGGGAACTTCGGATGTGAGAATGAATATGGGAATATGAGAAAATCCAAAATGTCTCCCGGCTACAGCACCACATTTAACAAATATGAGAGGGGTATCGATCTACTCTTCTAACTATTGGCAAAAAAACAAAGAAGATGTCAAATTATGCCTTCAAGTGAGCAGCAGAGCATGTTGGGGTTTTTTTTAGTCTAATAAGTATTGACGGATATGTTTCTTTCAGGAATACAAACATGGCCTGTAGTACTGTTTAATAAGACAAGAAAAAAGGTTATTTCTAGGATTTAGGAAGCGTGCACATAAAGAGTACATAGGGAACACAGGGGCCTCATCCATCAGTGGTTCACTTACTGCCAAGGACAGAGATAAGGGCCACAGCTCGTATTTAGCCTGAGATCAGAGATTAGATAAAGTGAACTGGCTGAGCAAGATGTTCTGATGTCCTATTCTCTGACCTGCAGAGGGAAAGCCAACCCACCTTACACGGTCAGGGAAGTGCACATTCTGTGTATACATAGTGATATAAAAGTAGTTCCCGGTCTAAAAGCTGACTCTCACCTTAATGGGGAAGTAATCCCTCATGTATTTCCAAAGTTTGAGGTCACACAAGAAGGGCACCCTGCGGCCTCCACGTGCGGGAGTGTCATAGTCAAAGAACCACCAGACGGAGTAGAGCACGCTGATGAGCCAGAAGCGGGTGAACAGCAGGTAAAAGAAGAGGAAGATGCAGGTGGGTGCTGGGGAGAGAGGAGGGGAGGGTCATAAGCAGCAGGCGCATTGCTGTAGCATTTAACTACTGTAAATGTGCGTTCTGATCCGCCATGACAAGTGCACAACACAGTCAGTTCTGCTGGAGATGTTTATGAACATGAAATGTTGTGATGCTATGATTCTTGTCACCGTTTCTGATTCATTGTTATCCTATAGTTGTGTTAAGCCTGTGAATGTCCTCATGTGCCCAGGTCATCGTTATCCCCAGAGAAATTTCAGTCAAAAGCAACTGGACTTGGTTGTTTGGGTTGTCGTGCTGTGTCTGTTTTCTTGATTTTGCGAATGTTCCTTGTTCTCAGTTCTCTCTTGAAGAATTGAGTGTAACTGATTTTTAGTGCTGTCTATCTTGGCCAGGACACAGCTGGTATTATTTTTATGGTGAAACTGGTGTGATCTGTAGTATATTTATTGTCACAATAATCAATAAACTATGACAGGCTGACTACACAGGACACACCTCCCACCAGCTGGAGTCAGTTTGAACACCTGAATACCACCTGCTTCATCGCAATGTCTGGTAAGAAAATACATATTATCCAATCTAATGTCTAACAGTGTTAAACGACATCCATTTTACAACGAATTCAAATGAAAACACCTGGAACAGGGCTGTCAGACAAAAAGTGATAGATATACGGCATCTGTTTTCAGAGTTCAACAAAAACGCCTACAGATACAGACCCCTACATATAAAAAAGCAACAGTTTTGAAAATGATACAATGTGATCTTAGGTCAGCTGAGACTGCAAACTCATTCCAAGGTGTGGACTGCACTCTGCTCAGGTCCTGTCCTGCTTAGCTTACTCTTCTGCCTATCTAGCAGTTTGTGGCACCACTCATATTCACTTACACTTTACCCAAGAGCAGCTAGGCCAGCGTGTTTGAACACCTACTCTGAAGAGACGTGGACTAACTGTAGACTTCATGAACAGTACCATCCCATCAGTGTCATTTCCAGATGTTTCCAGTGAATATGCATAGAAGCATGCACACTCACCCAGGCCAAGGAAGGAGTAGACCCACTGCAGCACCGCAGCCGTCTGCAGTCTCCTGTGCAAGGGCACTTCCAAGGGGGCAAAATTTAACTTCATGTTTTCGACGACAGAAGAGAGACAAACTGAGGCGCTGCTGCAGCCGGTGGCACAAAAGACGAGCGAGTGGAGTGGGTCCAAAGTCTGCCCTCCTCACCATCACCTCATATTGACAGTCTTATCTCAGACACTCAAATGAAGGCTTGATTGGTCAATCCATATCTGCATATGACTTTTGACCCCGCAAGGAAGGAGCTGCTAAAACACAGGATGCATCCAAACAACAACAATCATAACTCAGTGGTGGAAGAAGAAGAAGAATTATTACTTTTATTTATCCCGCAAGGGGAAATTCAATTCTCTGTTATTATACAGGTCACACACACACACATGCACAAACAGGACCTATATACAAGCAATTAATGGAGAGATGTCAGAGCGAGGGGGGTGTCAATGGATCGGTGCCCTTAGCAGTTGGGGGTTCGGTGACTTGCTCAACAGCACCTTGGCAGTGCCCAGGAGATGAACTGGCACCTCTCCAGACACCAGTCCACACTCCATTCATGGTCCACACAGGGACTCGAACCGTCGAGCCTCCGGTTCCCAGCCGAGTCACCTATGGACTTCCGGGATTTCAAAGACCTTTTTTATGCTTCTACTTATTTATTCTTTTTTTAACTTCCTGCTCTGGATGGGAGGCAGTCAGTGGTTGAGTGTGTAATAGTATACTGGTCTATGGTTGTAAAGGCAGCCCCATCCGGTTGAGCAATCATGTAACTGCATCTCAGGGTCATTTGTGGAGGTACAGGCCATTTCTTATCATAACACCATTATGAGCACTGTATGAAATATAAACCAAGAACATAAGCTGTGTGTATAACACACCATGGCTACAAGCTAACAGGAAATATGGAGTGGCTAACTACTAGGCAGACTTTAGATAGAGATCTAAATCCATCTGAATAGAATGGTTCTTAGTTTGCAGCTGGCTAAGGGGCAGAGCGGCTCACCTTTGAGGCTTAAATAGTCTCCAAATGTTTAGACTAATCCAGCAGCAAAATGACTGTAAGACTGGCCTAACACTAAAGACCAATCTAAGATTGATTTGTTTCCCTCATTAGCTCCTGTTAATTAGCATTTGCCAGGGCCAATAGGTCTGACTGTCACTCTATTTAATTCTGCACTTGATTGCATCTTCATAAATAATTGATTCATTCAGGGTCTTATCGCCATCACCTCATTAACACTTTGATCATGAATACTCAGTAACCTGCACCCATGGACAAAGAAGAGAAAGCATTCCAATGAAAGGAAAACATTGAAGCGCAAGAGTGATTATTGCTTCTAAAACCTTCATTATATAAAACTTCTATCTAGATAACATGTTTGTCCGACAGATGTCCCAGGAACAGGCCCTCAGGGTGTGTAATGAGGTGGCATTATTCATATTACCATTGTGTCTTGTCTTTGTCTTGTCTAGTCTAAGCGTGGGATAGTGAGAAATGAATTTTTGATTCCTTGTATGTCTTGTTCATGTGAAGAATTGACAATAAAGCTGACTTTGACTTTGAAACAGTCTGCCAGCCATGTCTTTGTCACAAAGGCAGTTTTACATCAATCAGCAGCTTACATTTTACAGTGTGGGCCTTTTTAAGGCTTTGATAAGCTATTTTTGAATTGAAATAAGATTGCTACTATACTGCGTGACTTTGTTTTATACAAACAAACTTTATAGTAGGTATATTAAGTCTAATAGGTAATGCCAGTGTGTCTTAACTTTAACCTATTCATCTGTTATCAGAATATTTCTTCATTATTAAATTGCTCCTAAATATATTCATGTTACTTATATTTAGGTCACATCAGTCAAGAATGCTTCTCTTCTCATTTGTGAAAGGTTCAAAATCTCCTCAATACGTTTCATTTATGTATTTTTAAATACTCGGTTTTAAGTAATAACGTGTGTCTGGTACAAAGAAAAACAACTATGGCATTAAAGGTTAAAATAGCATTTACTCCTTTCACCCTCATTAAAAATCCAGAGTCTTTAAATGTGCAAAAGTTGTCCGTTTCAGAGGTAGAAGAGTTGGGGCAAAGCTGTCTCTTACTTCGCTGTAAAGTCTGTTCTCGGTGTATGTGCACTCAACACTTCCAAGTTGAATACTGATCGGGATTGGCTTCCAAACTATTTGTCACAAATCACGCACAGTACCTCTTACAAATGATATTTTCAATTAGCACGTGACACTTGACTTTCAATAGATAAATGTGAAAACCTCCTTGTTTGAGTGTGAAACATGCATCCTTCTGCCAACATGTAGAAACAGCCCACACATGTTTAAGTGGAGGGGACTTTAACAACACTCACAACACTGAGAGAAACAGGAGCGAAGTCATGGCTGGACCAAGCGTCGCTCCTCCTGTGCCACAGCGCTGCAGTGCGTATAACACGCCGAGGTGACCGTGTTCATCAGGTTTATATCGGAAATGAATGTTCACGTTTCAAAACAAAGCAGCACACCTGCGTGTTGATGGCTACTGCAGATGGGACTCTGCTTAAGATAATAGCTTGTTGTGCTTACGTCTCTTTGCTATGCTTTAATTGTTTTCATTCGTTTGTGTTTTTTAATGACACTCTTTCAAAGGAACGACATTTCGTCTTTTAAGCTGCAGGTTAAGCCGGAAGTTCGTTGGTATTCTCTCCGACTTGATTCCTTCTGCTCCTCGGCGGCTCCAGCGCTGTGTCTCCGGGATGCTGAGCGGGCGGGCGGGGCTGTTTTTCGTTGCAGTGCCCTGCGGTGGGGTGATGTAGCAAGAAGTACGGGGCAGAGCACACACAGAGGACGCACAGCAAACGTCGCTACGGTTATTGTTTTTGAATACAAACGTAAAAATCGGTTAATTTTAAAGCACAATGAATTTAGTGAGTAACCTCATCTAACGTCAGCCGTGTTGGAGCCCTGGTGCTGTCTGAGACACGGACATCTTGTTTCTCTCATACCAGATACCGGAGCGTAGAGACGTCTTTTTGTGCCTTTGGACCCGGTTTAATTGTTTTGTAGTGGAGCTCTCTCCGGCCCACCATGGCGTGGCCCTGTATCAGCAGGGCGTGCTGCATGGCCCGCTTCTGGAACCAGCTGGACAAGGCTGACATTGCGGTGCCTTTGGTCTTCACCAAGTACACGGACGTCTCTGAGATGCAGCACATCCAGCTGCAGCCGCCGCAGGCCCGGGTCACCATAGAAACGCAGCCGTCTCGCGCAGAAACCCGCACCACGACAGCTGCACGGCCGCCGCGAAGGTGCGTGTCCGAGGAGCGCGTGTGCAGCTCGGTGATGCGCGAGGACTTTAAGCACTGGAAAGTGCGACCAGAACCGAGCTGTAAGCCCAAGAACGAGTACCACGAACCGGAAACACCGTTCAACAGCGAAACCCAGTACCAGAAGGACTTCAAACCCTGGCCCATCCCGAAAAGGTACGACCATCCCTGGATACCTAAACAGCCCCCGGCCTGCGATGGCCGGGCTCAGGGCAGGTCCAGGTACGCGAAAAAGCAGGCGGATGCGGACAGCGGCGTGGAGAAGAGCGCTATTGCCGACAAGGTGCAGGAGAAAGACCTGCTGCAGGGACAGGAGAGGAAAAAGAAGTCCATTAAGCAGGATGGCCAGAACAAAGTTGTCCCGGCGGAAGGAGAGGGTAAAGGGAGGGCGGCGGCGGACGCCGTGAACAGGCAGATCAAAGAGGAGATTACCGCCGACAGCTCCTACAAGTGAGTGTTTACCCATGTGGGGCCTGACAAAGTGGGAGGCCATGAGGGGTCATAAGGGTCAACGGTTGTGATATTATAGCCTACTGTATGAGTCAAACATGTTTTCATTTACGTGAAGTGTAGTGCAAAATCATCCCATGGTCTTTTAAAGCACTACATACATCAAATAAGCCATGGTGACGTAGCTAACACTGATTAGCTCGGGGCAGTACGGTGGAGGCACTAAAACAGCTTTTTTAATAACACCAAACCTCTATGTGTGCTATCCACTTTCCCCTCTGTAGGACTAATAAAGGAATATCTTATCTTAAACCTCTGCAGCAGCATGAGAAGAGTCGGTACACAGAAAACGAAGCACCAACAACGTAGTTAGTGAACCCAGAGTTTATTAAAAGAGTGTTTCAAAGACTTACCTACTGGCCCCTGTACCAGCTCCTCTCATAGTAAAGTCCATTCAAGTGGATTATCAAAGTCAATCCCAAAGGAAGGAGCCCATTGGTGCTTTGTTTTCTGTGTAGGGACTCTTCTCATGCTGCTGCAGAGGTTTGCTGTCATTTTGAGCAGAATCAGTGGTTAAAAAATATGTTTTAATGCCTTCACCGTACCGCCCCGAGCTAATCAGTGTTAGCCACGTCCGGCTGTTGGGGATTCTCCGGGATTTCTCTGTTAATGGTTGTTACACGAAACAAAAACTCTTGATGGCTTATTTGATGTATGTAAGTGCCGAAAAACACCATGGGATGATTTTATGCCAGAATTAGACTTTAATTAGCCTATCAGAAAGTTTTTACACACTGACATATTGTCTAAGACGCAGCAAATATGTCTAGGTAAAATGTTTAGAGAATGTGATAAAAAAAAAATCTTGATTTTGGGTCCAATCACTACAAAAACAGAAGAACAAAACTAAAGCATTAGTAATATTTTCTGTCGACCCTCCCCTTAACTAAGAGAAAAACTACAACACCCTCCCCACAACATTTTAAAGTAAAGCCACAAAAAAGGCAACAAAAATGTAATTGTCATCATCACATTTACATTTTTTTTAAATTCATTTTACTTAACTGTAGTTCTGAGATGCAAAACTACCAAGAGCGAACAGCCTTTCTAAAGCAAACACAAAAATATCTATTCCTCCCACTTTTCTAAACTCCCTTTGGAACAAATCATTTTTATACCCTCCCTTATTAATTGGGAGCCTGGAAACCAGACGAATCTGCCAAACTCATTTGTTCTGGCAGATAGGTCTGGCCCCTCTCCCATACAGACGGATTCCCAGACCAATAACAACCATTTATCGGCAGGTTTAAGATGATGTCTGACAGCGTCACCGTTTAGTCTGCAGGTCAGACAGCGTTGCTCAAATTTGATTCGATGTGCTGTTACTGTATTGCCTATTTCTAGCATAAAATTATTTTATAAATACATTTTAGGTGTACTGTTTAGCTGTTATTATTATTATTTTCCACGGAGCAAGCCCTGCCATTCCATTGCTGTGTTTGTTTGTAGGTCACGTTTCATCGCTCTCATTGGTTGTAGGTCCATCTGGTTGCGTCCAGAAGCATATATGATTCATACGGGCTATTTCATTGGAGGTCTCTGGTCAAACCTTTAATAAATGCAAGTCAGTGGTACACAGCAGGTGAAAACAATACAGACTGTTAATTTCCCCACAGGACGTAATTCAATTGAATGGAAAGGTCAAGGTGGAGCTGACTGTTCACGTTTAGGCCCACAGGGTTAATCTCAGTGCTATTATG
This sequence comes from Echiichthys vipera, assembly GCF_963691815.1. Classification (NCBI taxonomy): domain Eukaryota; kingdom Metazoa; phylum Chordata; class Actinopteri; order Perciformes; family Trachinidae; genus Echiichthys; species Echiichthys vipera. The sequence continues at coordinate 23,736,048 of NC_139839.1, read as the reverse complement.
CAATGTACCACAGGATGATGGGGACTGGTGGACTGATGAGCATCGAGTCACGCACGTCGCTGTACGCATGTCTCTTAAGGATGTGCATCGACGTTATCGGTTGTTTACGTTCTGGGAAAGTTGCTGGTGGTAAGAGTGTGAGATGATGTGATATATGAGATCCATTTCACATTTGGAGTGTTTGTTACTGCTGCTGTAATCGGCTTTTTAAGGTTTTCACGGCAGTCTAGGATTTTTGTCTTTGTCCCTCAGCAATCATATCTCAGCATACTGGATACTATAATCCGTAAAAATGTTAGTGACGTGCATTTTATGATACGTTGACTCAGTGTTATCACAGAGTGCAGATTGGGGTGGATACAGAGGCCCTGGGCTGGCAGAGGTGAACGATGCTTTGTGAGATCAGTGAGTCAGTCTCACAGCTGTTTGGTGCCTACTGCTGCTGTGCCTGTGTTGTTGAGCAGTCAGCAGGGTACAGCCCAGGGCACCTTCTCCCCACATGGCATCAAATGGTTGCACCGTGACAAGCAGAAGCTCAGTCAGCTCTCAGTCTTACTCTGCCAGCAGAGACTCGAAGCAGGTCAACTATGGGTTAATATCATGGATAATGTACACAGCACGCACACACACACACACACACACACTCTATATACACACAACACATGCTCTGAAAAGTATTGATATCACTTTTTGTTATTGAATTATTATTATCATGCATAATCACGCACGACCATCACAACAGTTTAAAAACAACAAAGGCTTAAAAATTGTTAAACAGGGCATAAAGGAAATTCACCTTTACCACACTAAGGGCACACTCACACTGTCCATTCGTACCGTGCCCAGGCACGTTTCACAGCTAAAGTCTAGTTCGTTTGACCAGTGTGAGTGCAACCGTACGCTTGCTGTCCATGACCCGTTTGGGAGAGGTGGACTTTTGTAAAGCACGTTTGCACATGTACGAGCACGAGCATGCACGCATTTACGAGCACGATGTCTAAGGCGGTTCTGACGTCATTTTATGTGCGCCTGTTGGGACATAGAAAAAAGAAGGAGGGTCCATGCGCGGACATTTAAAATAAGTTGGTGTGATGCGGAGGTTGAGTGTTTACTGCAGATTTGGTCGAAGAAAATATTCAAAAACAGTCGGCAAGACGCAAAAGGTCTACGGAAAGATTTGTAAACAAAGCCACGCATCGCCATGACGTCAATCAATGCGTGTGACGTGTTACGGCGTGATGACGTATAGGCAGCAAGAAGCATTCGCACGAGGCCCAGGTACTGTGAGTACAAACGGGCCTGGGGCGCTGGAGGAGAGGGAAGGGGGCACAACTACCCTAAAGCACGGGGCATGGTACGGACGGACAGTGTGAGTGCGCCCTAAGGATCACCTTACCTGCTGCATTTGTTATCCTGTGTAAAGATGACCTATGCTGGGGCCAGTCTGGGGTCCTCATTTGTGTAGTTGGTTGAGTCAGACGATATTAGGGCTGCACGATATGAGGGAAATATGCGATAACGTCGTTGACAATTATTTTTAATATTATTTCCATCATTTGAACACTAAACACCAAAGGAACCATTTTTTAAAAAAGGGGATTGTTACAGTTTTCCCCTGATACTCTGTCTTTCGCAATGTGTTGCAGTCTGATGCAATGTCTTTTATTGGTATGTCTATGCAGCCCTGGCTGATATATTGTTTTTGCAAATATATCTGATATCAGAAAAACAAGTAACAAATTGCATTACAGAAATGCCAAAGACATGTTTAAGGTACTTGAGAACATTGATACTATTACATAGTTTGTGCACCAGAGAGCATGCTTATTTTTCAGTTATAAAATGTCCCACTCACATTTAAAGGCAGCCATCAGAGCCTCAGTGAGAGAAACAGAAGTGAGGAAAGTAAAGATGGTATGGTATGATATGATTTGGGTGATAGTTTGTAAGATCTTGATCTCCTGTAATGAAATGCAAAGCACGATGACGGACTGCATCGAGTTGTTTTAAGGAAGAAGGAGCAGCGTGAGGAAACCTCCATAGTCAAGCACGTACACAGTTTACTGTACAATCATATTCCTCCTGTCCTCAAGACAGAAACTTGCTTTATTCCAACATTCGTTTCTGGGCAAGTTGCTCCACGTGAGGTTAAAAAGTGAGCCACACCCCACACCCCCATCAGTACTAGACTGCCTATATTTCTCAGACCTTATCCTTATCAGACAAATGTGCATAAAAGCAAGACCATCTCAACCAAAGACTATGTCGTCTGTTAGTAAAATGCTTTGGTCAACAGTAAAAAAAAAGAAAAAGAAAAGAAATTGAAAACAGAATATCAGCTGATATATAATTCCCATATTTCCTAAACTTAAATATCGATATTAAACACCCTGTGTCAGTTGGGCTATGGTTGTAGTGATGTGTCAGTGCATATACAGACTCTGTAGCAGGAAGCAGGGACCCACATTCACTGTCTTTTCAAAGCCAGCTCTCCATTGTGCTGGATTGCACCGGGCCAATTACACATGAAGTCCTGTTCCACTCTGCTCTGTTTTCTTCTGTTTTTGTAAACTTTTATCTGCAGAGAGCCAAAAAAGGCTCTTTTTCTGCAGTGCACCAACCAAATGCTAAACCACTGTTAGTTCTTTTCTTGCCTAAATAAATGCATCATTTTCTACTCAAGCATGTTTTTTTGAATTTTCAATAACAAGTGAATAAATAAGTGAATAAAATATACAGAGGAATATGTAGAGTGTGCAGCACTTAAACATACACATCCATTTGTTTTTTGATGTTTTTAATATTAAATTATTTCTGCACTTTAAGGGATTGTACTATAAATTTTGTTGTACTGGTACAATGACAATAAAGGCAATTCATTCATTCATTCAATTCATTCATTTGTTAATTTGTTAAAGAAGCACAACATGGAATGTTTCCCAATCCACAAGCTGTAATTCTATGTAGATGCAACATTTTCAACCAACAACCCACCAGTCACAGGCCCATCCATTCTTTATCTGGCCACCAACTCAATGCATTATGTTTAAAATGTCATTTTTTGCATGACAATAAGTAGAGAGCAGCTGCTGGAGTCTTTGTTAGTGTTTTCTTTTTGCTACCAGCACTGCTGTAAAAGACAAAGGCTATTCTTCATCTTGTCAGCCTCATGGGTTCCATTTTGAGATGCAACTAATAAAAAAATACAATGAGAATATTGCATAAAGAATTATCAAGAAAATGAGAGCGAATGACAAATGAGGGTTTCATCGTTGACATTAAGACAGGCAATGCAGATTCACTGAGTTCAAGAAGACTGTGGCATGAATTTTTATTTTAATTCTTGTTATCACAACGCAATTTTTTTTTACTGCAGCACAATCTCAGGAGGTTCTTCTTTTGACTTCTTCTCATGCTTCTTGATCTCTCCTCCCTCAGACAAGGACGTTCCATCAACTCAAAATGAGTTTGCCTTCCATGTCACGTTTACAGAACCTACATAGCACTCATGATACCAGACAGTACACAGTAAAGAGGCCAATGGATTCTGGTGGATTTAAAAATGATCCTCTTAGAGAGCCAGCAAAGCCTCATGTTTCCACTGACAAGCAATGAATGCAGAAACGCTCATTTTGACAGAAAAACTCCGGTTCTTATCTCACATGTCCCAAGCTAACTCTTTGGAGTAAAACGGTGCTCCATGGAAATAAAACCAGTGTGGTTTAGTTGTGTGATATTGTTATCACAATGTAATCCTTAAATGTCTGCAGATCTCCAGTATTCATTTGTTGCATCAATTCCGAGCTCTGCCAGCTAAAGCGATCTGCCTTATATAACTGATGTATCATATTTGATTACAGTTCATTTAATAGGAAATGTCTTCAGATTTGATTCTGGTTATGAATGAATTATGTAAGATACTGTAACCCTGTTAAACCGGCAGTTCTAGCTAAACTCTGGCCATTGTTAAAACCTGTGAAAACATGCACTTTGCTTTATCATTATGATAAAACATGCACCAGATAATGCGCAAATCAACATTTTTGTCATATTTATAGATTTTTTTTTTACCGATTTTTTTATAGTAATTAGATTTACTGTAATTACTGACAATACTAAGATTAATGCATGGGAGCCACCCTTTGTGAGCCAGTGAGAATCCCCTGTAATAATGTAACTATACGGTTCCATCTCTCAGCATGGCTGTTTCCATTGAGCCGATGCCTGAGAAGCTACAGAGAGGCTGTGAGTTAGAGATGGGGCCAAATGTTGCCAGAGGAAGGAGGAAGTATCGACCAGAAGCCAGGCTCTTACCCGCTGACACACCACGAAACACTGCTACAATAGGAAGTGAAGCTACAGAACTGTGTGTGGGCAAATTGATTCCCTGGAATACTGTGAGAGAAGCCGGCCAGCCCTTCATGTCAGGCCAGCATTTGTAGGATAAGAGCCAGAGTCACTGTGGTCCCCATCACTGATAACTGCATTCTAACAGTCAAAGACAAAATCCATCTTACACACCATCCATATAGAGACGTAAGAGGTCTAACTATTTTCTTCTTACTGCTTATAATGAAGTTATGACAATTGATTCTTCAAAAAAATGTGGGAAAATTGTCAGTTTCTCAGAGCCTGCACTGACATCTTTAAACTGCTTGCTCTGTCTAACCAAAATGATCCAAAGTCCTACAGTATTCCATTTATCAGGATGTTGTAAAAATACATAGTGCACACATAATGGACAGATTTTTGGGGTTGGGATTTGCATAGATAGAAGGACGTGGTTCAGTGAGCACACTGTCCAGAGCATATCTGCACTACTACTGGATGGATTGCCAAGAAACTGTGTACAGACATTCATGATTCCCACAGGATTAATCGTACCGCTTTGTTGATCCCCTGACTTCTCCTCTAGCGCCACCAGCATGTTGACAGATGGATTGCCAGGAATTTTGTGACAGATATTCTGGATGAACTTTGATGATTCCTTAACGTTTCATGATATCATTAGGTCAGAACACTTTGTCTGTTTATCGGCAGGATAACAGCAAAACTACTGAACCTATATTCATGAAACTTGGTGTAAGGATGTAGCATGGGCCAAGGAAGAGCCGATTCAATTTTGAAAGGAATCAAAATGAAGTGTTTTTTTTTTACTTTCATTAACTTTAAAGATGGACTTTTGTGCTGCATTCACGTGGTGTCTGAATAATCAGAAAAATGAGTTCACACGCATTAACATTGTGAGATACAGGATGCCTTGGTTGAGGTCTAGGCTCTCCCAGTGCTCTTCTCGTTAGCAAATGGCATCATCTTAATGAGGATCCTTTACTGGAGTGAATTGGATTTGACTTATTTTTTCTGACTTAAATGTGTCAAGACTAGGTCTGCATATTCCGGGAATTTTCAAAGATAGAAACTTTCCATGGGAATTGATAGGAATTTATTTGAATAAACCCAGAATTTACAAAATTGAACGTTGGCCCTTAACATGGATTTTAGAAATAGTGCAGGAAAATATATTTTGACCTAATCTTGACTAAAACAACCTGATTTCATGCAAGTACACTAGAGAATATCTATGCTTTTCCTTAATCACATGCACAAAGCACATCCAGGTCGTACACCCTACATGCACTGTGTATTCCTCCATCAATGCACTTTTGAATTATGTTGAATTTTATTTTATTTTTCAATGGTTGGGGTCAGGAGGATGAGTAATATATTACTCAACATGTTTTTGTTGTTAAATGAAAGAATAATAATTAAATTAATAAATTAAAACTCGATAAAGTTCAACTTGCAAATAAATCTGTTGAAAGTTAATGTTTTTTAATTGTATCATTTTGCATGGATTGTCTGCCTATGACAAAATGTTTATATTATATTTATCTTTTGGATATTATAGTTCACCCCCAGTTCCCAGGTCATTTCCATAAAGTCCCATAAATTCCCATGGAAAGTTTCCAATTTGGAATATTTCCCCAGCTTAATTTCCCAGGGAAGAATCTTTTTTGCCATTTTGCAACCCTAGTCAAGAGCAACTAGTGCAGCTTGACACTGTTTGATTCCTCAGTGCAGAAATCTGCAGGCCTGTTTTTATGCTTTCCTCTCCTAACTCTCCTGGTGAGTGCTCCAGATTGTGCCATGTTAGAGCAGGGTTGCATGAAGCTCAGCAGTGCTGTACCCTGGCTCGGTTCCACCCCTGTCAGTTGCCAGTGTTTGGTTGTAGTGACGGTGCCTTTCTCTGCACATCCCCTCCACCACAGCAGGTCAGCAGGGTCAGCTGTCCAAAGCTGCTTTAGTCACAAAACAAGAAATATCAGGCAGTATCATCGCAGTGACTCACAGATCTGAACATCTAACTACATAACAAAGAAGGAAATGGAGCAGAAATAAAAGATAGCAATAGTGAGAGATGACAAACATTTAAGCTGCTATGGTTTTGAATGTTTAAAATTGTTTTGTGATAATAAAATAACCTCATGTATCATCATTATGTATTTTTAAAAGTCAGTTAGATATTAAAGTAATCATGAAGAGGTCGTGGGATGCAGTAGATGCTATCTGACAACTCAAACAGGATGGTTTTTTTAAGTATGAAGTAGGACTATTCGGATTTGTACCATCTTAGTGGATGAACTGATCGGTTGATCAACTACTTTGATAATCATTTTAATCATTGCTGTCTTTTTTCAAGCAACAATGCCAAAAACTCTCCAATTCCTGCCTCTCTAAAATTAGGATTTGCTGCTTTTCTCTCTCTAGTTTGAAGTACATTAAAAACAAGTGTCACAACGCTTCTAAAGAGCATCACGATTTAGTCACCAAACATTTACAGCTTTGCCTTCATCAGGGTAGAATCTGAGTTTGTTTCTTTAGGTAGCCCTAGATGCAGCACACAGCACTTGGAATTTAGTTAGTAATGTCCTTTAATGTGCACCACAGAAAAAAGCGCAGGTAGGCAGGAAACAATGACAAAAAGCTAGCACGGGCAAAAACAGTTACAGGCAAGTTGTTTGCTGGGGAACCGGCAATGAAGGAGAACCAGAGTCAGGCAGAGTCGGCAAAGATAAGAGCTGGAGAGTCTTGCATGGAAAGAGAAGGGACATCCTGGCAGTGACTGGCTGGAATTCTGGAGTCTAAAAAGAGGCTGAGTAATGAGAGTCAGGTGTGTGCAGGTAAGTGAATAGGCCAGTGTGATTGTCTTGGGTGCAGCAGAGTGGAGTAAGGGTTTGGCAGTGCCTCAAGAGAAGACAAGAAAAGAGTGGAGGAACAGTCATGCAGAACTGACATAGAGTTATACATGCAGTATGTTTTTTAATGTATATTTCTCTTGTAAACGTCTATTGTACTTTGTAAATAGCTGAAAACATGAACTAGAAGCTAGAAAGGCACTTAGAGGGCACAGACCTCTGTCAAGGCCAACCCACTCCACAATTTAATGGGTTCTTCCTGTGCCCATGCTACAACATCCCCACCCAGTTTCATTGAAATCAGCCAGCCTTTATTTCGTAATCCTGCGGACAGACAGACAAACAAACCGACCTGAACACACAACCTCTTTGGCAGGTAAAAAAGTTGTGTACTGGAGGAGAGCACTGTGAGGTGTTTAAAGGTGAATTGAAAGATGTATTTTAAATGACAAGCTCTTGGTACAACTTGGTTTTAAAAACCTCTGGATGTCAACTGCCTGACACTGGCAAATGCAGTTGAACAAAAAGGTAGGCTTAGTGCCTCTGTGTCACTTAGTGCTTTGCAGTGTCAGTGAACTGCTTGTTTCAGTGTTGCACAGTAATATGCCTGTTACAATGGCTGTGACGTGGCGCCCACTGAGCCAGGGGTATTTTTGAGCACTCATTTTAAACGAGAACCAAGTACAAACTGATCTCAGAGACACAGGCTTTATTGTTAAACAGTCATATGTCCATGAATAGCAGCAATGTTACAGCACAGACCGGTGTTTCACACTTGGAAACCTGTCTACACTCACAATCTGTCTCTATCTCTGTCTTTCACACACACACACACACACACACACACACACACACACACACACACACACACACACACACACACACCCTGTACTGTCACATGAGTGCTTAAGAACATTGGCCTTGGACGTTGTATAACCTGTCTTTGCATTGTGGCTTCTTGGTCCAGTCGGGCATTGAAAATGGACTTCAGTCCACTTATGTAATGGCTCTCTGTGTGATTTCCACGTCTCTTCTGTATTCCATGTCACTGTCACCAGCCTTTGTATTGTGAATCGTTTGCTTTTCATTTTATGGTATAAATATTTTACCCCTCAGTTTAGTTTAATATATCAACATCTTACATGTTAACGCCTGACGGATAATTTAAGTTTAGATTAATGGTAACTAATCATATAGTCACGTGGCATTTTGATTTGTAATTGAACTTCTGTTTGTCAATGTCAGTTGTCTTCGTTGACATTGTGCTGACACCGTTTCACAGAGGTTAGATGATTCAGTGATAAGAGTTGAGTAACTTCTACAACGTATATTTTTAGTCATGCTAGCAGCATCATGGCTGGGAACGTACCTATGTTCCCAAGGTCCTATGTTCCCATCAGACCCTTTTTTTATCAGTGCAGAATTCCCTGGCAAATAGGCTTACGTATAGACCCTAACACTACCCCCTAACCCTGACCCCAGCTCTGACCCTAACCATAACCCCTAACCCTAACAAAATGCTGAATTAAATCAGCGAAGTCATAGGCTTATGCAAGTGGGGAATATAGGACCCTTTTGGGGGAGCGGGTCCTTTATTCTGCGAGCAGGGAACATAGGACCCAGGGAACATAGGGATGACCCCTCATGGCTCTAGTGACGTTGTTTGTTAACTTCTGCCCTTACACCATCATCAGGGCAATATTCTGTCCAACGCTTTATGAATAACTCCTCAAATAATGACACTCCCATCAGCCTCAGCTGTAGCCTACATTGTTTCGTGCTAATTAGCAACATGTTCGTGTGCTAGCATGCTAAACTGAGATTGTGAACATACCCGTTTAGCAGGAACATATTAGCATTGTAATAGTATAGCATTGTTACTGTGAGCTTGTACACATGCTGATTTAGCCTTTAGCTCAAAGCTCAGATGCACAGCCTCACAGAGCTACTATGGCTGGGGGTCAACCTTACGATCCCAGGCTCCTCAATTGTCTGAGCCATCTTTACAGTTCAAATAATATAATCAAAAAGAAAGTGAGAAGGATTTTTAAAAATGCATTTTGGATGGTAAAAATCCATCCGGCCCCTGTGGAGGTATCAATGTCTAAAGTCTTGCCTGTAAATTTGAGGGCGTAGGTTTCAAGGAGTAAAACAGCTGTAGGCTATAGATTGTTGGTGATTTCAACAAAATGACCTGAGGAAACATGCAGAGAATATTTGACCTAGAGATAACAGCATTGCTGAGAAGATAAAACCTTTGAAAGGTATCCTTAATGTTCATATTATGAGGATATTGAGCTGGGGAACATAGAACGCTAGATTCATACATATGATCCCAACCAGGCGCGTCGTTAAAAAAGCCCCGGACCTTTCTGCCATCATCAAAAAAAACATAATGATGATGAAAATAGCCAAGTATAGTAGACTTTTATGTGGCTGCAGCCACAGATGCAACATTGTAGCAGAAAAAACTGCAACATTCTGACGCGTCCACACACTGACAAGTGATAACTTCACAATCAAACTTAGAGCAGACTGAGTGACGGTGTTTGGGTTTAACAGTGACCTGTTAACTGGAGACTTTCAGCTGAGTGCCTCTGCGGTTGCAGATGATGAAAACAGGATTATGTTTTTAAGAGTTACTCATAGACTGTATACAAAGGAGATCTGTTTTACTCCGACAGGGTGACGGGGCTGGGGGCGCACCGAGTTAATCTCTTAACTTTCCTTTATTTTCCTTTATTTTCCTAGAAAAGTTTTGTTTTTTGAAGTGGTGAATAAAATTCTACGCACACGTGTTTACACAGGCAGGCTCCAAAGACAAATACATTTGTTTATAAAATTAATTAGACATAGATGTTATTAGGAAGAACAACTCGCTCTCCTCCTGATTAATGTAACAACAAGCAACATATAAACGCCACTGACACATTTACTCAAACAAAACTATAAAGACTGATCAGGGAGCTGAGGTTATGTTTAAAAGTGTCATGAAAAGGAAACATAGAGGCATTCACAAGGACAGCTACGCATATGCCGTCACTATGGCAACCGCGGACGCTTTCAGCTGAACGTTAGTTCTTCATGCTGTTCTCGTGTCTCATTCTGCTGCTGGGGTCTGTATTCACCAGTGGTGCCATCGATTAGGACAGCCACACAATTATAAACCAATGAGAAAATGATGAAGCTCATAAATCTGCTGATGTTTATTTCTGCCACATGCTATCCCATGACAATCTACCAAAGAACACTTGAGGTCAGAGCCCCAGCATTCACACTGTGATGCAAAGTCAGACAAATCAGTTACAATATTATGACCCCCTTCTCAATAAAATATATTTAAAGGTGCTAAATCAATATGCCTGTCCTTAAAACAGGCTACACAGTTAACAAGATCACATGGTCTCCAAGGCACTTTTCCGTAGCTGCGAGTTATTGATGTGATGTTTTTGCATATGACTTGAGCTTACAGATCGTCCTAATGAGGCTCTGCTGCAGCAGCCTGGCCTTGTCTGCTCTTCTGGTGTTACCACAGGGAACAGGGACTGTGTTGGGGAAAAGAATTTAGCTCCATCTGTTTTCCACAACAATAATGGATGTTTGTTCACCAAAGCTTTAGTGTCCTCTGTAAGCACAACTACAGTGGGTTTCTTCAGTTGACTAGTAGTCAGCAACTATTGTGATAATTGATCCCTTATTTGGGCTTCTCCATTGTGATGCATTTTTACTATTTTTCTACATTTTATGGAACAAACAATCAATCAGTTAATTTAGAAAATAATCAACATATTAATTAATAATGAAAATGAATGTGGAAATACTTGACACAATTTCTGTTTCTGTAACATATGTTAGTTTGCTTCAAATGAATAGACACAGTGCAGAATACTGCAAATAATAAATAAATAATGTGTTAGAGAGAGAGAGATGCAGTGTGATGTACTAAAGTAAATTTGCACATGGTTGCCCTCTGTGGTACATTTATCTATAAGTCTAAACATGTGGGGAGGGAGTGTGCAATAGAAGGCATGCTGCAGGCAGCCTGCTCTGTGTGCATGCCGTACTGCTGACCTTCTTCAGAAGTGCTGTGTGTGGACTATCACACCATCAGGCTGTGGTGCAGACCTCCTCCTACCAACAGTACCTCTGACATATGCTGCTCTACAGTAGTAATGCACCACTCCACTTCACATATTTTTCTCCAGACAGGGATAAAAAAACCGGTGTAATACCATCTCCAATAAAAGTAACATCTATTTTTATAAAGATTTTCTGTTATGGTGTTCCAACAAAGTAGGTTTTTATCAGAGACACCAGAGACACTGTAGAGCCCTAACAGAATCACTGATTTGCATTGGGATAATTGTATATAAAAAAAAATATTGAAATGGTATACCGCTAACGCTGATGTGTGGTATAAGTAGACCATACAAGTTGCAGTTTACATCCAAACTGTCCAGACCTACATAATATATGTAGTGACCTTTAAGAATTTAATAAAAATGTATCAGAGATGTAGATGAGAAGATTGATAATACTTTAATGTCTGAGCCAGCAGCTGGTTAGCTTAGCTGAGCATAAACACTGGAGGTACTGAATAGGGAAACATGATAGCCTGGCTAACAAAGGTAACAACATCCAACTCGCTGAAAACACACCAAGCAGCATCAAAATGGGGTTCACTAAAATAACAACGTGAGTTGTTGTTTTATGCCTGGTTATGTGATGGACTGGGGGGGGATCTCTTGGAATCTTGTGTCTCTTTATGCTAAGCTAAGGTATCCTAGTTATAGGTCTGAAACTGTTTATGTTTGTCAGGAGCATTTACAGAAATGAATGACCCTGTGCAGTGTCATGACCCTGGTTCTAAAGCGCTACGACACCCATCATTTTCTTATGACCTGACTTCCTTCTTTCCACACAGCACTGAGTACAAGGCTTACAGAGATGTGAAGCCCACAAAGATGATCCGGGCCAGGTCCCAGTACCTGCCTCCAGATGGGAAGTCCAGTCAAGAGACCAGCTACAATGCAACCTACAAGGGGCAAGCCCCGCTGCGGCCCACCGACAACAAGGCCCTTGATAGGAGGAGGATACGCAGTTTGTACAGCGAGCCTTACATAGATCCCATCAACCAGGTGAGAACACACCTTTTCAACATCATGGTTTTAAATGAATTTAGGGAGGGGAAATAAAGGGGAGCAAAGCATTTCAGCTGAGGAATCTCATTTCCGCTGTCCACCATCCTTAGGTTGACAGGTATAGTGCCCGCTCTAAACCCAAAAAGCCTGGAGCCACAGGGACAGGCCAGGGCAAGCCAGCGAAGAAAGCCAAAGATAAGCAGAGCGCCGCGCTGAGGGGCTCCAAGAAGACGACCTCGGAGAACCAGCCTGAGAACCGGCCAGCAGTGGTGGACAAGGAGAAAAGTAAAGAGATGAACAACAAACTGGCTGAGGCAAAAGAGTAAAAATCATTTAGCACTACTTCTCCTTTTCCTTTCTTATTTTTTGGGGGAAACGAACATAGAGGCTGCAAAATGAATTAAGGTTCTTATCTTTGTTCTCATCTTTCCTTCTTTCCCTCTATTTCCCCCTTTATCATCTCTTCTTTGTGCAGTCTCTCAGTATCCACTTATTCTTCTTCTCTGTCCTCTTACACTACCTCTTGGCTACGTTTGTACAATAATAATAAGATAAGATATTTGGGTTTAGACATGACATGTCATTGCTCCTCCCACCTCATGCTATATAGATCGCTAAAGTAACGAGTAGGCGGGAGCATCCTCTTCCTCCGCCATTTGATGCCACCCACCACCTCCACTCCGCTCGCCTCCATCTCCAAGTTGCCATGGCTACAACCCGCCTGGCTAGGCAATGGATGGCTCTCGTTGCATGTGCTCACTGACAAGCAAGTCTGAAGGGTTGGCTTTGATCAACTGAGCAGATTGCTTTGTTGAGTTTATCAAAGATTTTTGGGGGGGAGAAAAAAATAATCAAATTGGCTCTTTGGATATAGTTTCTGCACTTGCTACATTAAAAACAAATGTAAAAATCTTTGATAAATGTGCCGCTTGGTTAGCCATGAGTGTCTGATCCACGGCTTGTTTTGTACCTACTGTCACCTTTGCTTCGGTTCTCTGTTCATAGTAGAGCTCACAAGGCTCAAAGTCTGTGTTGGGCAATATCACAACGCTTTGTTTAATGTGGTTTTGTAATCCAATGTCTCATTTTGAAGTGTACTCTGTAGCAGGCTACATACAATTCTTTTCAATTCATCTCAAGACAAAACACCCTGTTCTCCCATTCAGCATTAGCCCATTCATAGAATTGTATGTTAGTTCTCTCAAGGTTATTTTGTAGCACCCAATTTGTTTCCAACGAGCCATCTGGGTCATGCTAAACTGATTATGCATTAATCACCAGTCATTTGCATCGCAGATGAGCCGCCCCACTGAATTAGATAACACTGTTGTGCAGTCACAATGACATTTAACATTAGAGTAACAACATTTCTCAGCATCAGTGAGGGCTGAGTTCAGTGGAGCTGGAGAACATTGGGTTGAGTGTTGTATCCTGTCTGCCAAGCGCACGCCGTGCAGAGCTGTCAATCTCAATAGCCATAACTCAGTGGAATCACACCAGTGAAGTCTTTATTTACACAACTGATCCCTCTGCAAAGCTCCACAGCAGTGAAGCAAATACAGGAGCATGCACACAAACACACACCTCTTGGCTTTTTTTGAAATGCAATCTGCCGCGGTTGACCGTAACCAATATGATAAGACTGCCATAGGATAGCAGCGCACAGCTCATATTGCTGCTTAATAGCACTTTTCACATAACCTTTAAAGAGGGAGCTGTCTGGATGAAGCACTGATAAAAATTCCTAATAACTCACAAACACTTCACTGCCATTGGTTACATTTGTTTACTAGGATAAGGAGTTTTATCTCATGTTCTTAATGAGTTCTAAGTTGTATGTAAATATCATGTTTGATTTCGATGCACCCCATTAAGGGCACAGTGATGTGATGATGAGTGTAACCGCTTCTGTTTCGGACTCCCAATGTTCATCACTCTCTATTTCTGAATCCATGTTTTTCTACTTGTTTTGCCCAAATACCAAAAGTATGTTGGTTTGATGAGGTTTAGTTTATTCTAAACAAAAAAAAGTGGATTCAACACTGGAGTGACTTTTGCTTTGTCTGGCAAGTTCAGTATGGTGGCGCCGTATTTGTATGTTTGAGGTATCAAGCAAAACATACCAAAACAAGCTGTAAAGCCTTGATTTATAAATTCTGGTTTAATCCAAATTTTCTCAGTGAGATGTGTTGAAGAGGAGAGGAACATGAAGTAAGTTGTATTGTAACTGTTGATCTGTTAAGACTAGTTATAACCTCTACTCCGATATAGATCCATATATAAATATATATGGATCTATATATTATAGCAGAGTTACATGTTGGCTGAGTCTGCACTCGGTCCAAAGCATCCAGCTGCTTTCACTAAGTCTAAGCCTAATCATAGAGAGAGATCATTTTTTCTTTGTTTTTGGATTAGAAGAGTACTGTACAGTCTTGTCAAGGGTCAACCCATCATTGTGCTCCACCCCCCACACACACCTCACTGTTCTCATTAGCTCTGCTTCTCAGCATCCCTCCTCCATGCTGGGTGGACGACTGCACCATCTCTATATTCTGTAGTGCCGTGAGACAGCAACCATCAACACTACCACCATGTCTATCCAGGCTGAGCACGGGCCTCATCAGGGATGAGGGCCTGACTCATTAGCATTTTGCAGCCTTTGGTTGGGGGATGCTTGGTCACGTAACACAAGGGAGGGGGCTTGTAGGTGCAGTAAATGTGAACAGTTGTTAGCACACCACACACCCTGTGCTTTAGTTGTGATTATTAGGCAAATAAGGATAGAAAGTATGGTAAAGAAAGTTATGTTTTGGGCAAAAAAAAATGACTGTGACGTGCTTGTGTTTCTATCTGCTTGCTCATATTTAATGAAACATTACAAATAAATTCAAAAAGCAGAAAAAGCAGTGTCTTCTTGCTTTTGTTTTTTGTTTTTTTAAAGAAGAATGTTGAAAGATTAGGGGCTGCAGGTATCCGTTAGAATTTCTCCTGTCCCAGTCTTTGTCTTTGTGAGACAGACAACATTGAACACATCCACATGGAAGAGAATTTTTGCTCTCACAACTTCTTTCTATGCTTATGTAAGATTGCGCCACATTCTGGCATGAGCTCTGACATCCTGTCCAGGCCCTGCATGTTGTCCTCATGTGAGAACTGAAGAATATATTATTTTTTGCATCATGTCTCTAATATATTCCAAGAACTCATCCGATTTATAGAGCAACATGCATGTCAAAGGATGTCCAGAAACTTATTCCAGAATAAGATGTCATGTGCTTCTTAGGTTCCAGTAAATGTACAAACCATGCCCTTTTATGCAAAAAAAAAAACAACAACCACAAATGTGTGATATTAAATTTGCTGAGATCATATTGTCCTTTCTCATACATATGCTGTGTCCAGTATGTCTTGTGCTAATGAGTGACATTCTGATTCATTTGAAGGGTTGTGCTAAAACAGTACCACTACATACAACTCTGCCAGCCAATCCGAGATATTGGCTGGGTGCAGACTCTAAAGCAACACCTGTGGGGCTGTGCACTACCCAATCCAAGGTAATTGATCACAAGAGCAATTAAAGGAAATAGACCACGAGCCACAAATGCCACTCATTCCCATTCATACATGCTCATGGAGTTGCGATTTACTTTTGTTTTCTATTACAGTGGCACAGTTTTGTTTCACCACATTTTCTCTGGTCTACTCCTCAGGAAATAGTCCTTCTGTATATTTCTCTTCCATATGGACAGTAGAGTGGGGGAGGGGGAATGGGGCTGTCTGACTGCTTGCTGTCACATCCTACATGTAAGGTTCCTTAAGGTGCCTATTCTTAAGGAGGCCCCAGGTTTAGTTCGGACATCTCCACCCATCCTTGAAGCGCTGTCAGCTGCTGTAATGCACCCACTCTACGTGGTTAAAACAAACTGCATGACTGTGGAATGACCCACCCAGGCAGGAGAGTGAAGGTCACTCTTTCATTCATTTATGAGGGAGATCACTCGCATGTTTGAAACTGTAGCACTTTGCATCTTAGCTTGCCGTCACTTCGTAGGGTTTCATGCTGTTCGACATTATAGGGCTGGGCAATATGGACAAAATCTTCTATACTGATAGGTCGTCTCATATCTCAATAATGATCACAATATAACATGTTTTTTGATAATTCAATAAGTAAATAGTCTACATGAAATAACCACATGGTAAAGCCTATTTTTGTATACTCTTGTGTAAATGAAATACTTGACAAATGTAAAGTATTTTCTCATTTTATTGATAACTTTAGTCCAAAATGAACCTAATGGCGCACTCACACTGTCCATCCGTACCGTGCCCCCGTGTTTTAGGGTACTTGTCCCCCCCGTCCCAGGCCCGTTTGTACTCACACTGCCTGGGATTCGGCAAATGCTTCTTGCTGCCTATACGTCATCACGCCGTAACACGTCTCATGCATTGATTGACTTCATCGCGATGCGTCGCTTTGTTTACAAATCTTTCCATAGACCTCTGAGTTTTTGTGCATCTTGTCGACTGTTTTTGAATAATTTAATTTTACCAAATCTGCAGTAAACAGTCCACCTCCGCATCACACCAACGTGAACCTTTTGCCGCCATTGTTTTAAATGTGACGCATGATCCGTCCTTCTTTTTTTCTATGTCCCAACAGGCGCACACTTTCATGCTCGTACATGTGCAAAAGTGCCTACAAAGGCCCACCTCTCCCAATCGGGCCGTGACCGGCAAGCACTCACACTGGTCAAACGAACTAGACTTTACCCGTGAAACGTGCTTGGGCACGGTACAGATGGACAGTGTGAGTGCGCCCTAAGGTGCAAGGATCAGGACACAGGTGTCGTTCAAATGACATAAACATTGCTGCAATGCAGTTTGGCAACTGGTTTTTCTACAAAAAAAACATCAAACATCACACAATAGAAAAGATATATAATTGACATTTAAATCATTTTGACATTTGATATATATCTTCTTTCTTCTATGGCTTTTTTCCATGTAGCCCGGAAGAAGACCTTTGTGTCAGTCATATATCACGATATCTGCTCACATATGTGAACGTGTGTTATGTAATCCAGTTGATGTTAATCTCATTTAACTGATTCAGTTTCTGAGTTTAAAGTTAATGTGCTTGTTATTGTTATTGTTATTGTTATTATTGTGTTTCACAAAATCTCAATATGATTCTTTCACAATATGGATGCCATTGAAAGACGATAAATCATATTGAATTATCGCCCAGCCCTATTCCATTACAATGATTGTTTTTCTTTATTCCAAATCTGTCTCCAAAGCATGCTGTCCCTGTCTTGTGTTGGACCTAAAATCTGATGTTGTCTTTAATAGTTTGGTCTAGACTGTGAGTGTTAGCTTGGATATAAGATGAAGGGTAAGTATGAATGGAATGAGGGAGGCGGCTCTGCTTTGGAAAGACACAGTGCAAAGGAAATTGTAAGTGCATGTTAATGATTTTCACTCTTATTTATACTGCTTATTTATTTACATTTAAATGTGATTTCTCTATATGTTGTAGCTATTCTTTCACAGAACACCCCGAGACCCTCATTGTACTATTGACACCCTGTAGTTCATAATGTCACTGTGGCTAATTGAATGGGTCAAAGTGCAGATTTAAAGCGATGGCCTGCATTGATCTAAATGCAAAGCAGCCCGGTGCATCATTAGAAGCTTCAACTGAAAGCTTTACTTTACATGTGTAATCCTACAACACAATGGCTTTTATAGTCAAGTTCTCAAAGTCATAGTACGAGTCACTTGATTCTGTCTAGATTGCCTTGAGGCATTTTTATGTAATACTGTTGAAAAGAAAACAGGCCCCATAGTGATGTTGCAGATTTGTCTTTGAGCCCTAAAACAGAATCCTGACATTCTCTTCTGAAATGAGCGGTCACAGGGTGCTCAGCCCAACTCAACACAATGACTTGTTCGCCTGAGAGAAATGCCTCATCCTGTGTCTCTTTCTGTCTCCTTCTTCTCTGGTACCTTAATCATGTGCTGCCTCCTAGAGATGCTAAGGACGAGGTCCGACCCGGTCATCATCATTCCCAGGGTGCTTCTGGAGGAGAATCACCACCACCGCTGGAAAGACCCGAACCTCGGAGGAGCAGCGGAGTCGTACGCTTTGCCCTAGACGTGAACCAGACTGAGTAGTTCTGCCTATCAGGATGGAGGCAGATACACCTCATACAGACTCAAGCTCTGTACTGTAAATATCTAGTATTTGCAACTAAGTGGGATTAGGAAAGTAGGTGAATCCCACAACAACGTCAAAACACATTCAGCTATCCAAGAGGCAGCCCACACATTTAAAACATGCATGTTTGAGACAGCTTTAGGCTCTAAGGTCACAGCTGTTTGACCCATGGCGTTATTGCAAAGGTGCTATATCATTTTCTGGTTTCATGCAATTTATTTTAAAAGAATATGTCAATATCATTAGAAATACCACACCATAAAGTGCTTATACAACAATTACAAAAGAAACTGTACTGTACATTGATCGGTTTTAGTGTAAATAAATAATCATAACCTGCAGATTACCATACTCTATTGTAGTTTTTGGCGTATGGTCAGTGACTTTCAAACAGGGTTTGTATGGTGTGAAATGATGACGAGTGTAGCATGTAGCAAAGCTATAACATATAATGATGACAAACCGAGGGCTTCGCATTTGTAAACATTCAATACCATTGCTAATTAGCTAACCGAGTTTTTGGTATCTTCTTTTTCTTTCAATTTCTGCAAAACCCCAAAAAAATTTTACCTTAAAAAGGTAAAGGTAAAGTTGTACTCCATAAGATTTGAGATATGTTGTTTCTAGCAGTCTCTGCGGCCGTAAGATGTAACTGCAGGCGAGCCTGTTCTTTCAGAGCCTTCATCTTGTCATGTTCACATTCACTGTGTGATGACTTCTTTTTTTTCTTCTCTACTTCCTGTCCATCACTTATTATGTTACCCTCTTAAATCCATACACACACACACACACACAATCATGTTCCTATTACACTTCTGCCCTTACTACAAGCCTGACTCAGAAGTTGGAAGTTCCGATTTCCTATTACAATGAAATGCAGCATAACCTTTAGTGACAAGCTCCAACCGCTGTCAGCAGCGTCACTAACATGGCGCCCTATAAACGTCTAGCACGGGAACGTCGCCACAGACACTCTGATTGGAATACTCAGCAAAAAGGAAAGTAGAAGCACTTTCATTAGTGGGTCATATGATCAATCACCATTGCTTTAACTCACTCTTTGACAGCGAGTAACTTAGAAGACAATTAAATAGATGTAAATCTTATGGAATACAAAACAAAAATGTGTTTTGCTTGTTGTTCCTTTATTTGGATGTTTGAGCCCCGCTGTGTCTCTGTGCTTACCTTAAATCTGCATTTAAGAGTTACTTTACCCATTTTAATCCAGGTCTGTGTCATGGCAATGTGGGCATTGTGTTCAAATGAACGCTGTTTGGCCTGTCTCCAAGGTGGAAGTCCCGGTGATCTGCCAAATCTGCCCAGCGTGATGACACAAAATGAAACACTATGTATCCATCCAGCCGATTTGGACAGAGAGTGATGATGCAAAACAAATTTCAGCAGACCTCTGATGCTCCTTCACGTGGGAACTTCACCACGAAGACGTTGTCAGAACCAGTTTGGAAGCCAATTGTTGAGTGACGACTTGCGATAGGATCTCACTTTTCCACTATATGCAAATAAACACCTACATCTTTTCCGTTGCAAAGACAAAATGGATTGTACGTTTTTTTTTCATTATTTTGTTTTCAAGATTATTTTTTGGCCTTTGCCGTTTATGTGAGAGTACAGTTAAAGATTGAAAGGAAATGGGGGGGGGGGGGGGCATGCAGCAATTGGGGTGTTTTGGCAAACAGCATCACCCAAGATCTTTGAGTCATCAGATCTCAATGTGTCTGGGTGCATTCACATCTGTACTGCACTTAGGGCTGTCCACTTGCGATCGGCTCACCCAGGACGCATGTAACTACCAGGTCTGATTGGGGCCTAAAATTGTCCCTCATGAGTGTTATTTGTACACCTTTAAAACACATCTGGAGAAATGTAAATCTGAATGAAATTGTCCAGAATTGCCAATATTTTGATTTAAATCAGAAATTATCTGATCAAAGAATATTATATTATAATATGCAGACCCAATTATAAATCTTCCAGTACTTGACAGTTTTCAGTAGTGTGCTACAGACACATTTTGTTCAGCTTCAAAAAAAGTATTGCAGTTTGTTACCAGGCCCTCTTAAAAACAGTGAAACAACCTTTGGACTATTAGAGCTGCTACACTGTCAAACAGCTTGTTCAACCATGTGTATCCTGCTGGACAAAAACTAGGTCAGAACCTGTGACCATGCACTCCTGTGTGCACTCCACGTCCAAAACAAAAAGTAAAGAGCAATGGATTACCTACTTTCCTTAAAAAGAACAAGCAGCATTTTTGGAAGGGATTTTTGGCAAGCTTTTAAAGTGCTTCATTAAGACAGGTCCTCATAATTCACTTACAGATCACAGTCCAGCATGACGGGGCAAAGAGAGATTAAGAAACAGGACAGGAAACAAACATTGTTCCTCATTAGACCTTCATTACCGCTGTTAGCGTCACAGCAAACTGTAAATGACAGTTTATATGATAATGTTCACGTGTACACAGACATGACACTATGTGCACATACAGCATAGTGTCTCACTGCTTCTTACATTGGGTTTGAAGATTTCTGGGATTTGTGTAATTGTAATTGGAGAGACTGTTGTCTTTAACAAGTACTGGTGGAGGGGAAGTCACACTCGATCTGTTGGCCTTAAGCAGCAAGTCAGCCATCTTGATTAGAGATGCACCGATCCAGTTTTTTTTCCATCCAATCTGATACCGATACCTGGGCTGAGCGGTCGATACCTGATACCGATCCAAAACTACTGTTGAATGAATGAACCTCGCCATGTGAGTGAAGGCATCAGGCCTGACATACACATTTTCTCTTGTTAAAAAAATCTATATATTAAGCTCAATATTTTTATTAACAAATAAAGTGTACATTAGCAGCACGAATAAATAAATAACACTTCCATGTTAAGTGGACTGCAAACAGCTATTTTTAAATGTAATATTAAACCCTAACCTGTGTTGCAAACATAGCATTGAAGTGATCAGATCGCTGTGACTGTATTGCTGTGTATGTTCTTAATAAAAATGAAATAGTATCGAATCGGTGCATCTCTAATCTGATGTAACTCCCACAAATAGTTGTAAACCCAAAGAAGACTACGCGGAGAGAGTGGACCGCCATTGATTGTGTTGTCTTACACGGTTTATACTTGTTGGTAGTAAGAGAGAGACTGGTGAAAGGTCTATTCCAAAAGCTCCGTCTTGCATTTCTATCACTATTGATGCAGTTTTCAGATGTAAGAGCATCAGTGCTGCCTGAAAGCAGTCCGAACTCAGATCTTATCAGCAAATACATCTGTGGTGGAGGAAGCATTCAGATTCTTCACTTACGTAAAACAAGCAATACACACTGTCAATAAACTCCATTCAATTCAATTCGATTTTTTTTTCAGAACCAAATCATAACAAAAGTTATCTCAGGACACTTTACAGAGTGGGTAAAGGCCACACTCTATGACTTATTTATGATTTACATAGACCCAACAATTCCCCCGTAGAGTACGGTGGCAACGAAAACCTTCCCTATAACAGACAGGAACGTCAGACAGACCCAGCTCTGTGGAGGACGGACATCTGTCTGCACCGGTTAGGGAGGAAGAAAAGGAGTAAATGTCCTGCATTGTCAAATTGACCCAATGACTGTAACCCTGTTATATACTAATAGATTTTTACTGAAGAGGCATTCATGTGTAAGAAGTGTTAAACAGTTGTAGTTGCTTTCAGGTTGATCCCATTTGCTAACAACATTTACATATCCCAACGTTTTACATAAAGGTGGTCCAAGTATAGGGAAAACTGACACAATGTTCATTTTGTACACTTTCTGTGAAATAGAGTGAAGCCTTTGGAGATCCCTGCCTATCCTCGACGCACGCACGCACACGCACACGCACGCACATGCACGCACACAAACACACACACACACACACACACATTCTCGCACGTACCTCTTTGTGAGGACACTCATTGACATTATGCATTCCCTGGACCCTAGCCTAAACCTAATTCAAACCTGAGCCTTAAAACCAAGTCTTAACCCCCAAACAGGCCTTTGAACAAGGTGTCCTTGAATTCCAGAAATGTCCTCACTGTTGGGAAAATTCTAAAATTGGTCCTCACAAAGACAGCTGTACAAATACACAAACACACACAGAGCATAAAGCATGATGAATGACTGTGTCCCAGAGTCGCCCTGACCTGGATGACCAGAGAGAAACAGATGAGAGGAAGAGAGGGAGGAAAGAGGAAGGACTGTGGAGACACAGATCCTGCTGCTGCTCTCCAGAATATAGACGGGCGGAGTGGAAAAACTCTCTTCTTCTCCAGAGCACCCTCTAAACAACAGGACCTCATTTAGGATTTATGGGAATCACTCCCTGGACACTTGTTTTGTGCATTTAACAAGATGATCACAGACCTGTACATTGCTGTTTTTACAATGCAAGGCCAAAGTAGATTAACAGTATCAAAAACACTCATTAAAAGAGGTAGAGTAAATCTGAAGATGAAGCCCAGAAATATGCAACAACATTTGAATCCAGTGTGTTTTGAATCCGTAATGAAGTCCCATTTCATCGGGTTCCATGCTTTTAAACTGAAATTATTCAGCGCTCTTTCCTTTCCCATTGATCGTTGTTGCTCTCCCTCCCTCCCTCCCTCCCTCCCTCACTCCATCCATTATTCCCTCCATCC
The DNA here is from genome assembly GCF_963691815.1 of Echiichthys vipera. Classification (NCBI taxonomy): domain Eukaryota; kingdom Metazoa; phylum Chordata; class Actinopteri; order Perciformes; family Trachinidae; genus Echiichthys; species Echiichthys vipera. The sequence goes on along the minus strand of NC_139839.1, from coordinate 23,712,795 downwards.
CTGCACTGGGTTGTTGCTATAGAGACGGGTTGCCAGGTCTTAGATGGTGAGGCTGAATGGGTTAATTAGGAGGCGGAGCATTTGCAGATGGTAGTAAGGCCTCCTTCGCCACAGGTCTCCGGGGACCTCCTCTCAAAGAGAAAGCCTCTCCTGTTTAATATTCAGTCCCTCACTGTCGATCCAGGAGCTGCATTTTTGACCCTGCTGTAGTCAACAATGTGGGATTATGGGATGTGTGGGGAAAGAACTGGACCCTCCTCTTCAGCTCCGTTCAACTGAGAGAGGCTTACTAAAGATCTTTTCCTAAAGCCCTGATCAGATTAAAGGAGGAGCACCACACCCTCCATCGCCCCTATCTAATACTAGATGAAAAATGTTGGCTAATAATGTTTTTCTACGTTATATTGTAGCATACCTTTTGTTGTCCTCTGTAAACAGTGTGTACATGGTATCTCTATGAAGGCAGGAAGCCATCTTGCCTTGTTTTTATAGAGCTGAAGAACTGTGACAGCAGCACCCCCAAGTGTCTACATTCATACAGGACATGTTTATTGTCACACCACTTAGAGCTCGAGAACAGTTTGTAGAAGTGAGTACAAAATGAATATTTCACAGGTGTAACAAAGAGTACAAATACAAAACATGTAGAAAAATAGCAGCTAAAAGAAAATAAAGTGATAGCTGTGCTTGACCAGTTTGCAGATGTTGTATTTGTAAGTATATTGGACTGTTCATGATCCTTTGTACAAAGGTATGTAATCTAGATACGTGCAAACTCATTACATTACTACATTGCATTACATGTAGCAAAATATCCTCCGTACACAATATCTTTAATGATCTGAAATCACATTTTCTTTCCAGTATCAGCTGAAGGCATAATGCAGCTTTAAACTGAAGCTTTTTCACGCCATAAACACACAGAGCAGCAGCGGACTGCCTCTCGCCGCAATAATACGCCGTAAACACACCCTACATCGCCATGTCTTCCACCGTCTGCGGCCAAGTGCTGCCAAACTCAAAGTTGGGGATAGTTTAACTTTTAGCAGCAAAGTGTGCCGAGATAATGCCTTTTAAAATGTGTAACAAGTTACACCTATTTATTCTGAATGTTAAATATGTATAGTCTCTGTTATTTAGCATCTTAAAAATATGTTGAGGGCATGTAATATATAGACATAAACAATCTGTACTCCATTCATTGTTTAATGTGCAAAGACTTGCAATGTTTGCTGAGAACTAACATGATAATGGTGCAACAGTGCCACTAAGTGGCTGCTGGGCTGTACTAAATGTATCTGCAACTTCTAGTTACTGGAAATCTTTTCCAGTTGTATGACTTTGTTTGTGGGTGCTCTAAGTGTTAAAGACAAGGTAGGTGAAGTTCTCCTGCTTGGGTTTGGTGCTGAAGTTGTAGTGGCCAATGCGGTTCCTCTGGTAGTAGAAGAGACTGATGAAACCAATGATGAAGAAGAGCGACAGGCCGATCCCTAGGCAGGAGAGTCCAACTATATTAAGAGTGGTATATTCCTCTTCCAAGGACTCTGCAAAAATATGTGTCGAAGCGTTTACAAAATGGAATTAAAATCACAATCACAAAGTGGTGAAGAGCTGATTTGAAATACTGTGACTTTTATAAGTACTGGCTCTTACAAAAAACTCTCAACCGCACACTTCCAATAAGCTGGCATTTTCAGTTCAACTCAGTCCATCAGGAAAATAAATAATTCACTTAAAATGAAGATACCTCTCAATATATGCTATCAGCTTTTGATATGTGTTTTCCACCAAGCTACTTAAACTTGCCCCTCCACCAGACTGATAGAGCCAGCAGCACTGCTGCCATAATTCAACAGCTAGATGGGCTATTCAAATTTTTTGAAATTAGGGACACTCCAGTTTATAATGGAAAGTGAAGACCTCCATAGCTGCTCTAGTTTAAAAACACATTGACAGAAGAGTAGAAGTTAAAGTGCCATTGCTACTTTAGATGGAATTTAATTCCATGTTTCACTTAAATTTAAACTCAGCAGAGGCATGCAGCTGAAAAAAGATCTCATATACAGAAAAGTAAAAGGTAGATTATTCTGTGTAACAGTGCTCACCTTCATCTGACCTCAGCAGGGGCCCCAATGAACCCAAAGCTGTCCCAACTGTGTTTGAAGACCGAGCTGTTCTTTGTAGACAGTCCTGCAGGGAAACCCAAGCAAAGATGACAAAGGAGAAAATTCAATTCCACTGTGTAGAAGCTGCGTGGTTGCATCTGATTTGGTAAATAGGAAATACTCACAGGCACACAGGTATCTGATCCGATCTGCACACAGATCTGGACCTGGCAGTGCAGATAGATCACATCCAGGTTGACGATGGAGAATATCTGTACAGACACACGTGATGTGCTGGAGTTCCCGTTCATCAACACTATGGTGTATGAGTTCAGGGAGCAGCTATGGAGACAGGGATAGCAATTTCCTTTATCATTATTTGTGTGAGTATGAAATCACAATCCGAAACACTGTAATAGTAATGAAACAGAATTGTCTTTTCATGGCTACAAACATCTGTCAGCTGTCTCACTAAGATACCATCAGATGACACTGGAATCACACACATTGAGTTATTGTATGATGAATTCACTGTTCATTAATTGTTGTCACTATTATTTTGTTTGGTTTGAGATATTGCATTGAAACAAGTTCAATTTGAATTTGGGGGAACCAGAAAATGTCTCCCTATCATGGGAGCAGAGTTTCAGTGACCACATCATCAGCACATCTCTTCTCTCTGCTGTTCATCTCCTCAATATGTAGAACTGTAGATTACAATAGTCTACAAGAGGTTATTAGTTTAACATTGAACTAGGGTGGGTGGTTTTTCTTTGAAGAAAGTGTCAAACATAGGTATTTTATTTTGAAAAGCATGCAAGAAGTGTCCACACCCAATAGATTTTATGAAAAAAATCTAACATTCCTGTATTTAAAAGCTGTGGAAGCTGAGAACAGCCGTGGTATAGATCATTTTATTTGATCCCATTAACTGGAGATTAGCCTACGTGTTAATTTATTCATTATCTATGGTTAATAGAGTTGTTTCTTGTTTCTTTCTTTTTTTGTACATATTGTTCCTGTTATTCTTATATTTTAGATTTCCCTGTGTTTATATTGTTCATATTTTTCTATATTTTTCTACAGTTTATTGTTTTTTACTGATGCTTATTCTATGTTTGCTGTCCACTTTGCTGCTGTAATAAGGTATTCTCGCCTTTATGGGACTAATAAAGGAATATCTTATCTTATCGTATATCCCATTATCATGAGAAAACAAATTCTTGCATAAAATAATTAACTCATCTCTCGATACAATTTAAAAAAAAAAACCTACCACGGCTGTTCTTGGCTCGAACTTATTGAATTTTGACAGTTTATATATAAGGTTAGAAATTTGCCAGCTCCCTGTATACTCATCAGGTGACCCCATATGGGGTCCAGACCCCAAGGTTGGGAAACTCTGAAGTAGTGCTGATAGTAATGATAATAGTAATAGTAGGCTGTTAGAAAAATAATAAGTAGCTGAGAAAAAGAGTACATGTATTTGTCATAGCTCATACTAACAGACTAATAGTGTGTAGTGCTGCAGGTAGAAGCAGACCTGTTCTCCAGGAAGGTGTGGCCGTAGGTGTCCACAGGGTTTTGGGTGGGAGTGGCCCAGCATTTGTTGATGACTACTTTAATCTGCTCTGAGGAGGTGTTGAGGCTGACCTCCATCACCACAGCCTCCTCAGAGGACAAGCTGTAGTTGTTGGGTAGAGGCATTGTACCGTTCATCAGCTGCACTGTCACCTGGAACGACCCCAGGCCCATGATGACATCTTTGATCATGTCATACCTGGAGACAGGACAGGAAAAAACAAAAACAACTATAAATACAACAGGAACACACTACAAAAAAGGCTTACTAATATATTTCTGTTTTGTACAAAAACCCAAGTGTGAAAACGAAAAGTTGTTGTTTTACAGGGAGTTATGTACCATCCCATTTCTTGGCTGGGACCAGTTGCCAGGCAACTAGCAGAGACTCAGTGATGTTACTGGTGAATTACTGTTTACTTAGCGAGCTTTAGAGGTGCAGAATTTGTTTCCTTCGGATAGAGCCAGGCTAGCTGTTTTCCCCTGTTCCCAGTCATTAGTCTAAGCTAAGATAACGACTGCTGGCTCCAGTTACTGTACCGACGTAGAGTGGTATCAATCTTCTCATCTAACTCTCTGCACAAAAAAGCAAATAAGCATCAACTGTTCAGTTGCTCTGAGAATAATAATGACAGCAAGTGAAGCGTACCCCATGGAGCCGAAGTCAGCAGAGATCAGCATGTTCTTCATGTAGGTACACATGATGGGAATCTCCAGCCGTATTCTAGGTACCTCCACTGACCCACTGGGTGATGTGTACATTCCCATGGTGTTGAACAGAGTTACAGATGTTGTGTAGTGAGTTTCATTCTAAAATACAAGATGTAGCAAGCAGTTTGGATTAATGCACTCCAGTTTTACAGATAATATACTGTATATACAAACATAGTGTCTACGAAACATGTAAGAGCATTGGAAAATGCAAAGGTTTTCAAATACAACACTTTTTTCAAAGCTCACGTGCACAAGACTTGTGAGACACTCATTCCAGGCCACGGTCAGCTGGGCATGGGTGGCATTGCCTCCATTGACGCCACATTCCGGCAAGCCCAGGTATAGGGTGTGCTCCCTGATCTTGTTGCTCTGAAGAAAATCCTTGGCAACTGTCACAGTGATGGCAGCAACCCTGCACTGGACAGATATGGCCCCTACCATAGAGACACTGGTGGCAGTTCTCAGGGAAGTGGCAATGGTTGATGTAGGTTCTGCAATGGTGGTGGTGGGGTTGGCAACAGTGGTTGTAGGGGTAGAAGTCATGGATATTATTGCAGTTGTAATGTTTTTTGAGGCACTAGTTATTGTTGGAGCAGTAGTGGTCGTTGTTGGGGCAACAGTGGTAGTTGTTGGGGCAGCAGTGGTAGTTGTTGGGGCAGCAGTGGTTATTGCAGGGGCAACAATGATTGTTGTTTGGGCAACAGTGGTAGTTGCAGGGGTAGTGGGGATGGTTGTTGGGGCAGCGGTGGTGATTGTAGGAGCAGTTATGGAGGTTGTTTGAGCGGTAGTGGTGGTTGTAGGGGCAGTAATGGTGGTTGTTGGAGCAGTAATGGTGGTTGTAAGGGCAGTTATGGGGGTTGTTGGAGCAGTAGTGGTGGTTGTTGTAGCAGTAATGGTGGTTGTAGGGGCAGTAATGGTGGTTGTTGGAGCAGTAATGGTGGTTGTAAGGGCAGTTATGGGGGTTGTTGGAGCAGTAGTGGTGGTTGTTGTAGCAGTAATGGTGGTTGTTGGAGCAGTAATGGTGGTTGTTGGAGCAGTAATGGTGGTTGTAAGGGCAGTTATGGTGGTTGTTGGAGCAGTAATGGTGGTTGTAGGGGCAGTAATGGTGGTTGTAGGGGCAGTAATGGTGGTTGTTGGGGCAGTAATGGTGGTTGTAAGGGCAGTAATGGTGGTTGTAGGGGCAGTAATGGTGGTTGTAGGGGCAGTAATGGTGGTTGTTGGGGCAGTAATGGTGGTTGTAAGGGCAGTAATGGTGGTTGTAGGGGCAGTAATGGTGGTTGTTGGGGCAGTAATGGTGGTTGTTGGGGTGGTAATCGTGGTTGTTGGAGCAGTTGTGGTTGTTGTGATTTCTGCACAAGACAAAACACTGTGGTTACAAAATACACAGAGATTCTGTCATTATTTAGTTTATCAAATTAATCTTTCCCGCTTACACAGTGAGACCATACCTTGACAGGTTCGCCCAGGCCTTTCTGAATCATTGTTTTTGAATCCATCCATGCAAACACATGTGTAGGAGGCCCAGGTGTTGTTACATGTAGCCCACTGGGAACAGTCATTTTCCCCTGAAGCACATTCATCAAAATCTACAAAAAGCAAAATATTTGGCTCAGTAACTTAACAGTAACAGTAACTCAGGCTTGGTGTTGTTCTCTAGTATTGTACTGTATGACCCTGGCAGATTGTTTGTACTTGATAATCAGACAGTGCATTACATTTTAGTTTGTCTAAGAAATCTTAAATCTCTTGAGTGCCTTTTGATACAGCCATGAAAAGAATAGGATTAATCTTGACACAGGTTCATAAGGAGAAGTATGCAGTCTATGTTATACAGTTGATATGTTCTTCAAAGGAAAGATATGGATCAAATAGGACACCAAGATTTCTAATACAAGGGCTTTGTGAAATAGTGGAACAAGTTTTGTTCAGGGTGACATCATAAAATGTATTAATAAAGTGCTTTGGAGAATCCGTACTTCAGTTTTCCTAGAATATAAAAGTATTTCTGATGCATTCTTCCACTTTCACCAGCTGTGGCAGGCGTCCGGCTTAATGGAGATAAAGTTAATTATCATCTGCATAGAAATGAGAACCTTGTTTGTAACTATTAATGTACCAAGGGGCAACATGTAGATCGAGAAAAGGAAAAAGACCAAGCACAGATGCCTGTGGCACACTATAACTGACCTTTTTGTGATATGATGAAACAGTACTAACCTAGAGTAAGTAATCTAAACTAATTTCCATGTGTAAAATAAAACTTAGACTTTATTGTAAGTTACTTTTAATATAGTTAGACTATTCTTTGAAGCACTTCCTAGTCTTATACAGTACCTACCGGCCCTGGTCTGATTTTTAGACAACAAAATATAAAGAGACATACCAATTGTGCTGGTGTTGTTTTTATCCACGCTGAATTTGGTGCTGTTCATCAACGAATGCAGCAGAGCTGTGGAGACATTTCTGATGTCCTGGCTTTGACTGCTGTCGAAAATGATGATGAAGTTGACCACCACACTCCCTGAGGAAAAGCTTGTGATCTCGATTCTCACCTGGCCTGATTCCACCATGGCCTTCATCTCTGGAGACAGAGACTGGTAGATCTGTTGTAGTGGAAGTAAACAGCTCCACAGTAAGAATAATGATGGATAAGTGGGTGAAACAATATAACTTAATTAATTCAACTTTGGTAATTCATTGAAATAGACATGTTTACAGTGAGATCCCATTCTGTCACTGGGTTATCTTTGTAACACACCTACCTCCTCTGTAACACTGTCAGTGAGATTTTTGTAGGCCTGGCTGCTGGTGTTCTGCAGATCAGCAGTGAACTGGATGTTTGTAAGTCGGGCTGTAGCGTCAAGAGTCTGAGCATCTTCAAAGAAAAGTACACAAACATTTTCCACAATTAAATGTCAGCCCTCTCTTACCAGCCCAGGGCCAAAGCCTTCAATTGACTTCTCTTTTCTACATCTCTTTTCTCTTTTTAGCCATTAAGGTCAATTTTATCGCTTTACTTACTGTGAATAGTCATCAGTGGTTGCATCTAGGTTGTGAACTCCCACCACACAACTAAACTGCACAAAATGTATATTATAAAAAAGTCAACTTCATTTTTGTGCACAGATCTTACCAGTTTTGACTAACATATGAAGGGCGACTCCTTGGCTTCCACAGGAACAAGGCGTCACAGTAACATTGTAGAGCACCCCAGGCTGCAGTTCCCTCACCTCCATCATGGTCTGATTGGTGACCCAAGAATGAATGACCTCTGACCTTTTGCTTAGAACAACCTGGTAGGTCTGGTTTGTCTGAAACTGGCTGGACCAGTAGACACAGAAGGAGGTTCCAGTGACGTTAGCTGACCATACGCTGCTGATGCTGGGAGGAGCTGGAAGGTGGTGGTGGTAGCGGGGGAGAGACATTCAGGGTTATCAAATATTCATTCATCTTGGTTAAAGTATTAATTTGAAGTTAATTGGGAAATATGCATATTTCCTTTTATGCTGAGAGTTAAATGTTACTTTTCATTTAACTCTCAGCAAGAAAGCAAATAAGCATATTCTCCAAAATATCAAACCTTTAAAGATATCTACATCGGCCAATAATGTGATCAAAAAAGGTAAAGTAACGACATACACTATATTCCAATGCTCACCAGCACCTTTGAACTTAAATTATTTTGACTAAATCAATCGTTTCCTCTCAAAAAGGGACAATTTTGATTTGGACACAACGCCCACTACTTTGGCTGGTCAGTCAAGATGTGGGGATTTTAAGCCGCCTTGAGATAAATAAATAAAAATATTTCTTACAGCATGTGGTTGTTGGCAGAGTCGACTCTACAGTTGAGCTCATGCTGCTAGAAGGTGCAGAACTCATCCACTGAGCATGTGATGAATTATAAGGGACGGAGCTTGTATTACTCAGAGCTGTAGTCATGCTGGGCTCAGTAGAGTTGAAGATGCCCATGCTGCTATTACCCATGGGGTTATGTGTGCTGTTGGAAGCTGGGGTGCAGGTCGTGTTCGTGGGTGGAAGGCTGGTAAATGCTGGGGGCTCTGTTGTGGTCAACAGACTGACATCAGCTGGGAAGAGAGAACACAAGTTGCTGTTGGAAGCTTCTGACACAAAACGATGTGCGTGTGTGTCAGAGGAATATCGATTAGAAACTCTGCAGAACATACATCTTGCTTGTCTAGAGTGGCTGATAAAAGGAGTCAGGTTTTAACATCCCTTTGCTAAGTGTTCACCCAGGTTGTCACATTAAGTCCTGGTTCAAGCAGCTTCCATTGGCCTGAGGAACTACACATGTTGTGGCCTCTTGTGCATCTACATGGTTTCAAGTCAGTGATTTCTTCCTACAGGTTTGTTTGTGACAAAGACAAGGTTTTCATATTTTTATGTTTGTGTTTGATGAAACATTTCCTGTGGTTTTTTTTTACACATCTGTCAGTGTGGGTGACGACCTTTTCCCGGCTGTGTTTTTAGCATCGTTTCCTGAATTTCACCTTTTAGCAAGATAATGAGAATCTACGGTAATTCCCCCACGGTGTGACCCTGATACAAACATATGAGGATACACCCACGTAAACATCATTTACCCACAAAACAACATATAATATTCATGCCCACTCAGAACTAAAAATACCTAAGAGACAAATTGTTAACAAATATCCATGGCTTTATTATACAGACACTGACTAAAGATCAGAGACTTCAGTTCACAGCTTTGAGGCTTTACAAACAGATGTGCTTGTGTGATGTGCCGTTGTTCTTGTCTCTCAGCAACAGACACGCTGCCCTACACTGTTGGTGAAGGTTGCTAGGGCTCTAGCTCTAAGTCCTCTGCATTTTTGTGTTTTAATGACAGATGACAGATTAAAACTGATCATCAATCAGACATCATACAGTATAAGACAATGCTCTTTGTAGTATTTATTAAGTTTAAATATTCATTGTCGACTTTGAAAATTGTATTATGTTTATACTTATATATATTTTTATTTTCATAACAATATTTATCAAAAAGTATTAGGTCTCTTTAACAAGAAAATAGTGGGTGATAATTGCATTATAATGCACCAAATTATGTGGCTTTTCCATTAATCATTGCTAGATGATGTGAATTTATATAAATTTAAAAAATAACATTTTTATTAAATTTCTTTCTTTAAAAAAATATATTTGTTATTGATTGATCTCTGTATATCATTCTCAACTTATTTGGTTATACTATGAATTTTACTCCACACACAGAATAAGACAGCATGAAATGAAAAAAAACATCTTTAGGGCTTTGGTATAATATAGTATATAATTACTGCATATATCATAGTAAGTGGTATCAACCTGACGGTAGATGCATGGTACAAGGGGAGGTTATGTGACGTGATTACTGTCTGTAGTGGGTACACTACTTTGAAGTTTACCAGTGCAAGTGGCTCCAGGGTTGCTGGGGTCCACATCAATATATCCTTGGTGGCAGGCACAACGGTAGGAGCCCACCGTGTTGTTACAGTCTGCCTCAGGGGAACACTGACGAAGAACAGACTGTGCACACTCATCTACATCTGCGTTGCAAAAACAGACGGATGAAGAGGTTACACTGGACACACAATCACATGTTTATATGTTTATGCTTCAATTGTGAAAATTATTATTATTATTATTACATTTATTCTTTTTACAATAATAACAATTGCTTTTCTGATGATGAATGATAACCTAAAATATATGTATTCATTTATTTTTATTGTAATTTATAAGGAAATACAATTGCAATTACAGTACAAATACAATTGTGAAATTATAGACAAAACTTTTTACAAAATGTATTGTAAAGGTTTCACGCAAGAATTCACTCGTCTTCTTGTATCTTTGATTTAAAACGCTAAGAAATTCAGAAGTGGCTTAAAATAATTTAAAAGTACAATATCATGCTCTCAAAAAGCCATGAATTAAACGTGTGCTTATAGTGTAGACAAGGAAATGAATTATCTGTAAAAGGACGGCGATGTGAGCTTGTTACTGTGTCCTTGATGCAAATGTGAAAGTGTGTGTGTGTGTGTGTGTGTGTGTGTGTGCGTGTGTGTGCGTGCGTGTGTGTGCGTGCGTGTGTGTGCGTGTGAGTGTGCATGTGCGTGTGTGTATGTGTGTGCGTGTGTGTGCGTGTGTGCGTGTGTGTGCATGTGCGTGTGTGTGTGTGTGTGTGTGTGTGTGGCGCACTCGCTCTAGTGTTATTTTCCGCCATTGCAGGAAACATCCCACAGATGACTGTCACTCAAACACAAGTGGTGGGAGAAGGAAACTGTGGTGTGACTGAGTCATTCTTTCCTGAACACTGTGTTCTCTGCAACGTGAATCATTCTCAAAACTCTATAAGAATGGCATTTCTCTAAAGGGAAAAAAAGCCCACATAGCTTCACTGACATGTGAGTGCTGCTGTACAGTCGAGCGTGTTTCCTCACCTTCCACAGTTACGGATGACACCTCCTGTATGTGTTTGAGAAGGAGGTGCAGCTCTGATGTGACATTGGACAATGAAAGAGTAAAGTTGAAGTCGATCAGAAGCGAGGTGGCAGTTCTGTAGGGATGCACAGGCTGTGAGCTGAGGTAATAAACTGAAACATCGGACTGCAGAGCTCCAGTCACCTAGCATTAGAGATACAAAATGAATAAAAAAAACAAGATTAAAAAAAAAAAAATCTGGCTAGTGGTCTTGGCAGCAGAGTCTTCTTATATAAGCAGCAGAAGTCTTAATATCTGAAGTAGAAGCAGCATTAGTATTAGCAGTAGTGTTACCATCGCTTGAAGCAATCGTATGTGATTCAGATGGCCTCTATCACTGGACGTCAGTTGCTGGTAATCTGTCTTCACTGTCACCGTAGCATTAAAACGGTATCCTCCATTCTCAGAGTGATTTGCCGAGCCTGAAAGTTAAGTTAAAAGAACAAATTATAAGGAAAACACATAATTTCTCACTTAGTGGGATCTAGGGGGCTGTATGAAAATGATTGGTTCACCTTTAAAAAAGCAACGCCTTCCCCATCTAAAAGGCTACTGGCTAACATTAGCAAACTTTAGATAGATATAGCTGTGTAACCGGCATTACGAGTCAGAGCTTGGACCATGACAAACAACATTCTTTGCACTTCTTTGGTGAGGAGATAAAAAACAGGATGATTTCAGGGTTGGGGTGAAAAGACCCATCAATACGAATATACTTAGATGCATACTTTAAAATGAAATTTAAAAACAAACAATCAGCTCAACTAACTTGGATCACTGCAGAGAAAGCGACCAGATCTCTGGCAGCATTTTTGCCAGTCTGGGCAGTCCGTGTCCCACTCACAGCCCCCAGATCTGGAATCCAACCCTTCTGCAGTTGGACAGGATCCGGGCTTGGCAGTGAACTCAACACTCCTGTTTACCGCTTCATTCAAAGGAAATAACATGTTACAGGCCATATATTAGCGGCAAGATATTTGTAGCGGCACAGTTACTGTGCTTCCATCTGGTGTCTTGTACACAGTAGCGCACACTAAAAGGTCATGCTGATTACGTGTCTTTCTACAGCGTGTGATGTTATATCACATTTTATAACACTTGAACAAAGACACTTAAAATCTAAGCACAGACTGAATAATTGGTGCTATTTATTATCTTTGAACCCATTGATGGATATATGATGTGCAGTACACTCACGCAGCGCACAGTAACGACCAACTTGTACATAGCCATGGCAGCATCTGGTCACCTGCTCCATCACTGCCTTGTACTCAGTCTGATGGGTCATCCTGTAAAGTGTGACTGTGCATGTCTGCAAGGGTACCCAGCCACCACAAAGCTTTGTCACAGTAAAGGGGACCGTATGCATCACCAGGAAGCTCACATTTCTCGTCTCATTGTGAAGACATAGATGGTAGCCAGCAGCAGACAGGCTGTTTCCTAGAATCAAATATACCTTGTCAATATTAGTGTTTGTTAAGTTTCTGTAGTAGTTAGTCTCCGGCTGCATTACATCAGATTGTACATTTTGAATTCTTGATTTTGACTTACTCATAAAGTAACCTATAACACAACACATGCATGCATAATAAAAGCAGAGAAAGGAAAAAAATGTAAATCCTTACAAATTGCGTATTCTGTTGTGGCAATATATCAATTTCATGTTAATCCGTCATCTGCGTAGAGGCCTACCTTCATGCACAGTGTTTTGTCCCCTACAGAGAGCCAGCAGGGCCGTCGCCACCCAGATGGAGAGCATCCAACTCATTTTTCACAGATCAAAATCCCAACCACATATTTAACGATCACATTGTACGTGCATGTTTCTCTTTGAGATGATGCTAACTCACTGTTCAAGGCGTACTCAAAGACTAAATCCTCTGTGGCTCTGTCTTTCTCCTCCCCTCATTGCACCATCAGTCCCTAATGGATCACACAATCCCAGCAGCCAGCAGGTAAGTGTTAGGTTTTGACAATATTTGGAGTTGCATTTGTCAGTGTAGTAAAATTACATTAATCTTTGCAAAAATATTACAATATTCAGACAAGTTGATGCCTTGCATTGTGATGGCATAAGCTCATGACAAGCTAGTGAATCACTATACAACAAAGAGAAAAAACCTTTAGTTTTCACAAGGGAAGCTCCGGCCTCGCTTTTATTTTTGTATAATAAATAGGTCGTCATTTCACTCATTCTTTGGTGGTGTCAGTAAACATGTTTATGATGCCAGGGTTAGATATGTGGGATGGGAGGAGTCAACGTCCCTAATGACTTGGTTTCCACACAGGTAACCATGGCACTGGCAGCTATGTTGCTGGCATTAACAGCCTGTGTCAGCCATTAATGTCAGGTGAGAAGGAGTGAGAACTTCCCTACCATTTTCCCACATGTCTTCTTTCTCATTATATGAAGGAACAGCGGGGTGCTTTGGCTGTCAAAGAAAAGTTCTAAAGAAAGACATTCATGTTTAATGAAAGACAATTCTACAGGTATTCTTTTGAATCTAGTGTCCTTCTTCATTTTTGTAAATGTAGTGATTAATGTAATGGTGATGTTAATGAGGTGTAAAAATGTGCCTGATTAAACTTCCTTCAGTCATTAAGAGATAATGACTGAGTGCATGCTGACGCGCTGGACCGTGTGGATGGGGGGAGGTTTACAGGCTGAGTCAACTAAGGTCACTACGGATTAAAGGTTCTCTGTGTAACTTTCAGAAAACCTTTGTTTTTAGCGACACCTGTGGCTGTAAGGGAACTGCAGTCAGCATCAGCATCCGGCATGCTCGCACATAGCCATGAAGTTCTGGTCAGAACAGTGAGACTGAACATAATTGACTGGCATCATGTTGGTATAATGCTGTAAAATTAATTACAATCATATTTACAATAATACTAGCTTGCTGTTTGCAAATCGCTCCCTCAGTCAGCACGACGAAGCCACCGACGGCAGATTCATGCCGCGCAGCCTAGCCACAGCCAGCTTAGGTTTCTAACATTAGCTGGACCAGGGCAGCGGCCAACCTTAGGTCCATCTCCGGGCCGCTGCTGCAGACGTTAGCTGACTCCTTTTAACTATCACAGTTGGCTCTATAATAAGAGGAGAGGTGAGGGACTCAGGAGCACGTTAAACGTCAAAACCTTTGAATTTTCACAGAAAATCCTTCCCCAACCTTTAGATACAGTAGCAGTCAGTCCACAGGCTGTTCAGGGAACAAATCAGGGAAGGTCTCCATTTTGAAGTGCTGTCCCACTCTTGCCTGAATATTATTACCCATATTAAGGATCCAGTACCCAGTCTTCACAGTCGAACTGTGACTTGAGTGCATTGTGTCTTATTTTTGATTTGTCATGAGACTGTTGCCAGGTACTGCAGCTGACGAGGCTTACGGGGAACGGGCCTGTAGGCCAAATAAACAGCAACAAGTCCCCACTGGATGCCAGTAATGACACACACCTACTGCTATGACTTCCATTCAATCACAGACCTAATTGGTTTCACTGGGGCTGGGGGAGAGTTCAGTTACAGTACATGCATATTATATCTGCATGTCACAGTGAGTTTCAACGTGAAAATGTGTGGTTCTTCTCCATCAAACTAAATAAATAATAGATAGAAAATCACTAGTCTCAACTCGTGCCCTGTTTACTTTAATATATGTGACCCTACAACAAGCTAATAAGAGCTACAAACTAATTTAAACTATACTTAAATAATTCCAGAACAATGCTCTAGTACACTGTCAATCACAATATGGTGTGTACCTTTAATTAGCTACCTTTGACCATAATAAAAAAAAATGCGAGAAACAGCAAATTCACAGCTAATAAGAAAAATATGACCTATCCCTTTAAATTAGCTTCAGCGCCATGTCTCCCGTAAGCCCCGCCTCCTGGTCCTTCACCAGCCTATCAGAACGCAGTGCACGTGACGAGCGTTCTTTGCGATGACCTCATCCCTGGTGTGGGATGACGTCAAATTCAAGATGGATGGAATCACGACCAGCGCGCAGAAACCTACACAACAGTGAATAAAGTCCCGGCTGTGCGGAGGAAAGACCGTATTTACGACGGGCAGGGTAAGTGTAGACACACTACCAAAGTTACCGTTAAGCAACATTAGCGGGGAGGGTGGAACAGAGTTGGTAGAGTGCTGTTAAGGACACGTTTTTTCCTTTTCCTCCCTGACGTAACTCGAAAGGGGGCTTGTGCTGCTGTAAAAACCCTGACCAGCTACAAGCTATGTCGCTGCCAACAAGTACGCCGTGTCAGGCTGGGTCGAACCGTTTTTTGAGGTGGGAAAAACCTCCTTCCACATGGGAAGCGGGTATAATTTACTCCCTCCACTCTAACCGCGTCTGTCTGCACCGACTGTGTTTTTATTCCGGGATTACCGCGGGGGAGTACACTGAAACGCGCTCAACTTTCCCCCTCTTGGTGTGATGGAGCCGTTAAAACCAAACGAGTGCAGCCTCGCTTCTGTCGCCATTTACCCTCAGAAAATGAGAAACTCGTGACTGTTTTTCTAAACTGAAAGTGTTTTTTTGGGTTGGAGAAGTTATGTGTCATGAGACGTTGAGCCACGTCGCATGTAAAATCTAACGCTCAAAGCCTCACTCGGCTTCCTCCCAGAAAACTGACACGGCCGAAGATCCGCCGTTCGCTTAACGTGGACCGCGAGTTCGGATGACAACCGGGCTCGTTTTTGATGAATGAATAACGCTTCTGCCCATGAGATGAGCCTAATTTAACAAGTGTCTACACAAGCAACACGATTTCCGGTCACCATTTTCAAAATAAACGCCCAAAGGAGCAACGTGCGTGGTTTAGGAGAAAGCTAGGTCTGTGAAAACCCTATAAATCTAAAAATCACCTGTAGCAGGAGCAGATGCAGTTGTTCTTATTATATGTATTTGGAAAAGGTGACTCAAATGCACCTAATTGAGGATTTTCACTTAATGCTCTGTAATACCTGTTTTACGCAGCAATAGCTATGTGCCAGACAGTGATTAATACAAACCCCACTGAATGAATTGTTGTGTTACTGGATAATGTAAACACATGCACACAGAGTTAAAATTCATTCGGTCTCTTACAACAACCCTACCTTCATAAAGGGTCGACAGCACCCCAAACTACAACCTCCAATATAATTGGAGGGAAAATTGGGGAATTTGACTCACACAGCTCTAAATAAGCTGGTGTATTACACTGCATTAAGATTTAGCTAGGTATACCACCGTTAATTATATTACTAAACAAATAATGCTTTGCCCTCTAACTGTCCAGTCATCATTTGTTTTGCCTACACACAGGCTACCCTGACTTGTCGGTGTATGTCAGCGGTGTATGTCTCCAACCGTTACTATCAAAGAGCAAAACTATAGTTTCTTGTGGTAATGAAATTATAGAATGACAATAAAGAACATTTTATTCCTATTATAACCTGTTATACTTTTTTTTTTTTTGTTCACTAATTTCTCACCACATAACAAGCATACATGTAAGCCATCCACCTTGGCAGTGAAAGCAAAATAAATGAGCCGTAAACGCAGGATGTGGCGCATATTTAATTTTCACACAAATAAAAATAATAATAACTTGGACTCCAATATAACAGGTGTTCCCTACGTACGACTGTCCACTGTGCAAAAAAAACACGTTACGTATTTGCATGTTATTTTTTTGGCAAGGCTACAGGGGGCCACTGAAAAGGGGCAGAGGAGCCGCATGCGGCCCAAGAGCCGCAGGTTGCAGACCCCTGGTGTAGGTAGACTATATGGTTAGGTTGTTAGGGTTATATGAGAACTGCAGACATGTTTTTCAGCTGAAAACAAATCATGTTATCTAATGTTAATCGACAGTTGATATTCTAATGAAAAACGTGCTTGAATTAAAATAAGACGGTAAAGGGTTGCTTGTGAAGATGCCAATACAATATTATCTATCATTTCTATCAAGGTAACTATACGTGGTTTTAAGTTACCGCCTTAACAATACAGCAGAGGTTTACATATACTTGCTGTTTTTCTTATCTTTCTATAAAAAATATTATAGAAATCCCAAAACCGTGTGCACAATTATTTCTTAAGTGCTGTAGTGATTTAAGTGTACCTGAAACTAAAACAGACACCCTTGTGTATCTAATAAACTGGTAATCTATTGTGCATTGCAGTGTAACAACAATATTCTCAATGTCTACATTACCACTACACAGGAGGAGACTGTTTTATGTGAAAACGGTCCCCAACACAGGGTTTTTCCCAAGAGAATAGTTGAGGCTAGGTAGTCAACCAGCCAGATCCTGATGCATCTCGTCTCACACTTGGCTTAATTAGCAGTGACAGCCTCAACAATAGTCACATGGGTTACATAAATGGGCTTTGCTACATGGCATACCACCTCTGCTCTTTTCTTTCACGCTAATGTTTTATTTCATGAAAGCGTATCAAACATGTTATGCTGTATAAGATGTGGAGGGGATATTTGTGAGCCGGCCCACATCTGAATCCTTTCATTTAAAAACTAACTTTAAACTTCCTGCATCTGTCTGTCATTGAGGGTGACTTGACAGAACTGCATTTCTACCTTCTGTCTGCTAACATGATGTCATGTCCATACACTCGCTGCATTTGTCTTTCTGTGTACTGATGTAATCTAACACTACTGTACATTACCATGAGTATGATTACTTCAAACAGTTTTCAACTGTTTTCACATAGACCACACACTTAGTAAGATGCATAGTCATTTCTCAAATTAAGTAATCCTAAATTAAGAAATCTATCCAAATACCATTTTGCTGCTTCTTGTTGGCTTTACTTATTATCAGGTGGCAGGTGATATCTTATAATTTATATCAAAATATAGTAAAACGCTATAGTGGGTTGTTCTGTCAAGAGTTGTTCTATTAGAATTAGAACTGTTACCTTTCTACATATTACAACATTTTTTATATTCTGTTTCGAGGCTTTAAATGTGTACTGATTTTATAATAGATGTTAATTATTGTTTGACGTTATATTTAACCCATCATTACCTATTTATTTTTTAACGTGTTAGCACAATTGGTATGTTTGGCTGGATTAACTATAATAAAAGGCTACTATCATATACTGATATAATGTAAATTCACAGAGCACAAACCTCTGATACTGATGGTGTTGTTACATGATAAATGATAAGACTAATAGACGCAGGCATAGGTTATTAAAATGTAAATCCGGTGCGAAATAATCTCATGGTCTTTTTCGGCACTTGCACACATCAAATAAGCCATCAAGAGTTGCTAACAGTCGGGCGTTGCTAACAGTGGTTAGCTCGGGGCAGTACAGTGAAGGCATTAAAACGTCTTTATTTAACCACTAATACTGCTCAAAATAACAGCAAACCTCTGCAGCAGCATGAGAAGAGTCCCTACACAGAAAACAAAGCACCAACAACATAGTTCGAGAACCTGGAGTTTATTAAAAGAGTGTTTTAATGACTTACCCACTGGCCCCTGTACCAGCTCCTCTCATAGTAAAGTCCATTCAAGTGGATTACCAAAGTAAATCCCAAAGGAAGAAGCCCATTGGTGCTTTGTTTTCTGTGTAGGGACTCTTCTCATGCTGCTGCAGAGGTTTGGTGTTTTTTGGAGCAGTATTAGTGGTTAAAAAAGCAGTTTTAATGCCTTCATCGTACTGCCCCGAGCTAATCAGTGTTAGCCACATCCGGCTGTTAGCGACTCTACCGGATTTCTCTGTTAATAGTTCATACATGAAATAAACTGTCTCGACGGCTTATGCGATGTGTGCACGTGTTGAAAAAGACCATGGGATGCGCCGGAATTACATTTTAAGAAAGCAACAGGGCAGGTACATGATCTCCAGTTGACTATTATTATATGTATGCATGTGCCTGTTCATGCACATCTCTACACTTAATATTTACATTCCTTTTTGTATTTACAATCCTGAGTTTAAATGTCATCCTGTCATCTTGTCTTTCAGCGATGGAGAGCCTAGTGCATTACAGCAATCCCTCCCATGCCCTCTCAGTGTTAGGGGCTCTGAACGAGCAGCGCCTGCGGGGCCAGATGTGTGATGTAGTTCTGGTTGTAGCGGACCAGAGGTACCAGGCCCATAAGAGTGTTCTGGCTGCCACCAGTGAGTATTTCCAGTCTCTGTTCACACGGATGGACGCAGAGTTACTAAAAGTTGTAAACCTGGACTTCTGTGAGCCTGACGCCTTTGAGATAGTGTTGAATTACATTTACTCCTCCTCACTTTTTGTGGACAAAGATAGCCTGGCAGCCATTCAAGAGCTAGGCTACAGTCTTGGAATCCCTTTCCTCACCAACATTGTGTCAGCAAGGCCCCATGCATCCTACTGTGTGTCCAGAAAAAGGCTTTCGTTTTCAGAAGGGGATGAGAATGATTTCCAGACAAGGAGCGTCATTGTACGTCGGGTCCGGAATGACACAACCCATCCCTCTCGCTCGAGTTATCAGAGGAAAACATCAGAGAGAACATCATCATCTCCCCACTCTATAAGAGAGTCAGCTCAGCCTCCATCAGAACACAACTCGCATGAATCAGTCAGAAACTCTGAATCCATCAGCAGGAAATCATCTGAACAGAGTGAAGTTGCTGAAAGGAAGTCGATCTATCCATACAGCTCTATATTAAAAGGGAATTCATCACGCGTCACATCTGTAAGGCCCCAGCTGACATCATCAGTGTCTTTCAGTGATGCTGAAGTGCAGCACATCCGGCTGCAGTCCGACACTGACCAGGACACTCAAGAGGAGAATGAGGAGCTGGGGCCCCGCTATCACACCAAAGTGCCCTTTCAGGGACAGGCCACCGAGCCTAGCCAGACCATTGACAGGAGCGGGCCACTCATAAAAAGCCTACTCCGAAGATCGTTATCCATGGACAGCCCTGTTCCGGTCTTCTCACCCACACTGGAGCTCAAGGAGCTGCAAAATCGTGAGCAGTCAGTTGTTAAAATGGCGTCAAAAGCATCCGGGACACAAACATCTGCTCACAACGGCAAGTCTCCCCTGGTTCTCAGGTCAAAGTACCCCAGCAGGTATGATGAAAAAACTCAGGTAGAACGGGAGGTCAGTGTGAAAGATGAGCCCAGCAGTCCACTCGCTGACCCCATGGACATTGTTCGAATCACAGTTGGAGATGCATTGCCAGTCAATCTTAAAAACTTTCAAACAAATTTTGACCAAGGTTCCAGGCCAGACTTCAATCCTTTTGGGAAAAGAAAGGACAGGCCAGACAATAGAAGGTACCCGTTTAAGAAGAGCAAAATATTTAAAGAACATAGCCTCTTCCCTCTCGATGGGAACATGTCAGAAACAGTACCTCAGATTGCCAGCAGCGACTCCAATGAAAACTGCGAGGAGCCACCTCACAACAAGATTTTCAAATGCTGGAACTGTTTAAAGGTTTTCAGGTCAAGCGCTGGACTACATCGCCATGTAAATATGTATCACAACCCTGAAAAGCCGTATGCTTGTGACATCTGCCACAAGCGTTTCCATACCAACTTTAAAGTGTGGACTCACTGCCAAACTCAGCACGGAGTTGTACAAAACCCAGCTTCATCCTCCAGCTCCTCTGTACTGGATGATAAATTTCAGAAGAAGTTGATAGATATTGTGCGAGAGAGGGAAATAAAGAAAGCCTTACTTTGGAAGTTAAAGAGGAATAAGCAGGGTTTGCAGTCTCCTGCGCTCACCAAAAAGAGATCAAGGCCTAGCTTCATATGTCCTTACTGTGGGAAAGTATTTGTGTTCCAGTCTCAGTACAGACAGCATTTAAGGACACACCCTGCTGAAAAAGATGACCAGGACACAGCGAACGAGAGCATCTGCTACCAGGAGCAGGATGAGAACATTCAACAGAAGAACACAGACACTGGTGTTTACTCCTGTAGACTTTGTAATATAAAGCTGTCTTCACTCTTTGAGCAGGGCGACCACGAGAGGGGATGTCGACATGCAACCGTATGCCCCTACTGTGGCCTGCGATTTTCAAGTCCAATGGTCAAGAAGGACCACGAGGCACATTGTAAGTACAAGAAACTGACGTGCCTGGAATGCATGCGGACCTTCAAATCCTCCTTCAGCATATGGCGCCACCAGGTGGAAGTCCACAACCACAACATGATGACAGTTAAAGACCAGATTCACCTGAACCAACAAGAGAACAATGAAGAGGCATCTGAAATGCTCGGAGAGGAGCATTACAGTGATGAGCCTCTAGCACCGGGGAGCTCAAGAGAGATCATGAGTTACAGTGACTCCTCAGGTCCACCCATGTACGACTCAGAAGACTCCTCATCCTATGTGCCTGAGGACCTGAGCATGGGCCATCATGGCAAGCTGGTGGTGAAAGAAGAGCCATTAGAGGAGGCAGTGAGTGAGATGGAAAATATAGAGACTGCCAAATTAGGGCCCGAAGAACCTGGTGTGTGGCCATGCGAGAAATGCGGAAATCTTTTCAGCTCTCGCAAAGACCTGGAACGACACCAGGAGCTGCTATGTCACATCAAACCGTTCATTTGTCACATCTGCAACAAAGCCTTCAGGACCAACTTCCGCCTTTGGAGCCACTTCCAGTCCCACATGCCGACTGCTAACGAACCTGGAGCCAAAGAGATCGACAGAGACCCCTCACCTCTGTCTCCCTCCCCTCCCACGACCCCTCAGAGCTCTGAACGTCCCCCCCCACAAGCCTCCATGCTCAAATCTACCCAGGCGGCGCCAGTTGCCGAGGAGTCCAGCAGCCCAGAGCCGTGTGGCTCATCAGTAAGCAAGACGATGAGGCCTGATTTAGAACGGCAACCCAGCAGCCACAGCCCTCTGTCAAGGTCAAACAGCATGGAGAATGCAGGTGGCCCTCAGGAATCCGACACACTCTTTTACCATGCACCGTCTCTCTCTGCCCTGACGTTTAAGAGGCAGTACATGTGCAAACTCTGTCACAGGACCTTCAAGTCGGCCTTTAGTCTCTGGAGCCATGAGCAGAGTCATAGCCACGTGTAAGCATCAGACAAGTATAGTGCATTTCTCTTGAGAGACAATACTTAATATTAGAATAATCACACCTCAGCCTACAAAAGGAAGACTTTGAATGTATAGCTTATGTGCTTGCCTCCAATGTCATATATATTGAAGTGGCCATGTTCATTAGAGGTGTAAACGTGAATGTGCAATCAAGTACTAGATTCCTGTGAGACGAGATGATTATAACTGGCTTTGTTTCCTTTTTAAAATGAGCTGTAAGCATTTATCTATTTTAAACCTATTTTAGTTGTCTACTTGTATCTACCTATCCAAGTGTTTTGGGAAAACAAGGTACAGAGTTGAACCCTTTACTTGTACCACTTTTGACTCGAAGGTACAGTAACAACTAGGGCTGTACCAAATAGTTCGAAGCTTCATTCATAACATTGGCATTTAAATTCTAAATCAACAATTAAATATTGTGCTTTGTTTGCATGTCCACTCTGTTCCTGCACAGTTTCAGATAAACATTAGGCTGTACTAGTATAGTATTATACTATTTAGGACTGGGTGATAATTCAATATCATTTATCATCTTTCAATGCAATCAATGTCATTAAAATATCTTATGGAGATTTTGTGAGAAATAATAATATAATACTTCTCAGAAAATGTTATGTGCAGTACCAGAGGAAGTATCTTTTAAGAATAGCAGTTTTGATTTTATAATCAAACTTTACAGTTGAGTGTGATTAACAGCAACCGAACTGCATTACAGCAATATTTTAATCATTTGGATGACACTTGTTGTTCATTATGTTCTGATCGTTGCACGTTATGTACGTTTTGCACTAAAGTTCTTAATAAAATGAGAAAATAATTCACACGGGGGTACACAAAACATAGGCTGTATCACATTTTTATTTCATAAAGACTATTTATTTCTTAAATTATATTTGAAATTGCCTTTATTAGGATAGAAGATTTTGGCCATATCACCCAGCTCCGATACTATTACTGTTTTTAGAATCTAATACAGTGGTGGCTGCGTAGGCTTCTTACATTCGTAAAATCGTAGTATAATGGTGCTATAAGCCTTAGGGCGCAGTTGTTATTTTAATATTATTTTATGCTCTTATTGGATTAGTATGCTGTCTGCATATATTCATGTTGATGGAGTTATATTCATTAAAGAAAGCCGATTTAATAAACACCAAATAAAAGAGTGACTCATTCGAGCCAATAAAGCACTTTATTCAATTTGTGGATTTAGTCTGAAGATGATTCATTTTTAAACGTTATGGGTGATGACATTGTAAAATATGACAATGGACATTCAGAGCTTCGTTTAAAAACCTCAATTAGATTTTATTTTTCCAAGAGACTCGGTACAGCCCTATCGACTTTATACATTGTTTTCTCAGTGTGGAAAAAGTGTGTGACATTTTTAGAGGCTAAAGTCGAATTAAAGAGTAGTGCTTTTTGCTGTTGTATCAGATCTATCTCTTGGTGTGATAGACATCCCTTTGGACAATATTGGTGGCCTCAACAATGTTTTCAATATGCACTTTGTTACACAGTTTGATTCTGTTAGAGAGGGACGTGGTCCGAAGTGTTTGCTTGGACCCTTTTACTGACCAAGGTTTTAGGCTGCAGAATGAAAAAGGATAAATAGGTCCAGCAGTTCCTGTTTTATTGCTTTATACTTAGCATTACTTTGCATTAGTTTTCTCATATTTCAGTGTCTTATTGCCTTTGCACCATTTTGGGTCTATTGAAGAAGACTGTGAGTATACTACAGTTCTATCACAAACTGTACATCACACACACACCTCAGATACCTGTTGTTTTAGGCCCAGCATTTCATTTATGTAATTTATCTTCCTCTATACTAGCCTGGTGACTATTCTTTATGTATATACGAATGAATCAGACCGTGCAATCATCAGTTATAAGATTTGAGAGCGTTTTTTTAACAGGTAAATTACTAAAAAGCATTCTTAATGTTGCTGAGCTCATTTGTAAAAGGTGCTCACACCAGCTTACCAGTGCAAATGGGGACATGGACAGGGAACATAACATGCTGCGCTGATTTGATAGTATCCTTTACTAGATAAAATCATTCAAGTATATTTGGCTCTTTTCCTCAGCTGCTAGAAATTGATCTAAAATATTTACAGCAAGAATGTATATTAAAAAAAAGCACACTGCAGTATAGTAATGCAATGTATGGCTATTCTCAAATATAAAACAATAAATATGACAAGTGTAATGTTCATTTGTTGAACATTAGACACAAAGATCACCACCCCAGCGCAACGCCAGTGTGGTAATTAACTGAGCTTTACAATGCTTTAATGGCCTTATGCAATATTTTCTCAATATTATTTTACACAAAAGCACAATAGTTTCAGATGATGTATGACTCAGGCTTTTCAAGATGAGTGAAGCATGAGAAAGCAAATCTTTTATTCTATGAATGGTGAGAAAGTGTCCCTGCTTCCTAGAGATTTCTTCAAAAGATTGTGTTGATTGTAATCCAATTGTATTCTTGTACAAGTATATAGTTCTGCTTTGGCTCGGTGGATTAGACCTCCGTCATAAATTATTACCATTGCTACAATTTTGGGAAATGTTGCATTCAAAGAGTGCTCAACACAAACTGGGAATTTGTTTTCCTGTCAATGAGCAACAGGAGCTGCATAGTGATGTTCAGTTCTCTGGAGAAGTTCTGTATTGATACTAGTGCTCTTAATTTCTTGTGGTAAGAACATTCTGAAAGTCTCACAGAGATGATTGGAGTTGTGTATATGGAAGTGTTTGTATCCTCGATTTTGTACCAATTTTGTTAGTAAAAACAGAAGTTTGATCTTTTTAGTATTCCTGTGCTCTCACTGCAATAACGAATATTTGTATCCGCATTGGTTGCATTATTGTTGCTTTTGAAAATTTGCAGCTGTTTTGTGTTAGATTTTTCTACTGTTTTTGTGCTTCGATTCTGTAATAAAGAGTAACAATGGAGTAAATATACATCCCTTTGTGGAATTGAAATCATTTTGGTGAATTATATTGTGCCCTGCAGCTCATTTAAAGCAAACATTTCCGTACATTTACAGTAGAGATACACCGATCGATACCCGGGTCGAATATCTGCTCCGATACTGACTAATCAACAGTCATTTGTGTTTTATTAAGATCAGACACAGCAAGTGAATTAAGCCATTGTTTGTCAGATTTCAGGCAGCTGCTATATTTTATATTTCAAAATATCTGTGTGCAATGCACTTCACAGGGAAGTGTTATTTATTTATTTTTGATGCTAGTGTGTTATTTATTAATAAATAATATTAAGTACATTTATATCTGTGCTAATTTGTTACACAAGGCTCAATGTTTATGTCAAGCCTGATGCCTTCACTCACATGGCAAAGTATACGGTTCATTCATTCAACAGTAATATCGGATCGGTATCGGCTGTTCCGCTCAGCCCGGGTATCGGAATCAGATTGGATCGGTGCATCTCTGATTTACAGGACTTTCCGTAACGCTCAGTGAGCTTGTTTGATGTCCCGTAACTTACTCTTATTTGAAATTGACGCACTGGAGCTCTGAAATGCCTCTTTACACCAATACACTATTATTTAAACCAGGGATACTCAACTTGCTTTGCCTGGGGGCCAGTTTGCTTGGGGGGGTCCCTTTTCTGTTTTTAGGCACTATGGCACTTTATTTACATTCAAAGAACAAAAACAAATCTCAGTCTAAATCAATTTATTTTCATCAAAATTAGGAAATGGTCAGAGGTCCACCTATTACAGGCCACATTTGGGCCATGGGCCGTAATTTGAGTGTCCAAACCATATTCACTTTATGAATTTGTTGCGACTTCTCGTCCCCAACTCTTTCAACTTTTGCATACTGCCTCAGTACGTCAAATCAGACACAAGGACGACAGTGTGCAGTATTAACATGATCAGAAATATATAGGCCTTGGATAAATATATATATATATATATTTTTTTTTTAAGTCATTCTATGTGGCTGGTGAGGCAGAGATAAGTTTGACTACTATCTGCGTAACTACGGTATGTGACACACAGGTTATCCTGTTGGCAGACAACCCTGAGCCGGCGGGATGTTTTTCAAGCTGTGGGCCACTGTGACAATTTCTGGCTGGAAATTGGGGAGTGAACTTAGGAGGTGCTTGCTTTAATTTGGAAAAATGGCCAACTGGAAATCCTGTCCTGCCCATGTGTAAGGTCACATTCTCCGTGAAATGTAGTGCAGAGAGGAAGTTTTCACATAGATGAGGAAATCTGCTCACAAACTCAGCCATATGTTTTGCATAAAGAGAGAAAAAAAAAAATTGGTTTTATCATACGACCCAGTCTTGTGAGTTTCTCTTTGCCAGCAGCTGTTTTATCATCTCAAACATTGGTATAGGTTTACAGAATATTTCATTTGGAAGAGTTACTGATAGCCGATTATGTGTACCATCAGTTACAATGAACATTTATTGTCAAATATTAACAATAATTTACAGATTTACATCATCCGCAACACAACTTTTGAAAGAATTGAACTGATAAAGTGTTGTTTTCTACTTTGTACATTGAAGATGGTGGAAGGAAAAGATCATTTGGAAAGAGACAGTTTGTAAAAACACAATATCATAATAAAGATTCTTAAGATACAAGCAAAATGAAACCACAGCAGAGACATCCAAAAGAAACAAATTAGGTGCTTACACTGACACTGCTTCATTGTAGCAGTAGTAGAGTCAGGCATG
Organism: Echiichthys vipera; assembly: GCF_963691815.1. Taxonomy (NCBI): domain Eukaryota; kingdom Metazoa; phylum Chordata; class Actinopteri; order Perciformes; family Trachinidae; genus Echiichthys; species Echiichthys vipera. Next base: position 23,686,094 of record NC_139839.1, on the reverse strand, counting down.
ACTATAAATACAGTTATGGATAAAATCATCCGTATCTTTCTTCTCTCTGTCTTGGAGCGTCCTCACAGTGCCAGGGTGTCTTTAATCAGCCGTCTCATTGTCGTGCTGACAGAGGTGCCCAGAGAGTCTGTGATCTGGTATGTGATTTTGTAAAGGTAGGGCTGTACATCTTTGAGACTGGTGTCGAAAACATTGTCCACTTCAGACTGGGTGGGCATCTTTGGCAGGTATTCGTGGCGGTTTATGACCTCAACCACATTGATCACCTTTTCGCCCAGCTTCTCGCCCACTTTCTCCCTGCAGATCTGTCTCTCCTGCTCATTGGCCAGGTTGACAACGTTGACCTTGATGCTCCACACTTCCCAGGGAATACACTCGTCGGAAAAGGGCCAGCGAGACTTCTTCTTCTGGTAAAACTCCAGGGAGATTTGCCCCATGCCATCGCTGCCAGAGTTGCTCAAACCATCCTGCAACCAAAGCATATGATAAAATCGTCAAATTATAGGCCTGCCTAAGCCTTACAGTCAACAATCACACGCTGAAACCACCAATTACCTTGAATTCAGACACAGCTTTCCTGATCACTCTGTCCAGCTCCTCCGAGGACACCCGCACGAAGGTGAAATCGATGAAGTCACAGTCGATGTCTAGTGTGCCCACGGTACCTATGGAGTAGGTGCCCTCCTTTTTGTAGTGAAATTTCCCGGAGCTGCGATGCAGTAAAATTGTGTGCAGCAACGCCAGCATAGCTTCTTCCACCTGCCTCGCCTCCACTGTTACTTCAAGAACTTCGGAGCGGCAATTCATGATGAACTGATCGTTGTGTCCAAGTACGGAACACGACCCGAGGAGGATGATGGTGGCCGTTGAGTCCCAGCTCGAGCCTCGATCACGTTAGGTGACGAAGCTATACTTTGTTTACCTCCACGAATGGGCGTGGCCTATCCCCCACAGTGTATTACGGTATATGAAAATGCAAAATAGTATTTTTGATAAAGGCTAACCTACCTCCAAATGTAATGTGTGTGAACTAAGCACAGGGACATTGTGGCAAACGCTAGCTAAGTGTTCGCTACAAATGGGACAGGAAGTAAATGCAGAAATGATGACAACAAGGCATTCTACGGCAAGTCGCGAGGTTCAGGTCACTGTTTTGGAGTCGTTTTTTCTTAAAGGCGTCATTTTTATTGGGGCTTACTTAATCTAATATAGAACTAAACCGCACTCCTGTTTGAAACAAACTTTACAGATACAACACTTTGGTCTCGGTTGGGAAATACGTCGCTGGCGAATTTTGGCACGAGCGCCTGACAACGAACTCTCGCAAACTGTCGCGGTGCATTCTGGGACTTATAGTTTGTGCCACATATCCGTTTAGGAACGACAACTTTGTACAGTCAGACGGAGCTGCAGAGAGGCTCCAGCTGTGGCGACAACAGCGCTCTTCGCTTTCAGGATGTTTCTCCCGGGACTCGTGTTCAGTATCTGGATATCTTAACAGACTCTGGATATAAGTTATATGTGGGAAACTTTGGCGACTCCATAGCTAATGAAGAACAGCTAGTTAAGCGAACCGTGGCGAAGATTAGCTAACTGAGCTAACAGCCAATGAGAGGAGGAGAGTGCGCTTTTCTGCAGGTTTACTTGAAGCCAGAGAACACATTCAGCTCTTTAACACTGCTCTAGGTCTCTGTCACCAGCTTGCGTAGTTTGAGACATCTCCATGGCTCTTTAAAGCTACTGTGGAGTGTACTGCAGCATGGATCACAGTAAGCAGAATGTGTTTTGGGGGTTGAGATCTGTGCTGTTGTCAGCTATGGGAAATTGCTTCCATTGATTTGGACGTTCCCCGATCAAATACCTACTATGAGGTCGCCAGGATCTTTCTCTGAGGAGGCGTGTTAAGCTGTGATCACCGTTTTCGTTCGCAAAGAATGTCCGACTTTGAAAGTTCCGGTTCATATTTTGGTTTGGGGGATCCGCAGTGGCTATGCATGGTCACACTTTTCTTCGCGTCCCTGGTTACTCTCGTACTGTATTTCGTACAGTATTATCAACAATGGGGCGTAGGGAGTAAGCAGACCGCAGCAGAGGACAATGCGGCGAAGGAGGAAGCCGCGGCTCTGCTGGGATGGGCGCTGTCACTGAAAAGCTGGAAAAGTCAGTGGAGAGGAGCTTGGTGCAGGGCTTTGAATGAGCAAGCAAGGAAGCGTGGGGTAAGTCTCATGACCACCGAGCCACCCCTGTACTCCGTGGCAGGCAGGTGACTCCAATAAAAGTGCCTGTTGAAATGACCTGGATCATCTCACGTGTCCTTTGTCAGGTCTTTCTACATCAACAGTCTCACTCTACTCTGGCTTGTTTTTAATATGCACCTTCCTTTTTCCATCACCCTTGAACCATCAGCGTTGTCTTCTATTCCTAGGCATTATCAAGTCACAACAGTCCAGACCATTGCTCATTTATTGCCAACAACTTGCTCTGTGAGATGTGTAATAGACGTTTGCTGTTTGAATGTGTCCATCCTCTTCCTCCTCAGAGTCCTGTTCTGCTGACATTTGAAGAGGACGATCTCGAGGCATCAGAGCTCACGGTCAGCCGAGTGTCCAGCTTTCAGAAGTCTGCCAGAAACAAGGTACCCTGATCATAAAGTCTTTTAGTACTGGAGAACAGAGGGGCTTTTTTCTGGGAGAAATCTGGATGAATGAGACTATTGTTGAGTGCCGGTGCTGTGTGGTTTTTATCCGGGTTATTGCAACAGACACTTATAGATTCGGAACTTCCTTGTTTATGTACATTATTGACAAATTTGCCCTTCAAATCAATCTCCCCTTCTCTAATTCAGTGGAGAAGGAGCTACTCTATGACCAGTGCTGCAGTAGACAAGCACTGACTCATCAACTCCCCAGCTTTGGTACAGACATTTCCCCCATTCATTTCAATTTGGCAAATGAATCTACCTGGCATTTTCATGTGTCCACATGTTCATTACGTAAATGAACACTTGAAACAATTGTATGAGGCTTCTTTTATCATACTGTTTGTAAACAGCCCCCAGAGGACTTTTATTTTTTCAGAGGGGGTCAGATAGGGACAGATTGCTTGTTGTGTTGCTGGTCTGGTCCGTTTTGCGGTTCTCCCAATGCAAACTCAGCCCTTTCTTTGTGACCGTCGTGATATGGAGCAAAATACCAGGTGCTCTGTTGTTGAACGCGGGGAGTTTAATGAACAGAGGCTTATTTTGACCCACACACTGCGTATGTGTGTGTGCGTGCGTGCATGTGCTCTAAGAAGCTTACATAGCTGTCGAGCTCAGCACTGAGGAGGAGCAGGCAGACAGGAATGCACCAGCACCTATGTTTATGCTAAGGTTTCCCCTGACAGTGATCTAATACCCGACTGGACGCAAACACACCCACCCTCTACGAAAATCAGGATGAATGCAATGAATACATGTGTTTCAAAGAAGAGGACATGCATAATTATGCGGTTATTTACTATTTACAGATGGATTCCATTGCAGTGAAAGCGATTTATTGTACACAAGATGATTGAATTTGCTGATAATGCATTTGAAAGCTGGTACAGATGTTCTTTTTTCACAGTGTGAACTTTATCAAAGGCAGATGTGTTGCTTCTTTTATTTCAGTCTGTTTGTGCTGTATGTTTCTTGCGTAACACTTCACAGACGCAGTAACAAGAATGTATTAGCAATGAATCCTTCTAGTTCCTTTTACACAAGGAAAGACATCCAACACCTTACAGTTAGGGCTGAGCAATAATGATAATTCATCATCTTTCAATGGAATTGTATTGTGACAAAATCATATATCAAGGCATCGTACAGTTACAGTTATCGTACAGTCAGCACATTAAGACAAATCTTTCAGAAAGTGTAAAAAATTTAAATTCCTGAGGGAATATCATTTGAAAATTGCAGCTTTGTATTTATAATCAAAGTTGTCGTTTTGCCCAGTACGGCGCCCATATATATATATATCTATATCTATCTATATCTCATCAAAACGATATAAAATTGTCTGTTGTGTATAGATTTTTCTATATTGTTTCTATTTTGATAAACAGCTGAACCATGTTACAGCAATATTAACATCATTTGGACGACAGGTTATGTTGTAACCTTTCCATATGATGTTAATTTTGCACTAAAGTTCCTAATAAAATGAGAAAAGGCTTATTACTTTTCATTTGTCAACTTTTATATTCACATGGGAGCATACAACAATAGGCTTTACTATGTGGTTAATACATATACCGTAGACTACTTATTTATTGAATTGCCAGGAACCATGCTAAATCGTGATTAATATCATTATCAAGATATAAAATTACCAATATGAGATTTTGGCCATATTACCCACCTCGACCTTACGATTTAGAACAAATTCTAGTTTCCCTTTCCATTTGAGTTGGTTTCATTTGACATGTTACTCCATGTGAGTCAAAGGTAAATGCTGTCACTGCTTTAGCTCCAGCATTCTCAGTATATTTATAATACGCTAATGCCTCACTCTGTCTTCCCAACAGGCCGCTTCCTGCAGTGTGGTTGGGGAGAAGCTCCAGTTCTGTCTCAGTGCAGCACAGACAGCCATGGCCACAGCAGATCCTTGTAAATACACAGTGTGTGTAGCTCCACTGGAGCTGCAGGTAAGTGCTCTTTAGTTGGCCTTAAGGCCTCTATTAAAGTCGCGAGGTTCATGAAAGTAAACAATACTCATTCTTTTTTTTGTGAATGTCCCTTTAACACTGAGGCGTCTGAAGATAGAGTTACATCCTTTGGAAGATTTGTTTTTGGTGAATGGGAGAGTTTATTGGACAGGATGTGCTGCCCAGCTTTGGCTCACTTCTGGCAGGAGTCTTAGATTAAATGGTTTGGGTATCATTGTGTGCTTGGCAAATGTCCCGAAGACCTCATTAAAATCACCGTCAGGCCCATTTCCAGTAAGGCTGGCCCAGGCCCAAGTTACAAAACAAATTACCAATGACTACCTTGTTCGTACCTGGAAAATGCAGTAATTTCTCTTGCGTATCATTCCAGAATCTGACTGGGCTAAGCTCTCTGTAGAATATTCCTATGACTGTATCAGCCTGTCCTAACACTCAGATGAAGTATTCAAAGTGAGTCAAAGGCGATGTGTTGGGATATGTACTGTTATGGGTAGTGTGCTAAGCTTTCATCCTGTTCTTAGTTTCAGTGTTAAATCTTCCCCAAAGTATGGATACAAGCTGCTATAAGCCAACCCAATTGTATTAAGGCTATTTTTAAACCAATAAGGTGCTTGTCACCCCTGCTGAACTCATTGTGCCATAAGTACAACCTGAGTGAGAGACTGGAAAGCTAAAGTCAGGATTAGAGTGGGAGCACTTTTGTTTTGGTTGTGGATCAGTTGTTGTGGCAGGAACATAAAGGAAGCCTCTCGTCTCCTTTTCACTGGGATTGTTTCAGCTTAGCCTGGAAAAGTCAGAGAGCCCTTTCAAAAGTCTCCATCCATCCGCTGGAACGCTTGTTGGCGTTTGACTGAGATCCATGCTAGAATGGTCCTGGCCCGTCATGTAGTGCTGGGATATGTGGACCAGAAGTCCCGGGCATTTACAGTCCGTGGACATAATGATACACCCAGTTCACTGTGGTGGGCTGCTGAGTTTTCTTTGTCTGTTAACACACTAACTGCACCACATGGCCTGTTGCATGTGATGTAACATGCAGTAACTCCACAATCACATTAGAGCCAGACCGACGTATCGGTATTGGCGTATATGTTGTCCGATATACGGCAATAAAAAATATTTTTTACTGAACATATAATGCTGAAACGAGTGCTTTAGAAAGTGTGTCATGTAGCTTTTTATTTTATGCTTATTTATTCTTTATTGAGATTGTCAGCAATTGACCAAATCGAACATGATGTTTATTTACAGATTTATTTTAATGTTATTTCTTCTTTATTCTCAGTGTTCTTTTCTAGGATTGGTTGATATCGTAATAACGTTTAATAATGTTGAAAATTTTAATAAAGTCATTTGATTATGAAAGCAACCTTCTGATGATCAGTCGCACAGTACACAAAGAAATGGTCTGTTTTTATTCCAGCTCAAAAATTCAATGTATCAACTTTTCCTGGTAATCAATCGGTGTAGGCCTCAAAAATCCCATTTTGGTCAGGTCATAATTTTTACATATCTGTCGTATAACAGGCACTTCTCTCTTGTCAGTGTTAGTCAGGTGATGGTTATGGTACATTTATAATATTTAGTTAGCTACATCTTGACAAACTATTTCAGTTCATGTGGACTTGTGGATGGAGTTTGGAGTATTATGCTAACAGCTTTCCTGTCCCTGCTGTTTGTCTGAACTGATCCGAGTCTTATCAATGCAGGCTGTGATCTTGTCCTTCTGGATCCATCGAAGCATTCTCATTGCGGTCTGATGAGGCCTTTGTTTGGTGTCACAGAGGCGGTTGTTCAGTCTTACACTGGAATCCAGGCATGCTGGGACAGGATGGCCCCGTCTGTTTTCTGTCTCTCTCTTCTTCTTCTTTCACTTTCTCTCTCTTGGATAAACTTGGACTTGAAGTGGTAGAGGCATTCCAGCTTCCTTAAAAGAAAATTAACAAAATGTTCATGTAATTAGTGGTATCCAAGATAATAACCACCAAGAACACCAACTCCAACACTAATTATTTAGTACAAAAATTCTCACATCAGACCGTACAAATGAATCCCATTGCAGATTAGTTTCTAGAATAGATAGGCAGAATAATTTATCCAAGATATGACAGTGTCTTCAGTGTTAGAACCTAACAAATCTGGCTGCTACTGAGTCAACAAATTGATGCATAATGTCTCATGTTGTGAAAACGGGTCCAATGGTGACAATTTTACGCTTTCTCAGTGGTTTGATATTTTGACATTTGAGTCATTAGACAACATAACCACAGCAACAGACTGATTTATTTCTAAATGAGGGGCCAATAGTTCACTTGAACGTAATTATGAAGCAGTTAGAGTTGCAGAACAAGAATCCTCTGATTTAATTCCCCTCAATTCATTTACTACTAACTCGTGCTCCATACGTATGTTGCTTGATATCCCGAGAACAAGTGTTGCTGTTGTAAATGCCACTTGTATGTAATCTGTTTTTAAATATAACTGTAGGTTTACTATAAGTGAAGCTGATGAGCTCCGTATGACCTGTGTTCAACATGATTTTCTCTCCAGCTTGACCTGCAGATGCAGGAAGCAGACGATAAGGTCAAGGTGAGCTGGGGAGTATCTCACCTGGAGACAGGGGAGCTGCAGGTGACGCCCACTTTCACCCAGGTAATTTAACACACTGACATAAAGGGAAATGTTCCACTGTACCAAAACAAAAAAAAATTGACTGTCCAATATGTTCTAAAACCAGACTGTGGGTCATCCAAATACTAAACCTATCCAGTGATAGTCCAGATCATCTCACTGATCTCCATTGCTAAGGCATGCTCAATTACAATTAGAAACTATATTATTTTACTATATTATCTTTTTCTGAATCTGAAATCCCCTCTTTTTGTCAGGACAATGCCAACACTTCCAGTGTAGCAGCCGTAAAGCATCAGTTGAGGCAGCTGTTGTGTGCGACACGTCCCTCTGTGTTGCTGAGCTGCAGGCCTGCGCAGGCCTCAGAGGTCAAGGTGAGTCCTGCATTGATGCATTACATCTTAAGAGCTACCACAAAGCCATGCCATGCAGGCAAGAGTGTGCAAGTTTGTCATACCATTGTTTGCCGTATGCTGACTTAGCAACCATAATCAATATTGTTCTAGCGGCAGTGGATCAAATGGCAGTGTGAGAATACTGTGAAAGGGCTCGCTCGTAGTGATGAACCTATAAAGAAACATAAACCTAAATCCACATCTCCCCTCTGCTTTACAGAGCTTTATAGTGAGTTTCAGCTCATTGTTTAGCTGTCCGACACACAACTTTACTGTTTTGGTTCACTCTCACCGCTCTCATAGCGCTGCTTTCAGCCATATCAGGCAGCTGGTTTCAGTGGAAAAGACCCAGGCTCTAATATCTGTACCCCACCTGCTCAGCAGCAAACAGCAGACAGACACAGTTAGAGACTAGCTGGTAAACACAGTGGAGCATTTTGCTGCTAAGGAGACAGATATTCTGTCTTTGCTGTGTTGTGTGTGTTTGCAACTTTTTTCTGCAGCCAAGTGTTTTAATCTGTACTTTTATATTAAAGTCTCACAGGGCAGCTAATCAGGACGGGCATCATACTGAGCTATTTTGGTGGCACATACTTCTCAAGGGTTGTTGCTAGGGATGCACCGATCCGATATTAAGATCAGATAACGGTCCTTAAATCGGTCCAAATGAGTTGGATCGGGTATCGGATAATTAACCAGATCCATGGAGCGATCGGTTAAATTGTCATGAGCGGCGGGTTTGCAGCATGCCGGCTGACTCACAGCTAACACCAGCAACAACAAGGAGCGAGCAAAGACTCTGCTGTATGCAGGTATTTCAGCATCGTGTGAACATACAAACGTACACAAAGTCCGTGCTATGATTTTCTTTTATTAATAGTTTGGAAAAATTACAATCAGCATGAATGCTAAAATTTAAAATGCTGTAGACGTGCTAGCACAGTTCCTGTTTTTTTCACATGAACCAACAGCAGTTTTAATGAAGTTTCACCTGTCCAAATGTTACATATTCAAATCAACATATAGACATGAATCCTTTAGGTAGAGCAGAGAAAAATAAGAGCTAAAGGACAAACCTGTGCTTTTCCTTAACATCATCACAACTACGGCAAGTCTGAGTGGACAAACGGCGCTGCACCGTCAAAACTCTGCCAACTCTCTTAGAGGGGCAGCACATTGTTATTTTTGTTACTTTGGTATCAGGTTCACCTGCCTGTCCACCTTTTGAATTCCTGTTTGCACGTAATATTCACAAATAGTTCCATTACTGTTTGTTATTTAAGTTACTTTATTCTCAGGTTCAGTCACATTTGATTATAATTCATTTTCTTCTTAATTTTAAGAAGTTTAAGCCGGTGCACAATTGTTTATTTTAATAACAAATGACTAAATAAATAACAATTCAGCGCATTCTTACTTATGTGTTAATTTGTTACATTTTGTTTTACAAAGTTAGGGAAGTAATGTCTAAGTCAAGCCTGATGCCGTTAGTCTCTTCCACGAGGTGAGGTGTACAGTTTATTCATTCAACAACAGTATCGGGTCGGTATCAGGTATCGACCGATATGCAAAGCCCAGGTATCGTATCAAGACTGAAAAAGTTGGATCGGTGCATCCCTAGTTATTGCAGTAATGTTAAACCTAATAAGCTACTGTGTCTCCACGATCATGTAAAAGATTCATAATCGAGCATGTGATCAAGGTCAAATTAAAGCCTGCACTGATGTGTAAAGAGTTTGTTATGCTGACATGCATTTGGAAAGCTTTTTACTGATGTGCTCTTTGCCCACCCATCACATGATGTCATGCATTCCTGCTTTTATCATTTGTCATAAATATTGACAGATGCAAGACATCACAGTCCAAAGTGTTTTTCCCTGATATGAAATGAAGAAAAGCAGGAAAATTGTCCACTTGAGAAGAACCAACCAGGGATTGTTTGAAAAGTTATCAAATCAGATTCCTTTGTGTAGTTATAAACATGTATGATCTTTTTGGTCTTTCAAGGTTATAATGAAAATCCTCTGTAAATCATACACAGTGATCACTTCCTGTCAGCAAAGCTGTTAACGTACTCGGTCATCCCCAGAATTAGGGATGCACCCATTTATCAGCTGATTAGTAACGTGACGGCCGATATTCATCTAGTTGACTATGATTGGCCTTTCTGCAAATAAGATGACAGTTCATCTGCTCTGTTGCATCAGTTATGCAGCTTAAAGGTGCTCAAACTACTGGAAAAGAGCAGTCTTTTCACAGCCACTTGCATTGTGCTTATTCAAAGACATTGTAATGAAATGCTGAGGGACTCTTTTTATATTGAAGATATATTTGTTTCCCTGGCACAAAAGCAAGAGTACATAACAATAAAAACAAATTGGCTATCGGCCAAATTGTTATTTTAAACATTGATATCAATATCGGCCCAGAATTCAACAATCGGTGCATCTCTACACAAAATATTATGAATATGTCCGGGATCCTAAGACAAGCTAGCAGAAATTTCATTCTCCCATAAATGTTTTTTATTTTGATACTTCACCATTTACATAGTGTAGGTAGCCTCTGAGACTCCAGATTAGATTTATACCAATCAATATTTTAAAAATATGATCTGTTTTTATTGTAAAAAGGGTACTTTTTTTTTTACATGGTTGTCTTTAATGTTCCGGCCAGTCAGATCAACATTGTTGAGTTATTTACCTGCTATGGTTTCTCCAATAGGAGGCACACCACAATGTGGTTTCACCCCCAAAACCCCCCCGAGCCCATGACTGGAAGCTGCTGGTTAAGAACATCCGGGTGACGCTGACTCAGGAGGAGGATGCTGCAGGTTGGTATAGTCTCCTTAGAAAGTTAGGGCTACCCCAGTTTGATGAAACAGCTGCAGCTTGTGTCTTCTGTCCTGAGCTCATAAACTACCCTCAGCCCTCTGTACCTTATGGCCACAGTGGTCTGCTCACACCTGCATCGTACTCATAACTCTGGTTTTAATTTGTTTTAAAGGGATGCAAACCTTTTACGGTTCTGTAAATGATGTGTTTGATATGTTTTTCGAGCCTCTGTCAAAAGCGTAAGCCTAAATACACTGTATAAATGTATGCACCTGCAAGTCTAAAGCAAAAAGGCAAGGACCTCCGATTGGCTGTTGGTGTTGTCAGCATTATTGACGAGCAACAGCAGCAACCAGCATTAACTGACTCTGCTGATTCAAGATTAATGAGCTCCATTCATCAGCCTTCTTCGCACTAATCATATTTACCTGAGGTCCTGCACAGCAACCTGAGACCAAACACAAAGTCCAGTCCGCCTTACAAATAAAGAAACCCCTACATTCTCAAATCAGTATTTTTAAGGCACTTATTTAACAACTTCCATCTCCTTGGGCATATGAAACTGTTAGCAAGTACATTGGTTATATATTATGCCTATGCTCTGTCAAGAAAGTGGCAGGAGATGTGTTTTTATTCAGTAAGACGCCATGGAAACAATATTACCCAACAGTCACACAAGCTCAGATGAATAGTTTTGAGAAATGCACTTTGCTCTCTTGTTGAGAGTCATATCCAATATCGGTCTGTTCAATAAGAAGCTCAACTCATATATATTGTCTGTTTAATCTGTACATAAACCCTTTTGTAAAAATGACATGTTGTGGTTTTATGATAATGGTTATGTGCCGGACTATTTCCTGGCAGGGCACAGCGGCTTCCTGTCCAGTGACTTTGTAAACTCCAATAATAACATTTAATTACATAATCAGTCCAGGATATAGAAAAGGGTTTTACAGAAGTAAACAAAAGAGGCTGCGTTTGGTAAATGAGCTTAATAGCCTGCTGGTTCTATTTGTGTCAGAGGCAACTGTTACACTGGTGGGACATTTTCCAGGTCACTTATTTCATCAATTCAAGCCAATAATATTCCTTACATATCAGGACTTTAAAAGCTCAGATCAGGGTAGGGTTTAGTCCTATTCATAGCTCATATTTCTCATTCTTTCTGGATGTAATCCAGCAATGTCAACTTTATTTAAAACAAGACATATAATGGAGTAACATACATTCTGTTATAGTTGATCATATTCTCCTCACATGGGATAAGTGTGACTAATTTTATACACTGAGAGCCCAACCACACAGAGACGCGTTTTCCTGTAACTGCACAACTTTTGTATCGTTTTGGCCGACCATCCACAAGGGGTCTGCGTTATCGGAGCCTCAAGACGGTGAAACCTCATACTTTGATGCCGTCATCGCCCCACCTCCCACCTCCAACCTCTAACCTCGCGGCGTCACATAACAACAACAGTGCTGCTGCGTTCGAGGAGAGAGACGTACCCACAGACTGTTTACTGAACTGGACTCTGAGTCACATGCAAGGGAATGAATTAGTCCGACCCAATATTTGTCTCTTTTTCCTGATGGTCTGAATGAGTCGCTAAATTTGTAGCTTGTCACTTTTTTATAAATAAAGTTGCTAAGAAGGTGTAAAGAAATGTGACAGTAACTGCAGAGTGATACAAGCTTTAACATCAGTGTCCAAAACACCACAAAAGTCTCCAATAACACCAGAATATGGCGCTAGATTTGTTTCTTGTCGCTTTTGACGAGAAAAAAAAGCCAGTGTTTGTACACAGCACTTCTCCGTCTCTTCTTCTCCGTTGGTGTATTTCTGTGGCAGAGTCACAGTCCACATACAGGTCTGGCATGTGTACTACAGCGTCTTGAGTCAGTTTCAACAGTTTTGTGTGGACGCAGCTATTTCTTGAGCCGAGGCCTTGTGGAGAAAAAAACTTGGCTGTATATTATAAATACACTCACATTATTATCACTGCACCCTGTGTGGTGTCAGCCATGAAACTAGAGGACAAGATTTTATGAGAGGCTAATAAAATGCCCAGTTTTACACCGTAACATCATGCAAAACAACTTTGTTTTGGTAGTGTCTGTGCTGAGTCATTCTCTGATTGTCAGTCAGTGGTTCTCAGAACTCCAGACATCCTCTTTCAGTATTCTGTCCCACGCTTGATATTTTACTGCAGAGACATGATGCAGCGTTCAACACTTCATTATCACTTCTCTATTCTTTAAGTGAAAAACTGTTAAACTTAGCTTAATTTGTGAGACTTCCTGTGGGCCAGAAGCCAGATCCAGAGCTGCTGCAGTGGATGTTCTGTCTTTAAGGCTTTTGCTGATGTCGTGTTCACTAAGATACAGCGCTAACACAATTTTGGAGCCAGGCCCATGGCTAATAAAGTTAAGTTTAAGTGCTCCATGAAATAAGCTTCACAGGATGTGTCCAAAGCAAATCTTGCAGCAGCACATTTGATGTGATCAGTCAATAGATATTAGAATTAATTTGTGGTTGGATCTTGAATCACACAGTTTGGGTTTGATCTCCTGTGATGCTTACTGTTTTCTGCTGTGTTTGTAGGCGGCATGAATCCTCTGTGTGTAATGCACTTAGACGATCCTCCACAGAAGTTCAACACCTCTGTTTTGAAGAACACAGCCAATCCTGCCTGGGACCAGCCGTTCATCTTGTAAGTTTTACCACAGAGCACTGCAAACAGGCACTGCCTTTCTGTTTATTCATCAACATCTCTAATGCATTTTCTTTCTTTCTCTGAATATCCCTTTGTTCTGCTATGTCATCAGTGAATTGAATGGACGATCAAAAGAGCTCAATATTCAGTTAATGAATGATGGGCAACCTCAAGAGAGTAAGGAAATGACTTTTTCCACCTTTTGATATTTCTCCTTCTTTAATTCACATGTTTTGGTGTAACCAGACTAAAGTCAGTGTGTTTGTCTTTCCTAGGTTCATTACTTGGTCAGGTTTCAGTGCCTTTTGATCTTGTAAAAAAGCAGCCCAAAGGACAGCAAACATTTGCACTTGTGACCAAAGACGTAGTGACTGGATCCATTACTACTGATGTAAGACCCCAATGTTGTCTCAATATCAACAGATAGTTTAGTCCTTTTCACCTGTCAGATTTTTTTACTTACACAATACCAGAATATTGACTATGCGGAATTGTGTGCTTCAGTTTACCTACCTGGAGCCCAGTGAGGTGAGGTCCTGGCACCCTCCCACCCCAGCCTCCAATAAGAGAGTGGAGATGGACCGTACAGTCATGCCATGTGGCACGGTGGTCACCACCATCACCGCGGTGAAGAGCAAGCCGGGTCGACCACTCCCTCTTAACTTAGGTACAGCACCGCAAACTGAGAAGACATACCCCATAATTCATATACCCACAAGATGTAGTACAGGGAGGCCCGTGGAGACGTATTGATGTTGAGATAATACTGTAATATTGACATCTATTTACAAATCCCTGAATATGGCATCACCATAAAAAAGCTGTACAATCATTCTGAAAGATCCTGCTAGAACATATTAAACATAAGCATATTTAGCGATGCTAGCAGCATATGTATGGGTGTCGCTGTACGTATTATACCTACCATCGCATGTTAACATTGTCACAGTTGTCATGGTACCATGCAGATGTTAGCATTTAGCCTCAGTTCAGCCTCACAGAGCAGCTAGCGTAAGTATTCTTGTTGGGTCCTAACACTTTGGAAACCAAAACAATGCAAACCATAAATGGAGTAATTCAAGGTTTCTGTATGATACCTGTAAAACGTGATTATACGTACAGTTCAATCTCTAGAGATGAAAATGCTTGAAACGTCTAATTTAGCATGCCATTCCAAGAGTTTACAGGAGTACAAGTGGCAAATGTGTCCATTAGCTCTAAAATCATAGAAACACTACATCACCATATATGCCAGCAGACTGAGTAAGAAAGCCAGCAACATACTCCGGGATTACACACACCTGGAAACACTGGTGTTGGATCTAAGTGCCCTGAACACTAAACGGTTCAGGGCACTTAGATCCAACACCAGCAGGATGAGTTTTTACCCCATAGCTGTCCAGGTATTGTGCATGCCGGCCCATCGTCATGTTGTAATGGCCTATTGGGACAATGAATATAGAACACAGCCATCAGTAAAGTTGTTTATTCCTAGTATGACAAGTCAAAAAGTCTGCAGAGAAGAAGGCCTGTTAGTGGGCCGCAGCTAAAATTTCAGTATTTTTTTCCAAATTTATAATGCACATGGTCAAATCCTAAACATTTATGTTTTGAACTTCCATCATACCCATGAAGCAGTGGATAAAGCTAACTTTGTGCTCCACAGATCCTGCCCAGAAAGCAGTGGTCAGCAGGCCCAAGCTGTCGGAGCGGCGTGTGTCAGAACAGCCGTCCATGATGGGGGCCACAGTCAGCAAGGCCTTGTCCTCTTCTGATACCGAGCTGCTGATGCTCAATGGCACGGACCCGGTGGCCGAGGCCGCCATCAGACAACTTCACCAGTCTGCCAAACAGAAGCTCAAGTCCCCAGTGAAGAAGAGTACCATCATCATCTCTGGCATCGCCAAAGTAAGGATGAGTTCAAACACCAGAGAATTATACTGCTTCATCTAAATCCTATGCAGGTTACAGGGCTGGACCGGGGGGAAAAAATCGTCTGGCATTTTGGCCTAGACTGACTGACCACAATTGATCACACAAGTCTGAGGGCGCACTCACACTGTCCATTTGTACCAGGCCCAAGCACACTTCACGGCTAAAGTCTAGTTGGTTTGATCAGTGTGAGTACCACTGTACACACTTGCCGGCCGCGGACATGTTGAGAGAGGTGGGCTTTTGAAAAGCACAGATGCACATGTACGGGCACAAGCCAGTTTATATATATTTATATGCATTCGTTCACCGTGACGGACATTTAAAAAGATGCACCAAATGGTTCGTCAGATGAAAACAGTCTGGGGGGGGGGGGGGGGGGTCACCCTAAAGCACGGGGCACACCCTAAAGCACGGGGCACAGTACAAATGGACAGTGTGAGTGCGCCATAAGTCACCTAACCATCAGATGCACACATACAAACACACACAAATGACAGTTGTGTCAGCCTGAAAAGGTAAGTTCGGCCCCCGAGAAAGGGCCAATTTTGCCCTGTAGGGTGACGACGACTGGCTGGTCCTTTTTTTTAACGAAATCAATTTCCACCAACACCTTTTCAGCGTTTGTGTTCCCTAACCTGTTGATTTTGACAGATCTTAAAGGAAACATTGCGTCACTCATTTCTTCATTAAAACTGGGCCTTCCACTAGAAAAAACCACCACTGCCGTCCTCCCGCCTGACATTAAAAGACAGGTGAACACGGGTCCTCTGAGCTGCAAATGCAAATAGTTGGTCATTTATGATGCCAGAGGAAGTATTTGCATGAAAAAAATGCAAATGTTAAACCAAAGGAAATCTGACTTAACTAGGAACTGATTTTAAAGATGAAAATTTGCTTAATTTCCCAGACGCCCTTGTCTCAGGATGATGAGCTAGCTCTGATGGCTGGCTACGCTGCAGCAATGGACGCCTCGATGTCAGAGGGCAGCTCTACTCAGGATGTGACCACGGCGATTGCATCAGGGGCCAGTAGCCCTCCAGACATGTCTGAGCCCCAGGAAGGCCCCAGTGGAATAGGCCGGCCTCCAGAGGACTGGGAGAGCCAAACCGGAGAGGAACTAGACCATACGTCGCTATCCATGTGTGTGTCTGAGGCAAGCTGCAAGAAGAGAAGAGGTAAGGGGTCACAGAGGGACTCACTGACCACCTGACGCCATGAGTAACCGTGAACATGGTGACCTAGCTGGTCTTTGTAAGTGTGTTGTTCTGTAAAACGCTATACATGGTTATATAAATGTTCTTCGTTGGTGCTGTTTCATGGCCGTTTGTTGCATTGGTGATGGAGCCTGTTTTTATCTTCTTTCCTCTCTTTCCCTCCAACTGTCTCAACCTTTCCTTTTTGAACTATCACCACTGCCATCTTAGAGGAAAGCAGTGCTAAGCACACATTAAGTCCAGATGAGTAAGTTGTTTCATGAGTTACTTGTAGTATCCTTGGTAGTCTAGTATGTGTAGTTTCTGCTAGATATCAGTAGAGTAGATATATTTTTCTGCAATGTCAAATTCATTTATTTTCAGTTCATGTAAAATAGATAAAAGCCGATCATAAAGTTCCTCTGTTTTTCAGCTTTAGAACTAGAAGACGTGTTATGGGGCTGCACAATATCGACAAAGTCCTGTGAATATTTCTCCGGGGGGGGGGGGGGGGGGCTGGAGGGGGCTGGAGGGGGCTGGAGGGGGCTGGAGGGGGCTGGAGCCGATCCCAGCTGACATTGCGCGTGCCGCCCACTTTCAGAAAATCAGAAAATATCATTTTATTTTAAGGTCACAAATGAATCCAAATGAAATCAATTACATTTTACATTCAGGGTGCTTAGAAAAGGACAAATGAAATGTAAACAAAAGGGATGTGGGACCTTCCTGTCATCCTTACAAAAATACATAACAAATACCATAAAATATGCAGTATTAAATGTTTCTATTATTCCTGCCTCATCTGCAGACTGAACCGTTGCATCTTGCCGATGAGAGGCTGTGGGTAGGGGCGGTGCGCTTTGGTTGGTAACGGTCTCTGGATATTTTGTGTTTTAAACTGGTGCTGTGTTTAAGCAACGTATCGTGTTTGAATTGCTGTTGCTGTTTCCTTTGTCATTAATGATGTTATTTATAGTCCATAGTGTTTTTATTGTTTTATATCAACCTAATCTAATTAGGGCCGGGGGATAATTCAGTAAGCTCATTTATAAAGTTTGAATTAATCAATATGAAAAAATCAAAGACATTTCGTGAAAAACTATTACGTTGTCTAAATCGACACTAACAAGCACATTTACTCGAACCTCTCAGAAAATGTCATCCATAATATCTGAGGGAACATCGCTTGAAAATAGTTTTGTTTTTTTAATTAAACTTCATTAGATCACAGGTCAATGTGACTTACATCGACTGGATTACTTAACCCACGGTTTACTTAGGTGAGCACATATCGTGAGATAAAGTCCTTCTTCATATGAAAGAAGGAAATAGAATAAGGAAGATTTACTGCCAAAGCAATAGAAAAATGTCAGATTTTTATATGTGATTTCTATCGCAAAGACAAAAAAAAACAACAGGCATAGCACATTCAGGCAACATTTACATCATTTGGACAATGCTTTACGCTCTGATCCTTGCGTGTCATTTTCGTTTGGCGCAACAATTCTTAATTAAATGAGAAAATTCTCAGTACTATTCATTTGTCATGTATTTAATTCACACTGGAGTTTACAACAATAGGCTTTATCATGTGTTTATTTCATGCAGACTACTTGTTTATACAGAAAACATGCTATGTCCTGACAAATAGTTAACGGGATAGATGATTTTGGCTGAATGTCCCAGTCCATAATCTAATCCATAGTTCTTTGCAGATCCCAGAAATGTGCTGAAGGGTAAGGTTGGACTCATCCTCTGCTCTCTTCTGGTACAGTTCAGTCCATCAGCTGGTGATTTAAAGTGATGACCGTTTTTGTTTCAGTGTTTCCCACTGTGATTGTCACTATCCAAAGCTTGACAGAGCTCTTTTACAAAGGAAAGACTGGAAGTCAAAGTTAGAATATATTTTTCCAACCGGTCCTGTTCGTGCCAGATTTAATCCCCATCAGTAATCAACAATTTCCGACTAACACAAATTCTGTGCCACTGCTGCTTCAAATACTTCACATGAAAATTGTACATGCCTAATGTTTCTATTTGGCCTTCAGTTGTGTCATCCTGACATCACAATGAATATTTCCTGTGCTTTGCTTCCCCACTACAGGCAGCTTCCTTCAGAAGAGTGCCAAGCTCTTCTTCCGGCGCCGTCACCAGCGCAAGGACCCGGGGATGAGCCAGTCACACAATGACCTGGTTTACCTGGAGTCCCCAGCCGCAGTGGAGCGGGCCAGCCGAACAGCCACACTTAGCCGCATGCTCAACCGCAAGAGTAAGAAGAGCAAAGCCAACGGCTCTACCTCCATGGGGGAGCCACATGCGTGACGCCCCTCTTCCCCCTCTCACCTCAGTCCCTTCTACAACAACCACCATCACCACCTCAAACTTGCACTGGCAAACTTCCTGGCTAACCTACTCCCCCTAATGCCCAACCTGCATACTGGGGCTCCTGCATTGTGAATGGGAAAGCAATGCAGATGGAAAAATATCCTCTTAAACGGCCATTTCCTGCTTCCTATAAGAAGCAGATATTCCACCAAAAGCAAGTGTGTGTGTGTGTGTGTGTGTGTGTGCGTGTGTTAATTGAAGGTCTCCTGTCTTGGATTAATGAGTTTTAAGAGGATATTATTTTGCATGTTCGTTTTATCTAATTTTATGCAGCATTTTGAAATCTTTTAAGTGCTTTTGTGGCCTTGTTACAGACAGAAGGGACTGACGTGAGCTGTCACTCTTTACCTCACTGACACTGAGGGTGAGGAGCAAACTCTCCCTGCTGTAATCCGTAAATTTCCTACGGTGGACCGACAGGACCAAAGATGAAGAGCAGAGTGGTGTTTGTATGATTTGCACAATTGTAGTATCTTTATTTAAAGTGCAATGACAGGAGCTACTCTTGTGATAGAGATTCATGTTAAAAGCATTCACAAAGGGAGACGGTCATTTCACTGCACGACCGGTGCAAGTGGGATATAGTAAAACGACTACTTTAACACTAATACTATGAAATATGGTGTTTATAGCAATTCATTTGAAATCATTGTAATTGTATCCCACATAGGAAAAGATCAGAACTACAGCTATATGTAATGTGCATATGAAAGCTGTAAAACAAAGCTATCTGCAGAAATGCCAGCCATATGTCTAACAAAGATATCAGAAGCAGTCATGTGACTGGCATCTACAGAGGTCGTGTTATCTCACAGCACACCATTATCATAAGTTACCACCCTTCCAAAAGGAAAAAACAAAAAAGAAGCAGTGACACTGTGGCTAACAAGAGACTTGAGCTACGTATACAGTGTATGTTTGTTTGAAATAATATGCAACTTTCTTCTCTGTCTTCCTAAAGATTGTTCCTGTACACTACTGTTCTCAGCAGGGTTGTTAATGTGTCAAAAGGGAACTGAGGGGACCTTTATCCAGGGACTGTGACGTCACACTCGGCCATACTTGTTGATGAAACGTGTTCAACGCAGATTTTATCCGAATGAAATCCTCCTTCTTGCGTTGGACGTTCTATGTTTTTAAGAGATGTAGCTTTGTTTGAACACATGAACAAGAAAACGTGTGGGAAACCCATTTGGGAGCAACCAAATAGTTTGGCTGCTTTTTCTTTTTTTTTATCCAGCTAATGATTGTATTTTCTTTGTGTGAGCAGCTTGTTGAAAGCATTTCTGTCCGCCACGTTAACTACTGTTTCTTCAAGAAGTGTATCTGCTCAGAGGACGGATGCAGCAGCGACGGACACAACTAACGGGTTGCCTTACAGTTATTCTGAGGATGAAGTCACGGGTTGCCCCCCCCCCCCAAGGCTGCGTCCACCGTCACACCGGAGGACCGATGGACTGTAGCAAACGGTTCTAAAAGAGACAAGGGCACCACCGAGTCTCTGCCCCATCAGCAACGTCTATAATCATGAAGCCTATGCACATAACATATCTGTTACCGGGGTGTTTACATTAGTAGATTATCTGAGAATTAAAACACTCGCTGTTCATGACACTGTCCTGCAGACACAGTGTGGGTCGTCTCTGTGTACATGACCAGCGTCTTTGGCTCCAGTCTGTTTTTAAAATATTCAAAAAGCCCAGATTCAGGCTGAAGGAGAATACTTTTCAGACAGAATCACCTTTGAAACTGAGGGAGGGAGTGGGAAATGTGTCCAGCTTCAGAGCCTTTGCTTATGGCAGCCTGCAAGCATCGGCTACTGTCCTACATTAAGTAAGCAGTTGGGCTGTATGTGATTAATAAACTGTTTCATGTTTTGTTTTTTTGTTGGCATCTGCTCTGTGCAAAGAAACTGGCTGACTTAGCAGTTGTTGCAGATTGTCAGTCATTTCCCTGCAGGGATTGTAACTAATAGACATATGGAGTTATTTCATTTTCAGCAATAAATATTGATTGAATAAGTGAGAATGTGGTGCCACTTCGGATGTCCAGGGTGTAGTGAAATGTCGCCAGTGCTCCTGTAACTCCTGTACACGTTGATATGCTGTTCCTCTTCTTGACTATTCAAAGGCTCATTTTTCTGTTGCACATTCTTTTCAATCCAAAACCAAGCAAGTTCTCACACATGTGTTTTCTCATGAAACCAAGTCTCCAGAGATGGGAATTGTGGCTTCAACAAGTCATCTCCATGCCATGTGTTTGTTCTGCTCAGTCACTGAAGCAGCTGACTGCAATCAGCACAGCTCTACAGCCGGAGAGAGGAGCCAATTATAAAGGCACCTGGTTCAGTGACTGAGCAGAACACAATTCCCTTTTCTGCAGATCTCCCTCTTATCAAGTCATTTTAGTTGGGTGGGAATTGAGTCCTCAGAGCTATATTTTCTTATTAATAAAAATAGAAATATAATAATATGGGACGTAGGTATAGTTCAACCTGTTTACAATAGAAATTTAGAAATAGAATTTTCCACTTTTTCATAATTCTCGTGGTGCGACCTGGGTTGTTTTCCCGTTTCATGATGCGGAAACTCATTTCTAAATGCAGAAAAAGATGACATTTATATTTAGATGAAAACCGCTGGAGAATGTTTCACCTCACTGGAAAATCTGATTTTTATGATGAATTAGGGACATAAATGGCTTTGTAAGAATGAAGGCTTATATTCGACCAGCTGCAACAGAAATGCTGCTCACGCATCAGATTCAGAGACAATAACCCTATTAAAGTATATGACCATAAAAGGAGCCGGTCAGCATTATGACTATTTTTACTCTTGCTACTTTATAAACATTTCACCGATAATACTTCAGTAAGAGTTTCAAAACAGGAGTTTTTTTTGGATTATTTGAGTCAATTGTTAGATATTATAAAGGTTTTTGTGTTAATTGATGAGACTTTTCCATATATCTCTGTTAAGTAAACTACAACACAACCTCTAATACAGTAATTAATGCTCCAATGAGTTGCTCTATATAAACTCTGACGAGCCTACATTTCCCATGATGCACTCCGCACAGTTGGTTTCCGGTCCTGCGCCGTTTCTGGAGCGGATTGGAACCCGGAGTCAGGATTCACTAAATGAAGGGTCTTCTGCAGAAAAGGTAACGTGTTTCTCTATAAATGTGCGTCGACTCGACACCAAACGGAGACGCAGTTGTGTAGTAAAGGTGCAGCTGCTCCGTCCGGTGCGCTCCGCGTCTCCCTGCGCCGCCTCCACTGCTCTCTGCCTGGCGTTGAAGAGCATCGACTCCGGTTTGGTGGTTTGCGTCTCCGGTCCATCCGCCATGCCGACTGTTCTTTGTTACATTCTCCTGGAGAGGAGACGCTCAGATCGGAGTTAAAACCCGGCAAGAGTTTGGGAACGACTCAAATCCCGGATCCCATCTCCTGGCCGGACTGCACACGTTAACATGCGCGCTCTAAGTGCACAGCTTATGCCAAGAAAATGTTGTCTCTGTTTATCCAGGAGGTGTGATGATTCAGCTCAAGTGTCCCGGGTTAAATGTGTCTACACGCAGGCTTGGAAGTCCACTTCCAGTCTAACGTAACTCTTAAAAGTATAGCCCGTATACCATAGTTCCTTTATATCAGTGCTCGTTTTTCTGAGACGCTCTGTAGATCCCTCCTAACAATAACAAGATATAGTATTCTATGATCGGCTCAGACCATAGGTGACTCGGCTGGGAACCGGCGGGTCGCCAGTTCGAGTCCCTGTGTGGACCATGAATGAAGCGAGGACTGGTGGCTGGAGAGGTGCCAGTTCATCTCCGGGGCACTGCCGAGGTGCTGTTGAGCAAGGCACTGAACCCCCAACTGCTCAGGCGCTGAGCTATAGGCAGCCCCCTTGCTCTGACATCTCTCCATTAATTGCATGGATTGTGTGTGTGTGTGTGTGTGTGTGTGTGTGTGCGCTGAATAATACCGGTAACAGTTAAAAAAAAAATGTAATTTCCCTTTTGGGATAAATAAAAGGAATTCATCTTCTTCTTCTATCTGTAGTCTGGAATAATGGCTGAGCAAGCGCCGGATGAGTTCATCTGTGAGTATGAATCCATACAGCATACAGCACTGACAGTGTGACAGCACTACTCTGGGCTGTGGTGACAGGTGTCTGTGTGTGTGTGTGGCAGGGTGTGACGACTGTGGCCAGTACCATGACTCTGAGTGTCCCGAGCTGGGACCTCTGGTGACCGTCCAGGACTCCTTCGTCCTGAGCCGGGCCCGGTGAGTGACTCAAAGTGTGTGAACTCCACTGACAGCAATCCGACCAGTTCGTCCATCCATTTAATTTAAGATTCAATCTGAATTCAGACTAGCTGCACAGGTGGGAACTGACTCTGACCTCTGTCCTCCTCGTGGCCATGGGGATCAAATACAAAGCCATTACAAGTGTCATGTTAACAATGTTTTAGAACTTTGTGTGAGTAAAGAGCAGCTGGTTGACTTTCTGCCACTTGAAGTTCACTCCCACGTGCTAAATGTGGATCTTCAGGCAAATCCACATTGTATTTCTAAATGCTAAAATACTCAGAAGTAGCAGGGGAATAATATAAATGACTATGATGTTTGTGTTACAGCCATTTCATAACAATCACACTAAGTAGTTCTTGTCCTGGATCAGGTCATCTTTACCAAACAGCCTGGAGATCAGACAGGTGGCTGACGGGGAGGAGGGGGTGTTTGTGCTGCGCCGTCTGGTAAAAAGGACCCGGTTTGGGCCCTTTGAGGCTAAGAGGGTCCAACACCTGGATAAGGAAGGAGCGTTCCCTCTTAAGGTGCAGCCCGATGACTCCTTGAGTTTCTGTGTTCTATTATAAATGGATGGGATGGCTGGTATTTAATCCTCAATCCTGTAATGGGCAGATCTTCCAGAAGGATGCCATGGTGGTGTGTTTTGACTCCAGCAGTGAAGAGGACTGCAACTGGATGATGCTGGTGCGACCCGCCGTCAACCACAAACACCAGAATCTGACGGCTTACCAGCAGGACGATGACGTGTACTTCAACACCTCCCAGGTGCGTGTGTCTGTCCTGAACCTGCTCCAAGCTGACGGGGATTCAACCAATTGGTCTCTAATAGCAGACTGGTGTATTCTAATGTTAAGGCACCTGCTCTTTGTTTCCCAGGATGTGCTCCCAGGGACGGAGCTGAGGGTCTGGTACGGAGCTTTCTATGCCAAGAAGATGGAGAAACCCATGCTTAAGCCTCCGCTACAGCCAGCACCTCCAACAGGTACATCAGAATCAGAAATACTTTAATTATCCTGATGCTGTTGCAAAGTGTCATGGCAACAGTTGTGTCTTATAGTTTTACCCTCTTTTACTCAGAGGTGACAGAGATAAGTGGAGCCCTCGAGCCTCCAGTGGCTGAAGAGAACAATGCAGGTGAGATCATTCAAAGCATCCATCACCAACACATCCGTCAGCGCAGCTTAGAAATGTCCTCACTTAAGGGGCCTTCACGTGCTAAGCTTTTTGCGCTGTGCTCACGGCGAGGCCGTACTCATGTTTTTTTTCCTCTCCTCCTCCTTCAGCACCCCTCTTCTTCTCATTCTGTACTCTCTTCCACCGAGTCTCTGCCCCATCAGCAACGTCTATAATCATGAAGCCTATGCACATAACATATCTGTTACTGGAGTGTTTACATTAGTAGATTATCGGAGAATTAAAACACTCACTCGCTGTTCATGACACTTTCCTGCAGACACAGTGTGGGTCGTCTCTGTGTACATGACCAGCATCTTTGACTCCAGTCTGTTTTTCAAATATTCAAAAAGCCCAGATTCAGGCTGAAGGAGAATACTTTTCAGACAGAATCACCTTTGAAACTTTGAGGGAGGGAGTGGGAAGTGTGTCCAGCTTCAGAGCCTTTGCTTATGGCAGCCTGCAAGCTACGGCTACTGTCCTACATTAAGTAAGCAGTTGGGCTGTATGTGATTAATAAACTGTTTCATGTTTGTTTTTTTTGTTGGCATCTGCTCTGTGCTATAATACTCAGAAGTAGCAGGGGAATAATATAAATGACTATGATGTTTGTGTTACAGCCATTTCATAACAATCACACTAAGTAGATCTTGTCCTGTACTCTCTTCTCTTTCCTGCATGTATCCTCAAATTCTTCAACCATTTCTCATTTTCTGTACAAAAAAATATAATAATATGTAACGTTGCTGAGCTCATCATCTGGTATATTGTCGAAAGGCCTGGCATAGCGAACGCACACAAACGGCTAAATCAACGTCAATATTGTAACAACCATACGCTCGTAAACTGCCTGTTCACAAACCTGGTGAGCCGATGTGACTGCTTAAAAACCTCCAAGCATTACTTTTTCTTCCCTTAAATAGTTTGAGAAAGTTTTTCCTCCATCTCCCTAGCCGGCTTGATGTCGCTCTCTGGTTGCCCCGGAAACGGAAACGTCACACTCGAAGCTTCTATCTCATTGGTTGCGCTTTCAAAAGGTCGTGCGCATATAGAGCGCAGTGACGGAGAGGCAAATTTAAGCGGTGGGCGCCAAGCGTTTTTACCGCCTATCATGTGTAGGGGCCTTTAGAAGAACGTTAAGGGTCATGTCTGGGTCAGCGGTTTCTCTCCACAGTGAGTCCATTTCAGAGGAAATGCAGTGTCATGGTTAGGCGGTCTGATTCCCCTACTTCCTTCTGTTGATTACAGGCAACATGCTGAGTCATCTTGATGAGGTGAAGACAGCAGCAGGGCTTCCAGCCGACCCGCTCATGCCCCAAGAGGAGAGCCTGGTTGGCCCTGATGAGGAGGAGGGAGACCCCCCCGCAGCTCGACCGGGCCCCAAGAGAGGGCAGGGCCGAGGCAGGAGAGCTAAGGGACGCAGACCTGGAGCTGCATCAAGCAGAAACAAAGGTGAGGAAGAAAAGACAGTAAGGCTGGAGCAGAGAAATCCAGGCTAAAACACATCGACGTTTAGAAGTGCTTCTGTGAGATGTGCTTTTTAACATTTATAAGGATCTAACACATCATGCATAAACATCAGGATTTGTGTCAGTCCATGAAAGAGAAAAAGCTTCTTAGGAGACTCGCTATCCTGTGCTGACATCAACAGTAATACAGTGAGCACTTCATTCAGTTATTCCTCTGTGGTTGCTGTACAGCTCTCACTTCCCCCTCTGTACACCGGCACTGTCACTCTGTCTTCCTACACGTGTGACATAACTGGACTGAACAAGTTGCAACAAGTTCAGGCACATTCTGCAGAGGTTGTCGGATGGCATTCTGGGAAAATGTTGCAAATATCTGATCGCTGGGGCAGCTGTATGGAAAGTTCATTCATTCATCTTCAACCACTTGTCCCTATCGGGGTCGCGGGGGGCGCTGAAGTCGATCTCAGCTGACATCGGGTGTGAGGCGGGGTGCATCCAGGACAGGACACCAGTCTATCACAGAGCACATAGAGACAAACAGAGACAGACAACCATTCACACACACATTCACACATACGAGCAATTTAGAGTCATCAGTTAACACGTGCATGTCTTTGGACTGAGGGAGGAAGCCAGAGAACCTGGAGAAAACCCACGCAGACACAGGGAGAGCCGTGCTCGCTGTGTGGCCCTAGGGGTGACATTGTCTCCACTGGATGAATAAAATGTTGTACAGACATTCATGGTCCCCACAGGTTGAATCCCGCTGACTTTGGGGATTCTAGTCAAATTTGACTTTGTTGCTCATGACCAAACACCTGCATAAGTAATAGGTCTGCCACGTCTTAGTCCATTAGTTGACTTATCGGTTGTTTTGGTCTCAGTTGACTAAAGGGGCTTTCACACTGCCATGCAAGGGTGCAGATCCCGGGAGGATGCAGGGGACACGTCCCCCTCAACATTTAGAGCGTTTACATTTGTCCCTCCCAATAAAAACATGAAAGTAGCAGAGGACCTTTATTTTGACGTGTCCCCGTGTCCCCTTTTGACGAAGTGCCAGAAAGCCATTCCTAGATGTAACAATGGGTGCAGTATGTATGTGCCTATTATTCTATTCTAAATTGTCGACTTGTGTTTTCCTTTACATGAATACATGAATATAATCTCCTGCATAAAATTCACTTAAATGCAGGAAATGAAGTGTTCGATGCTCTGAATTATTGGAGTGAGGCCCCCAGACCCCTGCTTCATATATGTGTATATATGTACTTTGTGTTGGTTGTGTTTGTCTTTGTGTTAGATATATATACATATACCCGCTAAACATCAGCGTGTTGGCGTCATCATACTATAGTTAGCATTTAGCTCAAAAGCACTTTTGTGCCTCAGTACAACCTCACACAACTGCTGTTTGCTATATATATGTTTTTTTGATTTATGTTGTTTGTTTAAAGTTATTGTGGTGAGATGCATGGCTCAGTTACTCTCATTAAATTGCAATTTATGGTTCAACTATAAAATATTGCCTCTATGAAATAAAGTATCTTCAGTAACCAGTTTAAGATTCCATGGCAAAAATGTTTATGTTTAAATAAGAGAAGAGTAGAGTAGTATATCTGCTATTATGTGACGTTATTGTTCTCATTAGATGTGTCTGACATTGGATTCCTGATGTGTGCAGATGTGAAGCCCTCGGTGGAGAGCTCCCAGCCCGTGGCCTCAGAGGCGGCAGCAGAGAGCAGCAGCCGGCTGGGCTCTGCAGACAGCGGGGCGGTCCTGAAGAGACACAAAACCAGAGAGCACAAGAGGGTGTACCGCTGCTCCCTCTGCAACAAGGTCTTCCAGAACAGCAGCAACCTCAACAGACACGTCCGCTCTCATGGTACGTGGAGATCAGTGAGTCGAGGAGCTCATTTTGGCTTTCGAGGCAGTGTTGAGTTCATCACACGATTCAAACACTGTAACACTGGAAATGAGCGGATGCATGGTATGAAGGAGTCCCTTCTTGTATGTTCTCCCAGGTGATAAGCTGTTTAAATGTGATGAATGTGACAAGTTGTTCAGCCGCAAGGAGAGTCTAAAGCAGCACATCTCTTACAAGCACAGCAAAAACCTGGTGAGTAACACTCCAAGCTGTTATTTCACAGGTTTTTAATCACCCTGCTAGATCATGTGTTTGTGTGTGTGTATGGTGTGTGTGTCTTCTCCTGACAGCCTGACCAGGATTACAAATATAAATGCAACACCTGTGAGAAATCCTTTCGCCTGGAAAATGCCTTAAAGTTCCACAACTGTCGGACAGGTAGGATACGTTTGCTTAATATGACGTTGTCTCCCAGCTTTGGAACAATGTTTCCCATCACATCGGATTGAACGGATTCCATCTTTCTTCTCTCCAGACGACAAGACTTTCCAGTGCGATATCTGCTCGCGCTTCTTCTCCACCAACAGTAACCTTTCCAAGCACAAGAAGAAGCACGGCGAGAAGCTCTACTCCTGTGAAATCTGCAACAAGATGTTTTACCGCAAAGACGTGATGCAGGAGCACCACCGGAGGCACGGCGTGGGTGAGTCCCACAGGAGCAGAGAGCAAGGCGTCGTTTAGTTTTCCCACAGGGCCCCACAGGAGAGAATCGCCACTTTGTGTGGAATATTAACCTTGCGTTCAGGTGCATCATTCACAAGATAGATACATGTCTGTTAGGATTGATTTTGATTGAGATGGGCAGGCAGAGTAATATTTACGCCGCTTCAGGGCTTCGGTCAGGAAGGACAGAGTCACCAGTGAGAGTTGACTGTATTACATTGAACACAAGTGGTAGTGTACAATGGTGGAAGTTTCGGTAATTAAATAAAGAAAAGGGAAAGTGGTACATGCCTCTCCACATGCATATAAAGTACACATGCAGGTTTTAACCCACTAAGATAGTTGCTAGTGTTACCACATGAACACAGTTAGCTAGTTACACACGGTATACATTAGCCTCATAAACCTAACGCTGATTTAATTATCAATTATCCCAGTTAACACACATACAGCTATCCAAGGTAGTGCATATTAAGAGATAAACATCAGATAAATAACTCACATCGTCATGACTTCCGACATCACCGGAGAATGAACAGAACTGGTGGTGCGGGGATTTACGCTAGTTACGTAACTACGTACTACGCTGAGCAAATAACTGACGTAACACTAACGCTAAATAAACAGGCGGTACTTGGAGAATTCCCACCAGTGTCCTTAAGAAACACGGGGACTGGGTCAACAACTGCAGAGAGCTCCAACTTGCATCAAACTACAGCTTTAGTCGCATGTCACCATATTTCACCTGTTGTGCCTTTGAAACTCTGAACTAAAAGCACAATGCGTCTGGACAGGACCAAAGCACATGAAGAGAGAGGAGCTGGAGGCCAATGGAGAAGAAGGGACCAGGTACAGGAAGGAGCCGTCCCCCTGTCCCATCTGTGGCAAGGTGAGCACTCTGCACAGCAGCACAGATTAATGGCACTTATGGCAGCAGGTCAGAGAACTGCACATGGATCCTGTCAGAAATCAAATACACTGGCTGCTCAGAAGCACTTTATCTGTGACACATGTTTGCGTGTACAGGTGTTCTCCTGCAGGAGCAACATGAACAAGCATCTGTTGACGCACGGGGATAAGAAGTACACCTGTGAGATCTGCGCTCGCAAGTTCTTCCGCGTGGACGTCCTTCGAGATCACATTCACGTTCACTTCAAGGTGAGACAGTTGAGTTTCACTAATGCCGAACACACCACACACTCATTTCTCTATTGCTCACATTCAACAGCCTCATTTCTTGTGGTTTATTTTCTTGCTGATGTAGGAGGGTCATCATCAAGTCATAAAGCACAGGTGTGGGGATCACAAAGAAACATATTTGAGGGGTCTTCTTTTTTTCTTTTTTTTAATCCTAAAATGGGGTTGTGTCTAGATGGTAATCCAAGATTTTCAAAAACTCACAAAAACTCTCGAGACTCGCTTCCCAACCATCGATACTTACTGACAGCAACCATTAGATTTTGATGCCCATAACCATCTAACCATAACTATCCGAGGTCAGTGCCGAACCTTAAAGTGTAATTCCAGCGCAAAATCATCTTATGGTCTTTTTCGGCAGTTACATACATCAAATTAGCCTTTGAGGCAGTTTTTTTCTATGCATGAACTATAAACGGAGAAATCCAAGAGAGTGTCATCAACAGTCAGACATAGCTAACACTGATTAGCTCGGGGCAGCACGGTGAACGCGTTAAAACGGCTTTTTAACCACTAATACTGCTCAAAATAACAGCAAACCTCTGCAGTAGCATGATAAGAGTCCCTACACAGAAAACAAAGCACCAACAAAGTAGTTAGTGACCCCAGAGTTTATTAAAAGAGTGTTTTAAAGATTTACCTTCTGGCCCCTGTACCAGCTCCTCTCATAGTAAAGTCCATTCAAGTGGATTACCAAAGTCAATCCCAAAGGAAGGAGCCCATTGGTGCTTTGTTTTCTGTGTAGGGACTCTTCTCATGCTGCTGCAGAGGTTTGGTGTTATTTAGAGCAGTATTAGTGGTTAAAAAAGACCTTTGAATGCCTTCACCGTATTGCCCCGAGCTAATCAGTGTTAGCCACGTCTCCAGGGTTTCTCCGTTAATAGTTCATACACAAAAAGAACCGTCTCGATGGCTTACTCGATGTATGTGCCGAAAAAGACCATGGGATGATTTTGCGCTGGAATTACACTTGCGAGACTTTCGCAAGAGCGGCTCACCTACAGTTTTTGTACTTATTTGTACAAACAAAGTAGAAATCTGGGGCAACTACATATTGACGCTTTGCATTCTGTGTAGTTTCCACCACGTGTCCAGGTACTCTTTGTTTGTTCATTCATTCATTCTTAGCACAAAGCCACACCAATCAACAGAGAGAAAAAAGTAACAAATCATAAAACATTATCTGCCTAGTGAAGCGTCTCCGTCGTAAAGGCTAACGGTGCTCAGTCAGCACACTGACACCACGTTTGAACGCACAGCCAGAACGATTGTCATGCCGGAGGAAGGTGGTAATCCACCAGGCTAACAGCCTTACAAACGGTGCTGCCACGACTTGTTTATCAGTTTTTTTAGCAAACTGTTTCTTGCAGATGGTCCCATTAATGAAAATGCAGCTATCAGAAGTCTGTATGTCAAGTTTAAGATGACCGTGGGGCAGCTGAAGGAGAGCTCACGTTAACACTTACGTTAGCTGTCTCCATAAAGCACCAGCCGAGCTCCTATAACAAAATGAAAAAGATGATTTCTAGTCCTGGTTGAGTCAGCCAGCCAACTTGAGTCAAGTTCGCTTTGTAGAGCTTGTGGGCTTTCCCAAATGAATAAATAGCACTCATATAAAAAAGAACTTCCTCGCTCAGTCTAGTTGCAACTAAGATATCTGCTGAAGAAATGGACAGATTTCAGCTCTGAGTCAGAGAAGCACCTCAGGTCATGGCCGCATCACTGTCGTGCAAATAATACCAGTAAAGCTCTCCCTCTCTTGTAATGATGCTTACACGAGCTAACGCTAACCAATGATAACATACAGACTTTGACTCGGCAGATGTCATATCTTATTTATTATTTCCCACCCTTCTTTTGATTCACAGCTGCTAATCCCAGAATGCATTGCGTTGCTCACTCACGTTCACATCGCGGTCCCTCTCTCTATTAGAAAACCTTTTCTGGAATGTTGCATGATGTCAGGTATGTTGCATATTTCCTGTGGTGGAGAGTTACTTAGTACATTTACTCAAGCACTGTTTGTTTGTACTTTATTTAAGTATTTCCATTTTATGCGACTTCCTACCTAAAATTCAGAGAGAAAGATTGTGCTTTTGACTCAACCATGTTTATTTAATACTTTTAAGCTAAAATGAAACTTTCCGCGAGGGTCTGAATGGACGGTCCGTGTGCTGCCCACATTGACTGCTAAGTGAAGTATAACCAACGCCATGATGTATAATAATAAATCATGAAAAGTTATGGATCCTAGGCTACCCAGCACTATAACAAGTGATTAAAATGAGCTCCATCTTTACCAGCTGGTACATTAAAGTGATGAACACATAAATGCATCAGTAATTATAATCCGATAATATTATACATATAATTCTGAAATGATCTTTTCTACACAAAGATAACTTCTACTTTTGGTACATTAAGTGTATTTTAATGCTAATACTTTTGTAGGTTGACTTAAGTAAAGTTTTGAATTTTTCGACATGGTTTCATTGCTACTTTTAATGATAAACTGGATCTGTGTATTCCTTCCGCCACTGTATATTTTATATTTGACTACAAATTCAAATGTTTAAAAAAAAGGAATTCTTAAATAAAAGCCAATAGTTTTCACCTTTTTATTCAGTCCATGCAGCCTTTAATGACAGCAGTGTATCTACGCTTCTGACTCTGGGAGTTCTCTTTGATGCAACAGGTGATCTCAGGCCAAGTCCAAATCTCTAGTATGTCGTCAGTCATCATTGTGTTTCCAACATGTTTCCCCTCAGCCAGCAAATATGGCTTTAAAAAAGTACTTCTGCAATACCCTCTTTTGCACAACCTTGTTACAAGCCTGGGCCCTCCTGGGGTCCATCCAGAGTGTAAAGGGTTCAGGCAGCCAATGAAAATGCAATGGAACGGGTGAACGTGAGGAAGGGAGGAAGGTAGTGATGTATTTCTGGGATAAGACTAAAACCGCCAACAGTGGTAGATGTTAGTGGTTATTAAATAGCACCTTGGATCAGTCAGTTTGATTTTGAGCCCCGCTTTAGCTCTCAGCTGTCACTGAGCTGAATCGTTTCAAAGAGCTGCGTTTGTTCCAGGATATAGCCTTGATGGACGAGCAGGAGAGAGAGGGCTTCATCAAGAAGATCGGCATTTCAGCAGGCGACAGCGACGAAACGGGCGACGACGAAGAGGAAGAAGATCCCGAGCACCACAAGTACAACTGCAAGAAATGCCAAGTAAGCTCTGCTCAGACGGCAATCACGTGTTATTACTTATGATAATATCCAAACAATTCAGGGACACATTTTAGATGATAAAGTCTTCCCTAAGTTATCTCAAGCAGAGTGTTCATGAACAAGCTCAAGGCTGTTCAAGGCCCTCTGATTCATACAGCCAAGAGCAGATAGAGCAATATAAACGTACAACATGTAACCTGCGTCAAAGAGACAGACATCTTCAGCTGCTTACTTCTGTGTCTCCAGCTGTCATTTGCAAAGGGCAAAGAGTACCTGAGGCACATCATGGAGCAGCACAAGGAGAGAGGCTACGGCTGCGGCATCTGTAACCGACGCTTCGCACTCAAGGCCACGTACAATGCTCACCTGGTGATCCACAGAGAGCAGCTGCCTGACCCCGCAGTGCAGAAGTAAGCACCAAAAACATGTCCCACTTATCGTTTTTGGGTGCAGTCTTGTTTGTCTGTGTTTGTTTAGCCTTGTCTGGTCAAGGCTGAGTGGATATGGACGGAGACTGTCAGCTCAGCTCTGTTGTATACTGATAATGTGACAAAATGCTACAGACAGTATTTCAAAGTGTGCTGAGGAGAGTCTATGTGACAGCCTTCTTTATTCTCTTAAATATATACTGATCACAAAAGAGGAGATGGAGATGAAGAGAAGATGTATATGCTTTTTAATCTTGCAGCTGCTACAAAATATGAGGAAGGCTTCTTTAAATCATTTTTCATCTGTAATCTCTAACTGTGACGTCGCACTAACAACGACATCCTGGTGGTGGGTCTGAACCGCCAGCAGACTTGTTGATTTCTGTTCTTATTTTGAGCCGTAACTGTACCATTTTAAAGGCATACCGTTAAACATGGCTGTTCCACCTCTCTGATGTTTCTGCTGTGCTTATTTTATCTACTGTGTTGTTTTGCTAGCGTCTTTGATTAACCAAATCTAGCATTACAAACAGCAAAATCTCATCACCAGTTGAACTAACTGCTAGTCTGGGGCGGTGTCATTTCCTTTAGTCTGTGAGCCAACAGGTAAATCGGGGTCTCCAACCTAAAAGTGTTGTTATTAATGAAATATGAGAGCATCCCACTTGCATTTTAGATAAATGAAATCAGAGCATATTCAGTTGATATATGTACGGAACTCAGGGGTTTACTATCCATAAGTTTTTATAAACAAACGTTGTGATTGGGTCTCTAAGAGCTCATGAGGCTGATTTGAATCGAAAAAGGGCATTTTAAGGTGAAACATCACATTAACGAGCTGCAGTAGCAAATCACTGTAATCATTTCAAATCTGCTCCTCTGTCCGAAAGGTACATCCATCCATGTGAAATATGTGGCCGCATCTTCAACAGTATTGGTAACCTGGAAAGACACAAGATCATCCACACTGGTGAGCAACAGCCTGGGATCAAGTGTTCTCTCACCTGGCCCATAATGTGTGTGTATGTGTGTATGTGTGAGTGATACGGAACCATTTAAAGTTTCCGGAGGTAGATGTTTAGACAAGGACGCCCTAATCTCTATAAACACATTCTGCATGTGAAAGCAGCAATCTGCAGGCAACAGGACATTGACCAATCACGTTTGAGCAGGCGAGCAAACGAGTCGGAAACGCATTTGCTTCCATGCAATCACAGAACCCACTGGATATTGTCTGACGAGGATTTAGCTTTTCATTAGATTTCTGTTATTTGTCCGCGTTCATACACAGAAACCGGTAATAGAGACTTCTTCTCCCTACTATACTATACTATACATCTCAAGTTGCTAATTGAACTATTAACAATGCTTGTCTTGGCCCGGATTTCAGCCGGCTACACCAGAAAGCCTGAAACATTAGCCGTTCAGGCTTATCTGCTGTCAGACAGGTAGCCACTGGGTTCAAAGATTGAGGACAAATCCTGTGTTGATTCTCTCATCATGATAAATAGTGAAATAATGCCATTAAAACACACTCTGGTGGCTCAGTGGTTAGAACAGGCGCTCATATACGGAGGCTGTAAGTCCTCGCCACAGCGGCCCAAGTTTTATTCCGACTTGCGGCCCTTTAGTGCATGTCAACCCCTCTCTCTCCCCCATTTCCTGTCCACTTTCAAAAATAAAGGGGAAAAATTGGAAGGTGGTTGGCTTCCATAAGTGTTGTATTACCACCATCTGCTGGACTGCCTCATCTATTGAAAGTGAGAATGAAAAGGCACAAGATGGAAACGTTCTGAACGTAGTGCATGTGTGAAAACTGAAAATCATAGTCTAAAAGGTTATTGCAGTAATTTACAAACAACTATGTGTGAAAGAGGCTTTAAGTTGTTTGGATTTTCTTGTTTGGTTGTAAGTGAAACAGTGTTGTGCCGTGTCTTTACTGCAAACGAGCGTCCGACTATCACACAAACACTCTCTGTACACGCTGAATCCATTAAAGGTGTTCTACTCAAATTACCAAAGAAGAAAGTGGGATTGCCTCCACGCAGCTCTCCCAGATTAACGTGATATACCGATGTTTTTTCTAAGTCACGTGCACTAACATGCACGCACGGCCTGCCATCACAATAAACAAGAGACGACAACACACAAAGGGAGAGTGACGGCGTTAGTGATCTTTACACAGCAAATATTTGTTTATGTGTTTTAGTACAAAACCTTTAAAGATGCGTGTTTAACAAGCCGTAGAATATGCTCTTAAAAAAAGCTTTATTTCCTGTGCACCAGCTGACTCCATATGTTGAACAAATATGCCGGCGCTTCACATAGGTCTTCTCAAAGCTCTGCCACTCACACACACACACACACGCAGTGCACCAGACACACACACTACCTCCAAGACACCTCCGTTTTTACCTAATCTGGCCCTGTTTGGCTTCAACAACACATTTCTTAAGGGTTTTTTTGTAATGAATTGAGGAGGTATCATACAGATAACTCCTCCTTTCACCTTTACTAATCAGCTGTTCCTCGTCCGTTGCGTGGCTTTATTTATGTGAGAAAAGGGTATAAGTAGAAACAGGGCCGTTGCAGCAGGTCGGAACATTCCAATAGAAAACAATGATTTTGTCACTTGCTTTGGTTTCACAGGACACAGTGATGTCAGACTAATATGTATTGCTTTAGATTTCATGCGTCTCAAGATTGTGTACGCCTCTTGTATGCATTACAAGGGGCAGATACCAGAGAGAAAACGTAATTAGATTTAAATTTAATTCTTAGGGGGAGGAGGTATTTTGACATTAAAAGGCCATTTTGATATATTTGGCATAACAACATGTTACAGAAACATAAGTTAACCCCAGTGACCCAAGGAAACCACACAGATGAGCATGTTTTCATTTGGTAATTTTGTGTCTGTGTGTGTATCCGTTTGGTCATTCAGGGGTGAAGAGCCACGGCTGCGATAAGTGCGGCAAATCATTCGCAAGGAAGGACATGCTGAAGGAGCACCTCAGGGTTCACGATGACATCCGGGACTTCCTGTGTGCAGAGTGCGGGAAAGGTCGTGTCCTTGCTGCTGCGTCACACACATTATCACCTTTTCTCACCGTGTAGGAATACAACAACATCAGTGCCACATTGAAACAAGCTTTTCTCGTGCAGGTATGAAGACCAAGCACGCCCTGAGGCACCACATGAAGCTTCACAAGGGCATCAAAGAGTACGAGTGTAAGGAGTGCAACCGCAAGTTTGCCCAAAAGGTCAACATGCTGAAACACTACAAGAGACATACAGGTGAGTCAAAATGTCCTACTGATTTACAAAAATGTGTAAGATGATTAAAGAAAACAGTACATTCCATCTAAATAGAACATTAAATAGACCGAGACATGTGATTGCTACACGTTTTTCCACGTGATGTTTACAGTGCAAACTTGACATCACGCACAACATGTCACTGTTTGTTTTTGCTTTACTTTGCTCGCAGGTATAAAGGACTTCATGTGTGAGCTGTGTGGAAAGACGTTCAGTGAGAGGACGACTCTAGAAACACACAAGCTCATCCACACAGGCAAGTGTTTTTATGTCAGGTCCTGATAAAACACTTTTCGGTCTGTTACACTGACAACGTTACACGACTGTCACAAGCTGAACACGGGAGGCTGTCGTTTCCTCTCTGTTCAGAGCCAGAAA
The DNA here is from genome assembly GCF_963691815.1 of Echiichthys vipera. Classification (NCBI taxonomy): domain Eukaryota; kingdom Metazoa; phylum Chordata; class Actinopteri; order Perciformes; family Trachinidae; genus Echiichthys; species Echiichthys vipera. Next base: position 23,649,235 of record NC_139839.1, on the reverse strand, counting down.
AATGGAGAGGTTTGTGGTTAAACAAGCACCGATTCTGCAGCCTCATTTATGCTGCCAGAATTCAAATAACCAGAATATCCCTTGAAAACTAACTCATTTACTGTATAACACTAAAAGTTGAAGGGGTAGATGATAGTTGGGAAGTATGAAGCAGAAAGTGACAAGATAATAGTAAAAAGTTCCGCGCTAAGTGTAGAGAATTACAGTGTTATGCATGAACGCACCAAAAGATTGCCGCTCATTGGACCTGCTCATGTTTTTGAACAGTGAACTGAGGGATTCCGTTTGCACCTAATGAACATAAACATTTACCCTTGTGAGAGTGAACGATGCTCACACAATGTGCCCACGCCACCTCTGCTTACACCTGAACCAAACCATATCCCTAACCCTAACCACGGAGGGGGCACTACGCTCCTTTACAGGAGAGAAACCATTTATGACACGGGATCAGACTTTGACCCAACACCAGTGTTGCTAGTCCAACTAGCAATTGAGCAGCTGCTGCCTGTACTTCTAAAGCCAGTTCATATAAATATTTGAAGGACACTACAGATTTTTTTTTTATTGATTGTTTTTTTTTAGATAATTTGGGGCTTTTTATAGGAAATGGAGGGGGGGGCATGCAGCAAAGGACCATGGGTTAGAGTCCCACCCAGGCTGCTGCGGTGAGGACTTAGCCTCTGTATATGGTTGGCCTTCTCTACCAGGTGAGCTACTGGGCACCAAGGTTGCAACATTTCCGTGAACTTTCAAAGTTGGAAACTTTCCATGTGAATTAACAGGAATTGATGGAAATAACTGGGAATAGAAGGTTGGTCCATCCATCCATCCATCTTCAACCGCTTGTCCCTCGGGGGGGGGGGGGGGGTCGCGGGGGGGGCTGGAGCCGATCCCAGCTGACATCGGACGTGAGGCGGAGTACACCCTGGACAGGACACCAGTCTATCACAGGGCACATAGAGACAAACAGAGACAGACAACCATTCACACTCAGTCATCAATTTACCGGTGCACGTTCATGTCTTTGGACTGTGGGAGGAAGGCGGAGAACCCGGGGAGAACATGCAAAATATATTTGAGCATAATCTAGACTAAAACAAACCATTTCTCAGTCACATGCACATAGCACACTGCTGGCTGCAGGAGTACTGAGGCCACGCCCCCTACACTGAAGCCACACATTTGAGCCTGAGGACTACATAAAGTGGAGTCAATTTTGATGATATTATAGGGTTAATATGTTCGATGTATGGTATTAAACTTAAACTTGCAAATACCACATGATGGATGTCTGCCTATGACAAAACAAAAAGTTTATTTTCATGTTTGGGTACGACCCGGTTTGTTTAAGTCACCCCCAATTCCCAAATTTTGAATATTTACAACATTCCCCAGCTTAACTTCCCATGGAAAGATGCTGGAACATCTTTGGAAATTTCCCAGCCCTGTGCAACCCTACCGGGCACCCCAACAGGTTTTAAAGGGGAAAAAATCTCACATTTTCATGCAAATTGTTCCTGCTGTGTCTGGAAAATCTGGATGTCAGCCACAGCGGATTTGTAACTAAAGCATCCATCAGTGTGAAAGAATGTCCTGGGTGTTGCCTCATATTTACAACACAGACATGAGTGGTCTCAATCTCCAAAAACGTATTTTCCAAAATGTCAAACTATAAGGTAAAGTATTAAGCTCTATATTTGTATTGAATTAATTACCTGACGATGTCATTTATTTTATTGATGTGCCATTTGTCAGTTTTTGGGCTCAAAGCAAAAAAGTCTAGAGTAACATTTTAAGCTCAAAACTAAATGTGATAAACTCCTAGCAGTAAGTGCAAAGTGTTTCCATCAGTGCGCTCAGCATGCTGGACTAACCCAGTGTCCCTCTCTCACTGCAGTGGGTAAGACTTGGACATGTGTGACGTGTGATAAGAAGTACCTGACGGAGTACATGCTGCAGAAGCACGTCCATCTCACTCATGAGAAGGTGGAGGCTCAGTCGTGTGACCTCTGCGGGACCAAGGTGTCCACCCGCGCCTCCATGAACCGACATCTGCGACGCAAGCACCCAGAGGTGAGTCATGCTTTGATTTGTTTACAAAATACAAATACAAAATATTAACAAATATATATAATATATAATATATATAATAATATAAACAAAAGATTTAAAGCAGTGCTCTTGCATGATTCTTTTTGGAACAACTTGGTTTTTACAGATTTGCCGATTAATCGATTGGTCGTCAAATACACGAGTGTTAGCCGACTAAGAATTTCAGCCCTAAAACAACCAATGTAGCACCCAGGCTAGTTGCTATTATTGGATCTTTAATCACATGGTTCTCCTGTGTGCCTCCAGATGGTGTCTGTAAGGATGGATGAGTTTGATGACCTTCAGGAAACATCTACAATCAATGATTCTTCTATCAGTATTGTGCAGGTCAGATTACAGTTCTTTCATACACACACACTGTTTGCATGATGTACAACTCCAATCAGTGAATCAGATGGTACAATGATGTCGACACTAGTGTATACTCATCACTTCCTTTTGGTGCACATTAGTGCGTTTGATTGCACACTAAATACAGAACTGTTCCTGTTTCTGACCCATACACTTAGTGCAGAGTGTTCCTATCATAGCGTTACTCTGACTCCCTTTGCACCTGGTGTTACATGTTTTTTGTATGCAGAAAGACCAAATTAATCAAATCCCGTCCGTCACCGTCTGTATGTTCTCACGGAATGTTTCGCCTCCCCAGCCCACTCTGACCCTGGAGAAAGACGGCCTGTCTCAGGAGAGGCCCAGCCGACCTTCACGACACCCCAAAAAGAAACCGAGAGTTCAAGCCGAGCCGGAGCTTTCTGAGTCCGACGAATACGTGGATTTCACCGAGCCGAGGCACGAGCCCATGGCAGAATTCAACACCGTCATTGTTGGCGACGAGACCGAGACGAGCTCTGCTGTGCAGAGTATCCAGCAGGTAGACATGAAGATTTTCACAAAAGCTTTTTGTTTGTCATGATAACATGTCTAATCTTTGTTTTTTTCAAAGACCACAAGGGGTGGGCTGAAGTTATGTTTCCTGCAGTGCCAAATGCCCAGAGACAGCAGCTGGTCACGTCCTGCTGATGGCCTACAATAAATAGAAACAGAAGCAGTGATGATTATAGTGATGATGCATTTGTTGTCAAATGAGTCTCCCACCGTTACGGCTCTGTGTTACTGGGAGCTCGTTTTTCTTTTTGTTGTTTTGTTCAGTAGTAAAGAGCTATAAGATGATGTGACAACTGATAACAATATCAACAGTCATCAATAAAATGTAAAAAATTAAATGTCCCTCTAAAAGGGTAATAATAAAATAAAACCTGAATGGGTTTGAAATGTAATAAAACGTGTATTTTGACAGATAATGTCAGATCATCACATTTAATTCTGACTTTATATACATGTTTATATTTACATATTTAAGAGACACACACTATGTAGCACCTTTCCTGCAGAAAAACAAGAAATTCACATATAAAGTTAAACTGCTGAAAGATAAAGGGAATAAATCATTGTTAAATTAACAAAACAATTGTAATTATTGTAATATCTGGAATGAGCGATGCAATTATTCAAGTATTTTAGATAATAATAATCAAGTAAGGGGTTACATCCCATATTAAGTCATAAAAAAAGACATTTTCATGTCTTTCATAAGTATTCTCCTCATGCTTACAAACTGAAAGTGACATGGCAAATAAATCAAATACATGACCTGCTGTTTCAGGTGGTGGTCCTGGCCGACCCCAATGTTCCATCAGCCTCCTCCCCCAACAGCTCTGTGGGGCTGACCAACATCACCGTCACGCCCATCACCAGCCACGCCCCCGCCCAGTTCACCAGCTTGCAGCCCGTGGCTGTGGGCCACCTGACAGGCAACGACCGGCCCCTCACCCTGGACAACTCCATCCTCACAGTCACCTTTGACACCGTCAGTGGCTCCGCCATGCTCCACAACCGGCCAGCCGAACTCGTCCCAGAGACGGTGGGTCCCGGAGGAACGGCGCCCCAGTCAGTCGCCCACTTCATCAACGTCACCACCCTGGTCAACCCTATGGGCCACCAGCTGGAGGCTCCGACTCTGGCCTGGAGGCCTGTACCAGCAGGTGAAGGCGGCCAGGTCACCCCCGTGGTGGAGGGTGCTCAGGGGGAGAGTCAGGGCCCGGAGCCAGGCCGCTCCATCCAGAGCCAGCCGCCCACCCCGCAGCAGCAAAGTGGCTCTGCTCAGCAGATGTTCAGCTACTAGAGCAGAGCCTGGAGGTGCTGGTCACCTCACACTCACAGACAGTGTAACATAGTAGAGTAGATTTAATCACTGTACAAAGCTTTGATCACTGTCACCCTGATGCCTCTCCAGCCCCATGGAAGTGAATGAAATTGTAATGGGTTTTCCCCCCTATTTTTAATACTGACAAAACACAGTGGCTGTTAACATCATATTTTAAAAAAGAGAGAAATGGTACATTCAGCCCAAATCACTGACACTCCTCTGGAAGATTTAAATCTCAAACCAAAGCAACTTGTTGAATATTGAAATACCTTACCAGCCTTTTAAAAGCCTGCATGTTTTCAAGCTAAATCTGCTGCTCGACATATGAACTCTGAAACTGCACCAACCTGAACAAGAAGACACGTTTGCAGTGGACAGTTTGAGTGGAAAACACTTCAGAGGTTTATGTGATAAGCAATTGTTGGCATATTCATAAAAGTGGTCAATCATGAAATGTTATTTTTGAATGCTGTAAGTATTGTCGAAGTGTCCTGAAAAATACTGGAAGAGTTTTTGTACTGCTATTTTTTAAACATAATACCTCTTTGAAATGGTTGTCGTTTTTGTCTGCCTTCATATAGATGTAGTTTGTGTGGTCAACGGTGATGACATGTCAGCAGCAGATCTCAGACCAGCTGTTTGTCCTCCAGTCAGTCAGCAGCTGGTGCTTTTTCTACAATCAGCCTCACGAGTGTAACACACGTGATCTTGTGTGGGTGCAGTGTGTGTCTGATTCCACAGAGTGATTGTTTCAAAACGTTTTAATCAAACAATGAATCATGAGCGAAAAACTAATTAAACAATCAGCTGAATTTTTGAGAGCTTTTTACCTTTGCCAGGTGTGCATTTATAAAATATGAACAGACGTATAAAATCAAAACAACATTGACACATGAATCAAAAATTCCATTCCAGTCCGTACACATGCAGATAATGAGCAGAAAACAAATGAATACTAATCAGCAACAATGTTGAAGAAATGTTCTACTAGGTTGTCACATGTTTAAATGTTTTAAAATATTAAAAAGAAAATAACTTTTCTGTGCAAGAAAAAAGGATGAAATATTGGATATCATATGTTCCCTCCAAGATCACAACTTACAAAATTAGAAATCATAATTAATATTATTATGTTCTGTTATCTAGAATTCTAACACTGATTTTGTGAAAACATAGATTTTCCCAAAAAAGTTTTGTCTTTGCTGGTACATGTGAAGCAATATGGGACCATAGGCTAATAATAATAATAATGGGAACTATACTTATCTAACAAGACCTTCTGCATCAAAGCTGAATTCCCTTATGGGACAAACAGCCTCAGGCTCCGAGCTGTCCACTCACACAAACTGGCCCTATTTCTTATCTACTGCCCTGTTTTGATGTTGGTTCTGGGCATGTGTAATATGAATACCACAAACACTAACCCTGGCCTGAACAAGGTCTATTTTCCAAATTTGGATGTGGGTGACCTGTGTTTAGGAGTCGGGGACTTTCCAGTAACTTTCTGTACAATTTGTTTTGGTGTAAAGTATAACTTCACTGCATTCAGCGTCACTCTTCATCGCATGGAGCCTTGTTCCCAGTGCTGCAACACTACTGCACAGTCTGAGCCAAAGGACTGCATGCTTTCAGGGACGTTTTCATTATATTGCTGTAGTGCATATAGTTGATGTTTTTTTATGATATTTCAGTTTAAGTGTAACTTAACCACCAGGTCTGAGCCTATTTTGAGAAATGCAACAACAAAGTGTGCCGAGGGCTCAGAGAGGGCGCGTGAGTCAGCCCCTCTGGCTGTCCACCTCAGGTGAGAGGGCGTTAACACTTTGAACGTCCCAGACAGTCGACTCTACCTCAGCAGTGGAAATATATAGTTAGGCTGATTTCAAACACTAGGGGGCGTGTTGAACCATTTCAACCGTTTTTTTATACAGTCTATGATTTCATCCCATGAAATGTTTACTTTCATAAATTTGCTGAAATGTCAATATTAGTAGCTCAGTCCATAGGTGACTCGGCTGGGATCCGGAGGGTTGCTGGTTCGAGTCCCTGTGTGGACCATGAATGGAGGGTGGACTGGTGGCTGGAGAGGTGCCAGTTCATCTACTAGGCACTGCCGAGGTGCTGTTGAGCAAGGCACCGATCCCCCGACTGCTCGGGGCGTTGATCCGTTGGCAGCCCCCTCACTCTGACATCTCTCCATTAATTGCATGGATATAGGTCCTGTTTGTGCATTTGTGTGTGTATTTCGGGCCTGTGTGTGTGTGTGTAACCTGTATGATAATAACAAAATCATTATATATGATAATAATGTATGATAATAATTCAAAAATTGTATATCCCCTTGCAGGATGAATAAAGGAATTCTTCTTCTTCTTCAGTGATGTATGTGGTTCATCAAGTACAGTCCTATCATTTAGCTAACCGCTCAGAAACACGTGTAAGTGTGCAGCACCTAATCAGCAGATAGCAGCCTAAAGCAAAGTTCACAGTTTATAACTCGTTTAACATCTGCAGCTACTTTTTGCTAGCTAGCTGTTACAATGTGGCGATGTGGGATGTCGCCTAGCTTGATTGAGCATGCTAATGCTAACTGAGGAATTTCAATGAATCTATTTCCGTTTATTGTAAAACATTTATTTCATAAATGAGTTCTTCACAGCCCACGTGGGCGGCTCAAATTCCCAGAGTTCCCTGTTAGCTAACTCACTAGCTATCTTACTCAGTGGGCACATTAAAAAAATGCAGACATTTATTTGGCAAACTGATGGATTATGTCTGCTTATATCAGCATATGACATGGTAAATACAGCCTGAGCAAATAAGACCAATATTTCCATTTTCTTTTCTTTTAATTCCCATGGGAAGTTTCCACCTTGAATATTTGTGGTATTTTTTCAATCCTAGTTTATCCTTCCTCCTTTACCAGTTGAACAGTAGAATTTAGGTTCTGTGAACAGCCCACAGATCAGAATAAACTTTGGCAGAGGTATTGGCATGCAGGACTGTACAAGAGACAAATATAGTTTTCTGTTAGTGTGATATTGAGGCTAAATGAAGACACAGGGTACAGGGGTATACACATTAAAGCATTAGAAATGAAGTGATTGTGTTAAAGTTAGACTAGAGTTCTACTTTTCTAGGACTATTGTTGATATTCAAACACAGCTGCTAGGGTTTGAGAGCAGGGAGATACGTATGTTGGAACTCAGCACTGGCCTCCACAGAAAAAAAAACATTTGTAACACTTTCTTCTTTGCCTAGAAACGATCTTTATCCTTATGCATATAATTTCATCAATATGTCACTGACACAGTTTGAGAACTCAAGTCTTACCACAGAGCTAAATACCTTATTATGACACTTCCAGTAGATGGCGTCAAGGTCTGGCAACATCTTGCACAGTGTGTAAAATGTAATGGTTTGAATATTTTAAATTGCTTATACTAATCACTTAATCTTTTTTCCTTCTAAGACCAACAGATGCTCTCAAACAGTAAAGAATAAAAACTAGTTCCCACAGTATGCGTACTATATATCAGCAATGCTGTACATTAAAGGAACATCCATAAAAAAACATCAGTTCATCAGCTGATAATAATCATGCTTTATGGCCACATATGCCAAAAAGAAGCCCTGAGGAAACGAACTGAATGATGGGAAGAACAAAATACTCTGAAAAGGGCATGTACTATAAATAATATGTGTGCACATACCTGAGCTGCATGCTGCCACAAGCTGAGATTCACAGGACTAAAACTGGAGATCTCTGGGATCACACCAGCCCTGCTGCCAAATCGGGCCAACGGCCTAAAGGGGGGGGGGGGGGGGGGGGGCTTGCTCAGACCACACCCATCTTTGAGGTTGACCTTCATTTTGATCTCCGCTACACCTGTAAAGCTTCGTGACACTGCATCTTATACGGTTATTACTGCAGAGCCGTAGAGTCGAGGTGGGGAGAGCTGGGCCCGTGACTGTATCTTGTTCCGTGGGGATGCTATGGTGGCAACATCTGTCCACAGATAGACATATATACACCTGGCAAAATAGTATGGTGGTAGTTCCCGCTGCAGTAGAACAACATTTTGCACACACAGACTCACAGTGTTAAAACAATCCCAGCGTCACTATCATGGCTCTTAAACCTAAGACAGTGATTGTGGTTTGTTGGTGACTGATGCATCAGTTAGTTTATGATTAGCCACAAATCTTCTCCTGGTGCTTACTGATGCTAAAAGCTCAGGACAAAAGAAGTCATTTTTCTCACAGTGGGGAGAAGTGGATGGTCCTTTTTTATTTTCTTGTTTTCAATCAGAGCCTAAAGCAGATGAAAAGAGCTCACTGAATAAATAAATTAAGTAACACACCGATAAACATTCCTCCTGATAAGGATCAAGAGGTGTGATGCCGCCCCAGAGATCACATTTACACTTAAGAGGAGGGGTGTTCACACCACCCAACAACTTTCACCTTTTAACTGGTGTTCATGTTAATGTCTCTGCGTGTCTGCTGATCGGCAGCGTGAGGGGACTGATCAGCCTGAGGGGACTGATCTGTGATCAGTGACAAGAGCCAGCAGCCTGAATTGAAGCCTGCTTCCTTACGGACCAATAGGATCATGTTATTGTCTCAACAGCCTCCTGATGATGACATATTTACACTTAGTCTTTATACCTGGTCCTTCCAGTTTCCTGATTAAATCTGGTCCGCAGGGTGGAGTAGAGAGATATTATGAGATCATGTGTTATGCAGGGTAAATAGAGAGATAGGTTCTTCATTTGCCGATCACCAGAAAGCAAGCAGCAATTAAAAATTATGTTTGTGGAGGTACATTAACTTGTTTTGTATTGTATCCCCTCTTATGCCTGAATCACACGCAGGCCAAGAGAAGCTGATGTGCATGTAGGTACAATTAATATGGTTTGTATTTTGAGTCACAATATGTTGACATGCAGGTCCATTTCAGATGGAAAAAAAGGAAAAAAGTCATCACGAAACCTAGCAATTAAAAAGGGAGCCTTAAGGGACTGTATGACAATTATTAGTGGGGTGCATGGGGTCAGTGATCTGATGTTTTGGTAGCGCAAAAGAGGATATTGATTATTTTTCTCTCATTGCAGATTCATCCTTCCTTGTGAGATTTATGTATATGATGCATCAAAAAGATTGCATTTGTTCTCCAACACACCCAGCTGAGAGACGTAGGTACCATGTCATCATTTATCATCAATTGACTTGATGGATAGTCAAGCATTATCAGAATGTAGCATTATCAGAAGCCACAAAGCTACTACCTGTGCTCATTTCACTCATTCTGTGGATGCAATAACTGGCTGCAATACCACTTTGTAATGTTTTCATAAATATATTATTTTGGGGGTAGGATCCAAAAATACAATTAAAACTGGGACAGGTCTTTTTTTTTTATTAACATAAGATCCAACTATTCTCCCCACCCCAGTCTTTTGGTGTATGATGTACTCTATGAACCTGAGATAAAGCTGGTTTAACCTCCATTCGATAGCCTACTTGTTTTGTGATAATGAAAAATGAATCATTTACAGTCTCACGCCAGAGGAAACGGCTCAAGGCTGCTCTCCTCTTCATGGCCCTGAACTATGTAATGAAACATTATGTCACTGGAAAATTTCATGTTATGGCAATCCACAGTTATAAAATAAGGTGATGATCCCCTCTGCCGAGAAGATGAGTCCACACATTCCCATCTGCTCAATATCACATAACCTACCTGTTGTTGGTTCTTACCTCAGGGGGCTTCAGTTGGATAATGGTCTACAGTGGGACAAAGGTGTGTTTATGGAACGATACATTCCTGGGCTCATGGACTCCGGCTCATTACAAGATTATTCTCTCCCTTTCTTGGCAGAAATATGAGAGAGTTTGGGACTTCAGGGCAAAACAACTGGCTAATACAATGTGGCAGCATGGAGCCTTGTGGACTGCCTTGGTTAAAGTTTTCCATCTCTTCCCTGTGTTTCAAAACCAGGAAGTGGTGTCACAGCACCAGGCCCAACCCCTGTTTTCACCTGAAGAGAGGGAGGAGCCACACTGAGCTTGTCAAGGGGAAAAACAAGGAAGAGCTCACAAGCAGGCAGTTCAGTGTGTCTGTTCGCTTTCCCAGATTGTGCCTTGGAGACAACTGAAAAAGGAGTTTACCCTGCTGGTGGGTCTCTCAACACGGATATGGATGTCCCAGATTCTCCACATGGGAATATGGGGCTGTTAAGGACCTTTGATTCCTCTGAGTTTAGCAGCTGGGAGAAAATCGGCTCAGGTGGATTTGGACAAGTATACAAAGTGCGGCACGTACAGTGGAAAACATGGCTGGCTATCAAGTGCCCTCCCTGCCTTCATATGGATGACAAGTAAGTTACAGCTGTTGAGCCACATGGACTCACTTTGATAACTGATGTTTTGGTGAAACAATATGAAGTAGTATAAAACAGTGCTCCCATAGGGGTGCTGACGTGAGAGGTTTCTTTTCTCCTGTATTTGATCCCTCTGTCTTGTCCTCACCCAAATAATCTTGTCTGTCACGTTTATCACTAGAAGACCAGTTTATGCCCAAAAAGTAGAGACACCGAGGCTTAAGATTCAGAGTGAAGTCATTCAGAGCCTCGAAGTCCTCGAAAGGTGAACACCAAGGAACGTGTGACTCACCTCCTGCTTGTCTGGGCACACAGTGCAGCAGTAAAGGTGCCACAGCAGCAAACAAGAGGTCACATTTAGATATTTACTTACTGTTCCTAGAGTCAGAACTGAACAGGTAAAGAAAGCGCTAAGGTTTTTCTGCACGGAACAAAGGACAGAGTGAATCTTTAGCTTTAAAACACAGTAACCCTGAATTAGTTTTAAACTACGGTGAAATCTGTGGAGTCCAGCCACTGTTGTGTTGCAGCTGACATGTTGATTGACCCCTATGGCAAAAGTACGCCCACACTACTCGGGCAGTAGCTGTTTACTTATTCCAACCAAAGCCAAACATGAAAGGTTCACTGCCGATTTGCCCAAACAACAGTGGCACTTTTATGTATGGGCCTCAGGGAGGGGCTGATTTACATAGATGTACATTTCAATAAAGATAACAAGGTGGTCTTTCCCCCCCAGGCACTGCTAGAGATTGCACAACCCTCTTGAATTCTGTAACATTTTGCACAACCATGAGTCATACTTTTGCTCTGCACGGATCTCAAAGAGCAAAGAAAGAAAAATAGATGTTTTTTATATTTTTTGAAAGTGTTTGTGTGAGAGAGCGGCGTCAGAATCTAGCGAAGTTTCCATCCTTCTGTGCACGCACACTGGGTTCATCTGTGGGCTTCAGACAAATGATAAATATTACCTCACAAAAGGCTTCCGTGTTTTATTTCTCAGAACTGGTGGTGCAACTTAAAGCATCCGTTGAACCTGAACCAAAGATCTTATCATCCTCAAACATCTGCAGAGTACATAAACAGTCATTTGACGGCAGCCTTCATTGACCCACGCATAACATCCAGCAACAGGGACTCAAAGCCACCTTTGTCTGCCTGTTTGCGGGCTGCCGCTGTGTGGTACAGACAATAAAAGAAGCTGTAAAACCGGTCTTACCGGGCTTCTCTTTTAAAGCAGGGACATTGTTTGGAGGAGCTGCTCAGGAGCACTTTGGATTAGATGAAGGATTTAGCAAACAAGTGCATGGACCATTCTCTCATGTCATGTTTGATTATTCCTGCCTGGCAGATTTGGGGGATTGTGCCTCCTTCACTTGTACTGACAAAAAAGGACAATTATAGCCAGGCTCCCTCCTATAGAACACAACACTTTTAGAAACCTGATACATTTTGCACATAATAGACTCTGAGCAGACATAGGAGTCTCATCTTTCCCGGCCCCGCTCACCTAATTCTGCCTGTGAAGCACATTCTTACAAATACAACCATTTGTGATTTATCTTTCCCTCATCTGTCCTCATTAAGTGTTTGCATTTCCAAAGCAGCCTTTACTGGATATATGAGCTCTGAGGTCATGAATGACCTGCACAGTTGTGTTTTGTGGTATGTCAGCAGGGCCAGTGGACCGATAAAGAGAGCTGTGCAAAGGTTGAGAAACAAAGAACAAGAGCTCTGTTTAAGCCCACTGGGCTCTCCTGGTGCATTCCGGGTTGGGCTGGAATCCCTAAAGGCCTTAAAAGAGCAACTGGACAGTCAAGCACAATCCACATACTTGGTCTGAATGGTGGTTATTGAATTATAGACGTCTCCAGAGTTCACTCTTTCACAGCCTCGAAGGTTAATGCTGGTAAACATTTAACATCGCTGGGAGCTCAGCAAGGATGACCTGTGATATGCTGGAATTTGGGCGAGGACAAAAGTTATGCCAAATATTACAGCTCATTGAGCAGAGCATGAGCTCAGAATCATTAGGTTAATGTTTTATGAGAAGGTAGATTTGATGAATACCTGTGAGCTAATGGACGTAGAAGTATTGGTTCAAAACAAGCTAACCTTAATACCTTAAAAACAATGTTTTATGTCATTTTCAGCTGCTTCTTCAAATTGTTTAGGAGCTCCGGCATAAGAGCCTGAATCACTAAAGCCAATAAAAGTTAGTTTTTTTTATCAAAGGGAGCGTTCAGAGCTGCTGGAGGAGGCTAAGAAGATGGAGGCAGCCAAGTTCCGATACATCCTGCCGGTGTATGGGATCTGTGAGGACCCCCAGGGCCTCGTCATGGAGTACATGGAGACCGGCTCCCTGGAGACCCTGCTGGCCACCGAGCTGCTGCCCTGGGAGCTCCGCTTCCGCATCATCCACGAGACCGCGGTGGGAATGAACTTCCTGCACTGTATGAACCCACCGCTGCTCCACCTGGACCTGAAGCCAGCCAACATCCTGCTGGATGCTCACTATCATGTCAAGGTAGGGTCACAAAGTGGCATCCTTAAGTCCTCTTAAACCTGTAGGTAGTTTATTTTTGGTGATGTTTGGCAAAAAACACATAATCTTTTATCATGTTATAATTCAAGTGTAGACTTCTGCGCCTCCTCTTGGCTCAGTTTTCATGCTTTTAGAAAAACTAAAAATGCAGCTTTAAGGGCATTATTCAGCTAGCATCGGTGAAAACATGGAAATAAGTGACGACGATAGTGATATTCAGGTGATACTGTGCACATTTATTTATTTATTTATTTATTTTTTTCTAAGGCAGTAACAATATGTAAAAGAATAATTAATTGTGAGAAATCATCATCAAGCATCTCATTGAAATCATATAATAATAGAGCTCCTATGGAGTGCAATGATTTGATGTTTTTGCTAATGTAATACATGAAGTCAAATCACAGCCGTCTTTCCTTCAAAGCTGGTTGAAAGTCACCGTTTTAGGGTTTTAGAAGTAATTTCAGCCGTGAGGGGGTTTGCTATTCCCTTCCATCCATTTTAATATGACAGCCCTACACACGCTGTAGGCAGGCAGGTGTCTCTCAGCCTCTGTCCAACCTCTAAACAGCTCAACTGTATTGAGCAATGGGTGGGAACCATCATTCTGGAGGTTAATACGTGGATCTAAACACCTCACCCGGGCCTGTCCCGACAGGATTAATTCAGCTCCTATTAAAGCTCCCTCTGTGAATGTGTGTGCCTGAAAGAGCGTGGGTGTGCACTTTTCAACACAAACGTGAAGGGCCTCTCCTCTCCTACAGGCTGGGACATGGCTGTGTTGCCCTCATCATACCAGAGTGCACATAATAGAAGCTTAGCAGCATGTCACACTCAGTGGGCAGAGTTAGTCATCAGTGTCACAGGGTAGGAGAAACGGCGGCTGGGTTGCTCTATTTGAGGATCTAATCTGATCTTTCCCTTTCTCAGATATCTGATTTTGGCCTGGCCCGGTGGAACGGCCTCTCGCGGGCTGATGACATCAGTAGAGATGGCTTCTGCGGCACTATTGCCTACCTGCCACCCGAGAGCATCATTGAGAAGGACAGAGTGTCGGACACCAAGCATGATGTATACAGGTTGGATTTTTCTGCAGTTTGCATGCAGCCCTTTGTGTGGATGTAGATTTTTGCTTTCCATCTGCCTTTTTCCTTCAAGGTCTGCCTCACTGTAATGAATCACATCAAGGAGATGGATTAGATAGCAGATGGGAAGTTGGAAGATGAATATCATTTTCTCAAAGAGTCAACAAAGTGTCAGTTTAAAGGGGTAAACAAATTATTCCTTTGACAATCAGACAGCACTGGTTTATACAGTGGGTGGTAGGGGGACATGAAAACGATAAGCAATTGCAACTAGAAATAGAAGCGTGCCAATTTCTCTGCAGTTCAATATTTTCTTTGAACTGACATCTCTTTATTCTGTTTTGCCTCTATTGCAGTTTCTCCATCGTCATCTGGGGGATTATCACACAGAAGAAACCCTACCAAGGTGAGGATAGGTCTAGGCTAAAAATGTTATCGTTTTATGAATTTTAATTGCTTTTAAACATTATTCTAACATGTTGTTTTGTGTTTTTACCAATGAATGATTTCAAGCAACAAGTGACAAAGCTAATGTGCTACAACTATGCTAGCTGCTAGGACACTGACACCAGCATGCTAACATGCTTACATGATAGTGTAGCATTATGACATGTTATTATGAATCTCACATGCTTTCTTGGCAAGATTCAGTCTGCGTATCATTTACGCACCAGGCATAAATGCTTGCACGAGATACCAGGACTGGATTTGTTCACGTTCTATCCCTGACCACTCGAGGTCAATGCCTAACCTCAACCGATCCGTCTGGAATGCATGGCGGGTCCTGCCAAGAAAGCAAGTGGGATTCATAATACGGAAGTATGTTAGTATGCTAACATTTGCTAATTAGCTTGAAACAGGTATAGATATTTCATTTAAAATCATACATATTAACCTCATGGTGGTGCCAAAGCTTGATCACTTCCAGTCAGAGGATCAGCAAAGTCAGATGGATTCATCCTCTGGGGAACATGAATGTCTGAACACAACATCAACGCAATCCACTCAGTAGCTGTTGAGATATTTCAGTCTGGACCAACATCGGCCAGTGCTGCCACACTAAAGCCATACAGTTAGCATGGCTAAAAAAGAACAAAACAACCTATTGAGGGTTTTGTTTTACATGTATGAAGTGATTTTCTGGTGTATTTCAAAGCATCAGTTTTTATTTAATTTATGGGATTTATTCTACATAGAATATAATTTTCTCTGAGATGAGATGAGATTATATAAATATCGATCTGAACCACAACCCCTGCCCACACAAGTTAGAGTTATAAGATTAGTTTGCGTGTGTGTTTGTGTGTGTGTGTGTGTGTGTGTGTGTGTGTGTGTGTGTGTGTGTGTGTGTGTGTGTGTGTGTGTGTGTGTGTGTGTGTGTGTGTGTGTGTGTGTGTGTGTGTGTGTGTGTGTGTGTGTGTGTGTGTGTGTGTGTGTGTGTGTGTGTGTGTGTGTGTGTGTGTGTGTGTGTGTGTGTGTGTGTGTGTGTGTGTGTGTGTGTGTGTGTGTGTGTGTGTGTGTGTTTACTCTGTGAATTCCAGAGCAGGTAGTTGGACAGTGCTAGGCTGGCAGGTAGAGTGTGTTTTCTCCCAGGCGTATCAGGTAGCAGTACACTTCAAGGACTTTGGCTCCTTTTGAAGACTAGCGTGTAGATGAGGGTTCCCAGGTTGGCACTGGCACCGTCTATGTTGATCCAGACATAATTAAAAAGTGAGAGATGGCCTCCTTACCATCCCTTCCCTTCTTCCTCCTCCACCAGCGAAGGGTTTTACTGCTACGATAGAAGCCGAAGTGTCTGTGATTAAGGCCTCTACCTGTTTGTTCTAAATCATTGACTTGGCTGATTCCACCGTCAGATACAAAGAGGCTGGAGCCGAGCTTTTCCCTTTTGCTCCCATGGGAAACAACAGCACATACTCTCTTATCTGAGCACGTGGGAAGATGATGATAAAGCTGTGCATGACTGACTATCTATACAGGCACTGGCTCCTACCAGCACCTTAGATGATGTTGTCATAGACTGCAGCATTTTACATTACCCCTAAAAGAAAAGTCTTTTAGATTTGTCTTCAAACAATTAATCCTCAACAGAAAATCAGGCTTCCAATTATGTTTATGTGCTCTATAAATATGAAACTTTTGTATTTTATTTAAGTTATTTTAATATAAAACCTGATCCATAGTGATGAAGTATCTGATTGTTTTTCCCCCCAGGTGAGAATAATATCCTTCAGATCATGGTGAAGGTGGTGAAGGGCGTGCGTCCAGACCTGGGTGCTGTGCCACGCTGTCGACCCTCAGCCTGTTCAGGGTTCCTGAGCCTCATGCAGCGCTGCTGGAACACAAACCCAGATGCCAGACCAAGCTTCCAGGGTAAATTGTGCCTCTCTATTTACAACAAACATATGTCAACCTTATTCTGTCACAATAACAAGTTAATCAATAGGAAACACAAGTGATCATAGACATTGAGGATAACACCCACTGTTAAATTGAGGTCCCATTTTGAGCTTTCCCTCTCTTTTGTATTCCCTGATCCATACCTGCTATTACTTAAACGTGACCTAGATCTGTTGTACTTTCAGACATCACTTCTGAAGCTGAGGAGCTCTGCTCTAAACCTCAAGAGGAGCCCAAGACACCAACCTTATCAACGTCAGAGCCAGAGCCCACGTCCCCTAATGCACTATCCAGTGATCAGGTACGACATCACAACACCACATTGACTGCTTTTGGATGAAAGAGCCCCATGTTTCAATGATGATGACTTCTTTGGAAGACGTAGTCTGTTTTTGTATTTTTGTACATGGATCGATCATGCAAACCTCCATTTCAAATGGACATTCTTTATAGTGTGTATATATATATATACTGTATATATTCCATTAATCTGTAACGACACACACCGACAGCGAGAGGCTTATCTCTACATTGCTCCAGACATGATGACATTGTGTAAATGTTTGATCCTAAACAACAGTTGCATCACAAAGTAGGAATGTTGACTGATGGGATTGTTTAGCCTGCTTTAGCCTTGTCATTTCCGTGGTGTTACTGTTACATCCTGCTCATGACAGGTGACGGCTGTTACTGTATAATTTCTGTATATCTGTTTTGAACTTCTGTATGTGTCCGAGTGATTTTAACTGGATCAAACCTTCAGCAAATGGTCACAATGTCAACATCCAATAGCCATTGTACTGGGAGTGGCTTTGTCTGAGAGTAGCAGTTTCATACCTGAGAATAAATGTAATGGCACTGTGTCAAAGACCAGCTTGTCCAAATATGCTTATCTTGCTTTTTGCTCTGCAGGTTAAAGACAACAAGCCGGTGCGTCCAAAGTCAGCCATGTTGCCGGAAAAAGATTACAGCCTGTCAGAGCTGTTGAGCCAGGTTGATTCTGGGATCTCGAGGAGCTTTGATCGAGTGAAGGAGGATAGCTGCCACAGCAAAGAGAACACTTGCAAGAGGCTGTCTGGCATCTCCTCAGCAGATTCAGCCTTCTCCTCCCAAGACTCTATCACGCTGTCTTTTGAGAGAGAAAACACATGTGGTAAGAGCTGAGTACAGAACTACAACTGGAACTATTATTCATGTAAACCTAAAAATGCTATATGATCATGATGACCTGAATTTTCTGACAAGCCATCCTTCTCCTTATCGCCCAGATTCTGCTGAGGTCCAGAGGCGAAAGCTGTGTGAGGCCATCAGGACTAAGGACACTGCCAAGCTGATGAAGATTCTCCAGCCTCAGGATGTTGATCTTCTCCTTGACGGAGGAGGCAGTCTGCTCCACCACGCCATCGCCATGGCCAACGAAGAGGCTGTCAAGTTTCTCCTTATGAACAATGCCAATCCCAACCTTGCAAATGCCCGTGGCTCCACACCCCTTCACCTGGCCACAGAGAGGCACCTGAAGCCTCTGGCAGAACTTCTGCTCAGTCGACGAAGCACCAACGTCAATGCCAAGGATGAGGACCAGTACACAGCTTTGCATTGGGCTGCCCAGAACGGGGACGAGGCCATCACACGCCTGCTCCTGGACCGGGGGGCAGCCCTCAATGAGACTGACGGCCAGGGACGCACACCAACTCATGTAGCATGCCAGCACGGCCAGGAGAACGTAATCCGGGTGTTGCTGAGCCGCGGTGTTGATGTTCGGATCAAGGGTAAGGACAACTGGACAGCGCTCCACTTTGCCGCTTGGCAAGGGCATCTGGGCATCGTCAAGCTACTGGTCAAGCAGGCTGGCGCGGACGTAGATGGACAGACGACAGATGGCCGCACACCGCTGCATCTAGCTTCCCAGAGGGGGCAGTACCGAGTGGCACGGATACTGATTGAACTAAGAGCGGACGTTCACATGACGTCTGCTGGCTTTAACACACCCCTGCATGTGGCGGCTGAGACGGGTCACACCAGCACCTCTCGCCTCTTGATTAAACACCAGGCGGATATTCACGCCCAGAATGCCCATGGACTCACTCCTCTCCACCTAGCCTCCCAGCGAGGCCACCTGGCTACAGTCAAGATGTTGATAGAAGAGGGGGCAGACCCCTACAGGTCCAACCAGGCCTTACGCAGCCCGTACCACCTGGCAGCAGAGAACGGACACTGTGAAGTCCTGAAAGAGCTGCTCCTTCACTGTCCACATGGTGGCGCTCTGTCAGACGAGCAGGGTCTCAGCCCATTACACCTGGCAGTGCAGGGTGGATACTCAAACATCATCACTATGCTGTTGCCGCAGGATTGCCAGGACTTAGTTACTGAGAGCTCAGTGCCAACAGTAGCCGAAGAGCTCCCACCCCTGGAGGCTCAGCAGCTCCAGAGGAAAGTCGTCATTCTCAAATTGACGGAGCACAACGACTGCCCGCAATCCTCCAGCTCACAGTGTGCCTCAGCTCCTTGCTAACAAGACCAAAGACTGTCAAACCTGTACAGAACTGTCATTTTTTATACTCCACTGGGGGGTCATACCAAACTTAAGAGTTTTTTGGACTTAAAAGCTTTTCAGCTCTGTAGGTTATCCTAATGGTCAGAAAAGCGTTCATGTAAATATGTACACTGTGAATAGAAAGTATAAATACTCTGTTGTGTTCAGTTTTTTTGTTTACTTTTTTTTTTACATAACAAGCACATTTTTTTTTACTTAACAAGCATCAGAATTATGACTAGGAAACATGTGACCTTTGGGGCATTTCACTCTACTGCAATGCAGTTGGTTTGCATGCAAGTTCTATTTAAGAGAGCACAAACTTTGCTCACAGGGCTTATGAGGGGATGCTGTAGATCATCGGAGCCATTGCATTAATAAAAGACCTTCAGTGTTGTGAACCTGTTACATATCAGTGCTGCATCATCCATTAAAACACTAAACCTTATTTTTGTTTGGCGTTGTTGCTTTTTTCACATTTTCATCCTAAGAATGTCACTGCAACTATTATATTTAGGCACATATTAGTCTGTCAACTTACATTATATCAATCATAATGAAATGCTATTAAAGGCCCAAAATATGCATACATATGTGCAATAATACATGAACACAGATGTCATAAGATAAAACCACATAGTGTACACACCTTTTCGGGCTTACTAATAGATTTGCAAAATACTCTGAAGAGATCACTGTTAAGAAACATGGGCAAGAGCTGATTCACTATTGTGGACCTATTATATATTTTCTCAAATGTATGATGTGCAGTTGAATATTTCGTTTTTCTTTTGACCTTTTGAAAGCATACTGGTTTTAAATTCTGGATTTAACTGAATCCAATTTGGTTGCTGAAAATGGGAACAAGCCTGTTGATAGAATCAAGGCATTTTAAAATGTCAGCGTAACAGAGAATGAAAAAGCTTTCCCAATCCGGGCATGTTCTATATTTCAAAAAGGTTTTGTCAACACCTCGTGGCACTGTAGGCGGTGTTGCCAATGCTCCACCTGCATGCGTGCTGTAGCTTTGAGCCTTGATGTCAGGCGGAGTTGGCATGTCTGCATCTGCAGCCTTACCTGGAGTATTATTATTATTATGTCTCTGCTCCAGACCCCATGGAGCATGCTCAGGTTGGCACAGACCATGGGAACTGCCCCTGAGGGGGATCACAGGCTGTAAGATGATGGATGAGTGAGAAAGGGGCGCTGAGGTTCTACCTGCAATTCCAGCCTGTTGGCTAATTCCATAGACCACTTTAAATTTTCATCACTCACTAAAACCAACATGTCATCCCTGACGCCTCAAGGGCTTGGCTTTTCGTAATCTGAGAAGCTGAGTGCAGGTGGCTGGGGCTTGTGGTTGTCCTGTTTTTATAGTGGTGAAATGTGAATAATCTGTTGTGTGTACACAGCAATCTATCCTGCCTGTTGCCTGGTGATCTGTTCCAGCTCCAGCTATGGGGAAGACAATGGCTGTGTTGTCTAATCTCAGCTTCTACCTCTGTCAAGACTGCAGCTATTTTTAACAGACTGGAAGGTTAGGTTTGTGTCATACAGTAATTTACAATGTTTTACTATGTGTGATTTTCATTCTGGGCAACAGTTCTCTCTACTATTGACTGCAGTGA
This sequence comes from Echiichthys vipera, assembly GCF_963691815.1. Taxonomy (NCBI): domain Eukaryota; kingdom Metazoa; phylum Chordata; class Actinopteri; order Perciformes; family Trachinidae; genus Echiichthys; species Echiichthys vipera. Next base: position 23,628,337 of record NC_139839.1, on the reverse strand, counting down.
ACCAGGTACAGGGTCATTTAAAGCAGCAGTTTAACATCTATAGTTTCATTCAAATGGATCATTGGTAACTTTGATATAACAAAGAAATAAACTGACAGCACAAACAGAAAGGTTATTCCATGTTCAACAGTTTCATGATTTGAGAACAGAATAAAAAGCAAAGAAAAATGACTACCAATAAAAAACTGCAGTAATGCAATTTCTACAGACCAGAATGGGGGAGCCTGAAGCTACAGCTATTATTATTAGTTATTTTATTGCAATTTGGGTGCTAAACGTATCTTTAGAGTTTTAACCATAAACAACCATGAGTCATTTCCTTTTGTTACAGTTATCTACAGTTCAGAGTTGTGCATGTTCATCACACCCTGATGAGTGACGGATGAAGCCAGTCCCTGCCATCACATTAGTCATAGGGCCTTGGGCCCAGTCTCCTTTCTGCTGAGGAGCAACCCGGCAGATGCTTTCTCCAGCTTCACATATGAAGCTCGGAGTTGTCTTTTTTAACTGGCAGGATGTGGCGTACCCTCCAAACCTCTGTCAGATCTGCTAGGTCACGCTGTGTACAGTGTGCTGCCCACGGTTTTGGGCTCATTTGTGGGAATGTAAAAGGTGAACAGAAGTTTAATTTAAAGGGGATATATCATGCTCATTTTCAGGTTCATACTCGTATTAGGGTCATCTCTATGTTCCCTATGTTTTTTTCCCAAAAAGGGTCCTATGTTCCCTGGTCGCATAAGCCTCTGCCTTCATTGATTTAATTCAGCGTTTTGTTAGGGTTAGGGTTAGGGGTTGTGGTAAGGGTCAGGGTTAGGGTTAGGGGTAGTGTAAGGGTCTACATAAGCCTATTTGCTGGGGAACATCAGATCTTTTTCTTAAAAAAGGGTCGGCTGTTCCCCGGTCACATACATGGCGTTGGAACATTGGAACTTTTTCTTTAAATAGGGTCACGGGACCCGGGGCACATATGTACGCTCCCCTTGTATTTTGGCTTTCTACTAGAACATGTTTACATGCTTGACACATTATTGTTCTCATCCTATCTGTCTGAATATACCCGCATTCACCTTCTGTCTGAAACACTCTGTTTTAGCACCTGCCTCTTAAAGCCCCCCTCCTGAAAAAGCCCAGTTTGCTTTGATTGGTCTTCCGGTTTTTCGGGTCTTTCAGGTCTTTCCGATCTTTCAAGTGTTTCATATCTGCATTTTCTGCGTCTCTGCACCATCGTTACAGCCGGAGAATGACTGCACTTTCTGCCTATATGTAGTATAGCTATGACATCAGAACATACAGACGTCCTGACCGCTTGATTAAAGGCACGGCTGCTGAATACAGGCTTTGTACATTTCTTTGTGGATTGAGCCTTTTGAAACTTTCACAGCACCTTGACCTGCTTCATGATAGAAAAAAACATATTGTAGAGATTGTAAAAACACTCTCTACAATATGGGACCTTAAAATGAATATCAGAAAGAATAAGCCAGAAGATTTCATTGGGGCAGAACACATGTTCAAAGACTCCAGTAACCACGGTCGAAGAAAACCTTTGGTCAAAAGCTCAGAATGTATCCTTTAGTGGATAAAGGTTCATTGGTGAACCCTGTGAAATAAAAAGGTTTTCAGGTGACATCACCTGACATTTGATGAATGGTGTGTTGAAGCTCTACTTATCTGTGATAAACTATAAATATCCTGACTTGTTGCTTTCTTATACCTATATTGTCCTTTTTAGTCCACAACATTTATTTGTCATAGTTCCTGCCTGTAATAGGGAAGGTCTTCATTGCCACCGTACTCTACGGGGGAATTGTTGGGTCTATGTAAATCGTAAATAAGTCATATAGTGTGGTCTATACCTACTCTGTAAAATGCCCTGAGATAACTTTTGTTATTATTTGGCACAATAAATAAAATTTAATTGAATTGAATTGAAATTGAATTGATAGCGATGCTTACTAGTTACTTTTTAGATTAAGATTATACCTATAAAAGATATGTCCATCATAGGAAATATGCCTATGTATTTTTAAGTCAAATTTTAAATAGAGGACTTTTACTTGTAACAGAGTACTTGCACACTAAACTTATATACATTTTCAAATGTCCTCATTAAAGGAAAGTGGGTTACCAGGATTTCAATACTTCTTCCATCACTGTCTTTATAATCTTATAAAAGCTGAGCAGTAATGAGATGGATGAATGAGCGTAATTACCTTTAGCAGTGGCAACCTTATTAACGAAATGTCTTTACGTGTGGTATGCAATATGATGCATATATCACACACAACATCAGATGCATCATAAAAAGATATCTATATGTGAGATGAAAGGAGTTTTTACAGATTACAGTCTGCTGTTGTACTATATTGCAGCTAAGACAGATTCATGTTATCACAGATTCTTAGTCACTGTTGTGTTATCTGGACAGGCGAGTATTTGGGATCGGAGTGTCTCCAAGATTGCAAGACTTCCTTCGTGTCAGACGAGGTGTCTGGTTGCTCCTTTGTTTGACTGTGATAGGGACTTTTCAGTTTGGCTGAGTCACACCTCCCTTCTCTGACGGACCAAAAACAGCCCTCATGAACCACAGAGCATGCTGAAGTGATGCAAGGCCCTTATCAAGATACAGTGGCAACTCAAAATGTGAGTTAATGACTGTAATCATAATAAAGGAAACAAAATCAAAGTATATCTTTCAGAAAAGTATTGATTCATTCTTTTTTTTCCCACCACCCCACATCTCCTTTCCTTCCCATTTTACTTGCAGATGCTCTGAAATCAAAACGGTAACAACATCTGTTCTGCACTCTGTGACTGCAGGTTGCTGGGAGAATAGAGCTCATACACTGAGTGCTTTGGGCTGTTTTTCTCCCCACTCTTTCTTTTTTTTTTTTTTTAAACCTAACCCCTTATTTTAACCTCACAGAACTCGCTGAACAAGATCTGAGGTTGTGTTTCTTTAGCAACAAGGCAAGCTGTAACATGTGGCTGCATCGTCAGGGTGAAAACATGGATGTGGGCGCAATCAGCATTGATGATTTAGAAGATTTATGGCTACTAAGCAAAGGGTGAATACAACATTGAAATGTCACAGAGTTAAATTCAACGGGCCTGTTTGTCTTCCCCTGGTTTTATTACCGTCCTGTGATCAGATCACAGGTGGACAGCTGATAGAAATGAGGCGTAGCTTTAAGTTGATTAAGAAGAGGAAAGCATGTTTTTATATTAATGATGTTATGTAGACATTACAGAACTGACAACCGGATTTAAACACCTCATGGTCAATAAGAGCTATTTTTTGATAGTCCCTCAAATGTTAAATTTGGCTTTTTACTAGGTTACCTAAATTGTTTGTCTAATCAAAGTACATTAGTGGGGGTAGGTTCCTGGAAAGGTTGAGTCTGAGAACATAATCAGTGAGTGTGTGAAGGTGAAAGTCCACACTGAAGGGGAAAGCATGTGTGAAGTAGTCACCAAACAGTAACCAGTGTACTGCCACTGTGTCAACACGTGTCCCTCCTGTGAGCTCACGGAGCAGCTCTGGGACGTGTCCGGAGCTGCTTCTAGATGACATCAGTCTTGGCACCCTTGATTCCAGCACTGTAATAAATTTTTCATAATTGCAAATGAAGTCTTATAGAAGCAGTATTACATCATATGATGTTGTCTGCTTATTTGGGTGGTAGTAGAGCTTATTAGCATTAGCTTTATAAGAAATATTTTTTTAATAACAGCACAATTCTGCATAACTAAGACTGTGCTGGTGTTTGTGTGATTTACCTTCGCAATGATGATGGCTGCATAGCTGACTGTGCCAAGCTGCCACACAAACTTCCCCTTGACTAAACAGATACAGTAAACACGTAAGCTACCTATTGGCTGTGTTTCTACCCTCTGCTCCAGGAAATGTAGGGGGCAGATGTGATAGCCAAAATCGTGTGTAACCTGTAGGATACAGCTATAAAGTGCAACTATTTATCTTCATAGGAAGTTTTTTTTATAATGTCGGAGTTGAGACAGTATATTGAGAGAGCAATTTCATTAACTTTCTGCAAGCTTTTGTTGATGGCCAGGTTTATTGTAGGCATATGATCAGTGTAATGGATCTTTGCTTTCATGCAGCTTTAACAGAAAAGGGAAGTGTTGGTGGTGGTTGTACTACTGCTCTTAGACCAGGAGATGGCACAAACAAACTCTCACAAAGTAAACTTGTAAACTCCTATAGAGGATCATTACTGAGTCACATTCCACAGTAATTCACATTATAATGACCTTCTTCAATGTACTTACAAAAAACTGTTTCCAATGATCACCATCAGTGGTTCATCATGAGTGGTTGTCATGGTAAAAAATGATTATTTAATGAGGTAATCATCATTCAGAGTACTGCTCTGCACTTTATGCCAAAGAGGTGGGGTGTGGTGATTGCATAATGCTGGCAGTCTGGCATACACTAAGATGTAGTGTGCCCTTATTTGACAATATCACCTATCATCCTAAAATACAACAGCTCATGACACTCACAGGAGGAACTGAGCAGACAATCTGAATGAAATACCACTGACACATGTATAATGTCGTAGCAGTAGGCTGTCATTACTGAGGCTATGGCTATATAATTTAAATGACAGTTCCTCAGGGCTATGCAGAACAGCACAGTAGCTGAAAGAAATGCATGGCCATTCAGTAAAATACTATGATTACGCAGAGGCATTTCCTTTTAAATTTATTCATGGCCCAAATGGACTCCTCCCTCGTGCAATATTAGAAAAGGTCATCTTGTTGTTTATGATAAGATCCAAATGAACAGTCAGTTGAAGATATCAGAGCCTTGTTTCATATGTGGTGTCATGTGGGCCCATAGCTGCAGACTCAGAATAGATTATCAGTGGATGGATCACAGCCTCTGACAAGGTTGCCTAAGCTGTACTGTTGTGGCCCTGAATTGAGGTCTACTGACATTTTAACCCTTTGAGAATTACATTTGACTTTTAATAGCCAGCATTAGACAAAGTAGTTGTAACATCCAGGGGAAAGTTTGTGACTGCTATACAGCCAAACCTACATCACCACAAGTGATGGTGTTGGTGTTCCAGTTCTAGCTGTTGCTGTTTGTAATTAGAAAAAATAAATCCTTTAGAAATGCAGTCACACACCCCAGCAGCTGTGACAAAGGTAAGCATACAGGGCTTGTGCTACTGTATTTGTGAATGTATGTGTTTGTTGTTGTTTTTGAATGGCAGGTCTTTGATGGGAGCTGGATCTCATGGCTCCGTACCTTTCTGAGAGCCATTCAAAAGAGCAGCAAATATTTCTTTTTAAGGGGCAGGGGTTACTGTTTATCTGCAAATATTGATCAAGCATTGTCTGTCATACAGTACATGTTGGATAAATGTGTCAATAAAAGCGTGTGTGGTGTGTTTTCGGTGTAACAGATGTCTGTGCCTCCTGCAGCCCTCTGTTGATGCTGCTGCTGCTGTTGTCACAGACGCAGGAGGAACTGTCACAAAGCGCTCATGCAAGCATGGACCCAGCGATGTGGATCTAATGAGATCTAGAAAGTACGACTTGGTTCCTTCATTCATACCGAAGATCCGTTCAAAAGAACCAGATCATTCACAAAAACGTCACATCACTATTGCTTGGCTGTCTGTAGGGCTTAAAGAGATGTGTAGACAGACAGACAGAACAGGGCTACAAGCCACAAACTGCTGCTCTACTGCTATAACATTGTGGCTAAAATCACCTGCCTTTGCCGCAGAGCCATCAGGAGCAGAGCCTTCAGGAGCAGAGCATTTAGGAGCAGAGCCTTCAGGAGCAGAGCCTTCAGAAACAGAGCCTTCAGGAGCAGAGCATTCAGGAGGAGCAGAGCCTTCAGGAGCAGAGCCTTCAGGAGCAGAGCCTTCAGAAACAGAGCCTTCAGGAGCAGAGCCTTCAGAAACAGAGCCTTCAGGAGCAGAGCCTTCAGGAGCAGAGCCTTCAGAAACAGAGCCTTCAGGAGCAGAGCCTTCAGGAGCAGAGCCTTCAGGAGCAGAGCCTTCAGGAGCAGAGCCTTCAGGAGGAGCAGAGCCTTCAGGAGCAGAGCCTTCAGGAGCAGAGCCTTCAGAAACAGAGCCTTCAGGAGCAGAGCCTTCAGCAGCAGAGCCTTCAGGAGGAGCAGAGCCTTCAGGAACAGAGCCTTCAGAAACAGAGCCTTCAGGAGCAGAGCCTTCAGCAGCAGAGCCTTCAGGAGGAGCAGAGCCTTCAGGAGGAGCAGAGCTTTCAGGAGCAGAGCCTTCAGGAGCAGAGCCTTCAGGAGCAGAGCCTTCAGGAGCAGAGCCTTCAGGAGGAGCAGAGCCTTCAGGAGCAGAGCCTTCAGGAGGAGCAGAGCCTTCAGGAGGAGCAGAGCTTTCAGGAGCAGAGCCTTCAGGAGCAGAGCCTTCAGGAGGAGCAGAGCTTTCAGGAGCAGAGCCTTCAGGAGCAGAGCCTTCAGGAGGAGCAGAGCCTTCAGGAGCAGAGCCTACAGGAGCAGAGCCTTCAGGAGGAGCAGAGCCTTCAGGAGCAGAGCGTTCAGGAGGAGCAGAGCTTTCAGGAGCAGAGCCTTCAGGAGCAGAGCCTTCAGGAAGAGCAGAGCCTTCAGGAGCAGAGCCTTCAGGAGGAGCAGAGCTTTCAGGAGCAGAGCCTTCAGGAGGAGCAGAGCCTTCAGGAGCAGAGCCTTCAGGAGCAGGGCCTTCACTTCCATGGAGTGAATTCTTGGCCTATATTGACTCTGGTTTTTGCCCGTCTCCGCTCACTCAGCTGCAGGGTCAAATAAGCAGCTGCAGGATTGGCAAATTCCATTTCACCCAGTGCCAGCCTACAGTAGCTGCACCCAACAACAGACAACCCTGGCAACCTGCAATGCCGGCCTCTACTGGCTGGTACAATGTAAACAGAACCTAACAGAAAGTCATTATCAAACCCTTTAAAAAATGTTTTTAAATATTAATTCAGACTAAGTATATTTTTTATGGAAAAGCAAAAATTACATTCTGTACCCCTTAAAACACCCGGTGGGTGTGTTATTCTTTTAAAAATATAGCTTTTAATGAAGATTCTACATATAAATCCTTTAATGTTGAACATATTTTAAAATATTACCATAATGTAGATCATTTATATTTTTTTTATCTGGGCCCCCCTAAAAGTAGTGGCACGTGCCTAAAGTGACCACCTGTGCGTAGATCCGGACCTGCATCAATCAGCCAAACAACTATAAAGAGTGTCCGTTAAGTAAGTTATTCCCAAATAATAATGGCTCAAATAACTTCTAAAGCTATTAATAGCTGTTCCTAACGTTTTTTTTTGCGGGAATTTCCCACGTGTGACTTCATGTAAAGGAGAATAGAAACAGAGTACGTCGATGATGTAATCTGAAATACAGGAATACGCAGTATTCAACGAGGGAAAATGCTTTACTATCATTATTTTCTATTTATTTCTTAGTAAAGTTATACAAAGTCAGTTAACCTACATACAGTAGTTCTGCCAACAAACCCTCTTTCTGATGTGGAAATGTTTTGATGACGCCAGGGAGACTTACCTTGATTCAAACGCGGGGGGGTGTTCACGACTAGTGCTGTCAGAGGCGGCTTTTGCAATGTAACAAATCGATTTGCAAGACGCAATTATGTTTTTTTACATGTAAGGAAAACGAATTCATGCTGTTTGTGTTTTAACTAGGGGCAAAGTCGTCGGTAATCAAAGTACAGATGGATGCCCCCCCCTCGAATAAACTAGTGGGTCATTCCGCTGAGAGGGGAGAGAGGTTCCTATCGTCTCTGGATTTGCCGTGACGCGCTGATGTTTGTGAGCTCACTGTTGTGGCAAAGGAGAACCGAGGGGTCCGCACAACGGGGGTAGTTGTCTACGGAAACTCTTCGAAATAACGGTGAGTTTCTCAAAAGTGGTGTCTTGAAATGCTGGCGGCGCGTTCGTGCTGTTGGACAGCTCGCAGTTCAACGGCGCCAGATAACGGTCACGAATCAGCCAGAGCAGAGGAACGTTACTCTGGAGGATGTGAGCGCGCTGCTAGCTTCACTTCTTGTTAGCAAGCATTTGTTTAACGGTCTGTATACAGACACTCGGGTTATTGCAATCTGCCCCGAGCCGAGCTATAGTCACACAGGCATTAAAGCATTTCAACTGCTGAGCCGGAGACAAATACGTTCTGGCCACGGTTAACTGTGTGTGAATCTAACCGAGTGAAAAGTTCAGATGAAATCCGAGCTCCTTACTGCTGTTACGGGCGAACGTTATTCTTCTGGAACACCGTTGTATGTCCACAAGCTGGCTGAGTCCGGGCAGCATCATAGCGTCCTGACATGGGTTTCTTTGATTTTGAGCACTGAAAACTCGCAGGTACGGTTAATATAAACCCCGTGTACACTTGAAGAAGTCTGTCCAATGTTGTGTAGCTGTGCTGCCTCACACTTCAAGGGTTTCATGTTCACATAAACAGCTGCAGTCTAGCTCTCAATATGACTCAGAACTGAAGCTCATGACCTGTAGCATCCTTAACTGTTATTATTATTATTTGTGGCAAGTCCCTAGACCAGGGTGTTTTTGTTTTTGAAACCTACCGTAGTTGCACATAAACAATGTCTTTGTTTAAATGTGCTTTTCATTTTGTGGCTAAGCTTTGTCCTCAGTTGGAGGTCAGCAGCCTTGGATGCCCTTATTAGTTAAAGTTGAGTTTTCAAGAGGACCATTAAACTTACTAGAGTCCCTAGTTTCTCAGATGTAATTAAATGAATTCTGACTACAGTTCTGTACAATTCAGTTCAATTCAATTTTATTTACAGTGCCAAATCATAACAAAAGTTATCTCAGGACACTTTACAGAGTAGGTATAGACCACACTCTATGACTTATTTATGATTTACATAGACCCAACAATTCCCCCGTAGAGTACGGTGGCAACGAAAACCTTCCCTATAACAGACAGGAACGTCAGACAGACCCAGCTATGTGGAGGACGGACATCTGTCTGCACCGGTTGGGGAGGAAGAAAAGGAGAGAGAAAAGACTGACAGATGGACAGAGAGTGACAAAGACCATAGGTACACTTACCATTACAGGCTAACGTTATTCTTCTGGAACACCGTTGAATGTCCACAGTGTAATGCTGGCTGGGTCCGGGCAGCATCATAGCGTCCTGACATGACCATAGGTACAGCTTTGGATATTCTGATTTGGGGTTACACAAATCAATGATACAGACACTGCTAGGGTACACTGACACTAATATTACTAAAGGTTTTGTAGGGAATGCTACTCTAGTGTACATGTTTATTTTTTTTATCTAAGCTTATGGTCCTTCTGCTTTCTGACAGTTCAAGCTGTTAAGGATGTTACGCAGCCAACCAAATGTCTTTCCCAGGTAGTTTTGGATATGTGCTAGTCTTGGGCTCTGGGTAGTTCACATACTGTAAACCCAGAATGAAGATACTTACCAATTATAAATGTGAGTCCCATCTTACAATGCATCTTCTGTTCCCATTGAGATAACGGTTATTTTAAGATATGACTGCTAATGTTTGGATTGTTGTTTGCTGTGATGTATGGAAGTCAATCTGTCATTGGATATTTAAAGTTAAAAATCCATTGAATTTCTAGCACTGAATAATTTATGCATTGAAATGATGTATCTGAACGTTCTGAACTCTTTCTTTTTCACTGTTAGCAAATTCAATGTAGAAGAATTCAACGTTAAAAAATTGAATCGTAAAAAATGTAATGTTAAAAATTTCAATGTCAGAATTTTCAATAGACCAAATTCATATATAAAATGTATACAATTCAATGTTAAAGAATACAATGTTAAGATATCCAAGGTTAAAAAAATCAACTTTAAAAATTCAAGGCAAAAAAAAAATTCAATGGCGGATTTCAAAATGCAAAAACAATGTATGCAATTTTTGTGAAAGTGACGAGAGAGGCCGAGCACAGCTTCCGCTGCTAGTGTGGGTATAACGTTCCCACTGATGACAGTAACAGACAGTCTGCTGCTGGAGGCAGAGTTCACTTTGACTGACTCTGACCTTAAACTTCCCTTTGAATCAGAAACTAACCAGTGTAGCATGAAAGCATGGTGGATCATATGTTATTGGGTTTATATAGCCATATTATGTGATGGAATTAGGCCAGCCACAATTTTCTTATTTTGAATTTTTAACATTGAATTGTATACATTTTATTTTGCATCAGAATTGGGTATACTGAATTTTAACATTGAATTTATTACCGTTGGATTCTTTAACGTTGAATTTGTGAACATTGAAAAATACAGTTACATTCAGAGTCAAAACATTTAGATGCATCATTTCAATGCATAAATGTTCGGTGCTAGAAGTTCAATGGCATATTCAATTTCAAAATCTTATGACACAGATTTACTCCAATAGAGATCATTGTGTTTAACACCACAGGATCCAATAACATGTTGGCCCATGTGTTATAACAGAGAGACTGTCCTGTTCAGCTGTGTCAGCAATTAGCTGTACCATTTTATCCGTTTGTGTGGCCATTTGTTGATGATATCACTGATGAAAAACATGCAAATAAGATCACTGCCTCTCTTACTGTATTCTCTACCAAAAAAATGTGAACACCCCCCCCACCCCCACCCCCAACTGGCATTTTGAATGTTTATTAGAAAATGTGACCTAATTAGCAAGATAGCATGTGGTTTTGCCAGCTCCTGGTATCCAGTCATGTGCTCTCTTTCACTGTTTTTTTTTTTCCAGGAGCACAATGGATGAAGAGGAGCAGTTTGTGAATATTGATCTGAATGATGATAATATCTGCAGTGTCTGCAAGCTAGAGACAGAAACGGGGACCATGTCTTTCTGCCATGTCTGCTTTGAACTCAGCATTGAAGGTAAGGAATGGGATTGGGTGGGACTATTGCTTGTTTGCGTACTAAAGTGAAGGGCAAACAAAGTGATGTTGAAGGCCTCTTCACATACAGCTAACATAAATTTGTCTCCCACCCATACAAAACCACTGAAACCGAATCAAGACGCTGTAGTACACATGCCAGGCCTATATGTGGTGCTGTAACTGGCCACAGAAATACACCGACAGCGGAGAAGAAGAGACCGAAATGTGTTGTACCAACAGCAGCAACTTTCTCGCAAAATCTGACGACTTTTCAAATCTTCATCTCATTTTAGAGGCAAATCTAGCGACTGTTTCTGGTGTTTTTTTTTGTTTGGTGTTTATTGGAGACTTTTGTGGTTATTATCCTTAACGAGCAGCGGGTGCTGACTACAGCTCCTTCCCCTGTCCCGAAGCACTCATGGCAGTCACTTTCTCACTAGATTTAGCAACTTTTTCAGACCTTCGTAGAAACTTTATTTAGAAAAAGCAACTAGAAACAATTTTAGCGACCATCAGCACTTATTCAGACCATCAGGGAAAAAGGAAAAAGAAATATATCTTCGGCCTAAATAATTCCCATGCATGCAGCTCAGAGTAACCCAACTCTATGGCTGCGGAGGTCCATCTCTTCCCCCTATCTCCCTTACGCAGCAGCGCTGTGCAGACACTATTACCGTTGGTATGTGACACCGCGGGGTAAGAGGTAGAAGGCTACAGGGTCGAGAGTTTGGGAGATGACGTAATCGTTTAACAAAGTATGTGGCTTCACTGTCCAGACGACAACGCAAGGGGGGCATTTTCAGATCTACCCACTCTGGGACCCGGTTTCAGAAGATACCGTTTTCAGGCATACAAAACCCGCCTCCGTGTGGATGGTTGGCCAAAACGGTACAAAAGTTGTGCAGTTACAGGAAAACGCGTCCCTCAGTACTAGCTGTTTCAAAGCAGCCTGCAGGTTAAAGTATGCAATCCTTAAAGAATTTAAAAGTTATCTTGTTATTTTTAACGACAGCGAGACCTCTCCATACCTTTCTCCTGAACACACTTCAAAAAATCCGGGCCACAGTGCGATTGCTTAATACGTCATCACCCCTCAGAGTTTCCGTTTTCTCCAACTGTTTTTATATGATTTCATCTGACCAAATCTGCAGCTTCAGATCACCATTCGGAAGCATATTTTTAAATGTCCATCGCGGTAAACAGTCGTATAAAAATAGTCCCCAGGACCGCCGCCATGCATGTGTGCATGCTCATGCCTGTCTGCATGCTCATGCCTGTACATGTGCAATTGAGCCGTGCTGAAGCCCACCTCTCTCAACCGGGCCGCTGACGGGAAGTACACGGCGCTTAAGCCTGTGAATCATGCTTGGGCACAGTACGGATGGTAAGTGTGAGTAGACCCTAAGGTATATGAAGGGGTAATGGGCTTGTAGGAGATATATTATGAAGGGGTAATGGGCCTGTAGGACCAAAGCCCTCCCTAAAGCAGGCCACTGTGATTCTCCTGTTTGATCTGCCACTCTAACTCAAGAGCATGCGTTTGAAGTTTTTTTTCATCTCTTAATTAATGAGTGGCCTATTTGAAGAAGAATGAGAAATGAAAAGGGATTAGATATGCCTCTCATTTGGCACTCGTCTCATAGATCCACAAAGACTCTTTTCAACTGTGTGTGTGTGTGTGATCTCTGCACAGTATGATTGTGTACCACACAAAACAGTGCAGTATAGCTGACTAAGAGCTCTCAGAATGGTATATCATTCTATTGACAGCGGGGGAAAATGCATATGCGTGAATGATTTATAGGTCTATTCTGTTATGGTATAAGGGAACTGAGTCTGGGGCTGCTGATTAATCGCTCCAATTCTTTTATGCAGTAAAAGAGTCTTCAGCCACAGTCTCATACAAGCATTGTTAGAACAGTACCTGACTTAAAGTTGTGTTAGTGTGTGCTTGCAAGCTCATTAATCCTCATTTAGCAAAAAAGTAATTTAAAAATGGCAGAAATATGCAGCCTGGGCTTGTCTGGATGTCCAATACATACAATAATGTCAAAAGCCTAAATAAATCTGATGATATCAGACTTTCTACTTATTGAAAACCAACAGTCTTAGTAGATGTTTGATTTGTAGCACATAGTGAGTAAGTAAAGTTTATTTATTAAGCGCTTTTCACAGGCAAAAGTCACCAAGTGCTTTACAAGGGCATACAACAACATACAGGGCAGTAAAACTCAATACATCAGGAAAAAGACAATTAAGACCTAGACGTCTAGTTGACCTGCTGCATACAGGCCAACTAAATGCCTGTCTAAACAGATATGTCTTTATCTGATTTTTAAAACAATCCACAGAGACCCCAGGGTGCAGGCAGAGCGTTCCATAATTTAGGTGCTACAGATTCAAAAGCGCAATCAACCCTGGGTTTTAAGGTGGGTGCATGGGAGAGACAGTAAATTTAACATATTTGATCTGAGAGAGTGAGCTGAGGAACATGGGTGAAGTAGCTCACATATGCAGGAGCCAGATCATGCAATGCTCTGTGAGTAAGCGTGAGAATCTTAGACTGGATCCTGTATGCATCACAGAGCCAGTGAAGAGATTTGAGAACGGGGTAAATGTGAGACCTTCTGTTTGTCCTAGTGACTAGCCTTGTCTGAAGACGGCCTAAAGCGGACACTAAGTGAGGAGTAAAGTGCATCACAGTAGTCGATACGAGATGAGATGTATAAGGCATGTATAAGCATCTCAAGTTCAACATTTGAAACTACTGATCTCAGTTTACTGATATTTCTAAAATGGAAAAAGCAAGTTCTCGTCAGCTGCTTAACATGGATGTCAAATTACGATGATTGAGCGAATATTACCCCTAAACTACGCAAGTGGGGGTGGACAGCCGAGTACTACTTAGTTTAATTTGTTTACATGTTTCTCCCCAGATGGATGCTGTGTATACTGTTGAATGTTTGAAAACTAAATATGGTTTAAGGGTTGCCTTTTATACTTTTCCTTTGTAGCACACTAGCATCCTATTTGGATGTTATGGGTTACTGAATGTCTTTAAAGGGATAACCCGACATTTGACGAATATGTTTATTTATCTATCGACATTCCACAGGACAGGGGTTGCTTGTCTGACTCAGTTTGGTTGTCCTTGTTTGCTTCATTTTAATGTTTCAGCGAGCACGCTCTGTTCAGGTAGGAAAAAGTCAACTGTGTGTCCCCTATGCTTTGCATTGTTTAGACAAAACTGAGGCACCCTAGGTACTGGTTGTGTCACACCATTGTGTGCTTCTAGGGCTACAGGTTTAGATGGAGCCTGTGTGTGGCAATAAGGTGGCTGTTATGCAACTATTGGGTATGGGGGAGAAGAGGGTTTGCAGACAAGCACGTGTTTCTGATGCAGCTGAGCATTTCATGGGTGGGAGGGGAGCTTGCCAGTCTGCATGTGGCTACTTTAGGCATGGCTGATGGCAAGGCTGTGAGCCTGCTGACTGCTCGTGGAGACTTAATGGCCACGCCAACCTTTTGCTTTCGTGCTATCCTGCAGAAGAAGGAGAAAATAACAAGTCCACACAGGCAGATAGTGTAAAAAAGAAAGAAAATGGTCTCCAGCTCTCCTTTCACACACTAACACACCCTACCAGTCCCATTCTGTTCTAAGCCATATCGTACTATATCAAGGGTGCATTGCTGCTGTTGAATATTCATTGCCTTCTTGATATATGCTGGTTTTGAATATTTAGTAGAAGCAATATATGCAGAATTGCTTATTTTTTATAAAGAATATACCAAGAGTATATTGCGATGTACAAATCATGGCTCTACATAAAGGCCCTCTATATTTACGGGTCTCCACATGAACTGAGTTTGAACAACGTTATCAAGTAAATTTATTACAGTTATTTAGGAAAACGTTCATCTCCCTAAAGAATGTCTACAATGCTCTATTTCTTCATTGATAGGTGTACAAAAAGAAGTGCCTTCTAGAGGACGCACACAGTTAGAATTGTAGGCTTGCTGAAAATACTTGAGAAACATTTGTTCCAGGTGTAAAGGTATAAATATATTCCCACTTTTAAACCTATTGGTACTGTGTCAATGAGCCATCACATGATTGTCAAAAAGGTTTGTTTAATGTAAAGGTAAACAAAGGGTTGTGGGACATGCTGCATACTGTACTTCTTGAAGTCATTTCCACCCACAAACCACCCTAAGCTCTGCTTGGAGGATTGCATTTCATGGGGGTGCTCAGACCTGTCTGTTTAAACGTCGGCTGCAGATAAACACAGTATTCACCGTTGTAAGTGAGGCAGTACAGTACATCAACTTAAACACAAACAAGATCCACTAATAAGAAAACAATTTGCCATTTTCAGAATCCAATGGATTATGTATGGGCTTGGAGACATGTGCTTATGTTGAGTTATTTATCAGCAAAGCCACAGCCCACTGTACCACTAGGTGCAGAAGTATACTGTATGTGAAGGCTGTTTGTGGTAAAACGTCTAGCACAGTTCGATGCAGGATGAATATTCAGGAAGTGCAGCCTTTGTTGTAGCTCTAAGTGGTTGTTTCCCGAGGAAACCGCTTTGGCCTATGTGTGCTGGTTCCATCAGAGAATACCGAATAGAAGTTGTGTCTATTTATATATCGCTGAACCTCTGCCTAACCGGGCTTTTCTTACTCTCAGACCTTTATTTTCTTTTTTTCCTTACTGCACCATCTGAGCTGTATACTACACATGGTTACACAGCCTTGAGCGTCAACACAGTACAGCAGAGAGCAATCAAGAGCCAGTTCAGCCAGTCTCTAGTCATTGCTAATCTTCCGTGGGAGTCATGCTGCTGTTTCAAGCTAATGGAATTTGTGTATTTCAGAGGAATTTTCATAATCATGGCTTCTTTATTACTGCTTCGGGTAACCTGACACCAAACCCAACCTCTATAATGCCTGTGATGCCAAAGATGATAAGACAGTGGCACTGTAAGGTAGCCAAGAAAGCCAGACCGTCCATTCATCCAGCCAAGGCTTGCAGGTACCGTAGTAGTTCAGTAATCATCACAATATGCACAATATTTATGCATTTTTTATTGATTGTCAGATAGGTCGTTCAAATTAGAGTAGGTAGTTAGTTTGCAACCATATATTACAATACCTGATATAAAAGTCATATTAATGTAATATTTGAGTGAAGCATTCACACCACAAAAAGTAACATATCCACTTTATTAGGTGCACTTGTCCAACTGCTCGTTAATGCAAATTTCTAATCAGCCAATCACATGGCAGCAACTCATGCTCGTGCATTTAGGCATGTAGACATGGTGAAGAGGATGTGCTGCAGTTCAAAGAGAGCATCAGAACGGAGAAAAAGGTGATGAAGTGACTTTGAACGTGGCATGGTTGTTGGTGCCAGACGGGCCGCTCTGAGTATTTCACAAACTGATGATCTACTGGGATTTTCACGCACAACCATCTCTAGGGTTTACAGAGAATGGTCCCAAAAAGAGGAAAGATCCAGTAAGCAGCAGTTCTGTGGGCGCAAATGCCTTGTTTTAGCCAGAGGTCAGAGGAGAACGGCCAGACTGGTTGGAGCTGATAGAAAGGCAACAGTAACTCAAATATCCACTGGTTCCAACAGAGGAATGCAGGAGAGCATCTGTGAACACACACCACCAGCTACATTCTAGCAGAGAGGGAACAGCAGCAGAAGACCACACTGACACACTATTAAGCACCAGGTGCACCTGATAAACTGGCCGGTGAGTGTATACTCATCAGTTTTGACTGTTAGGATCTGATTTCTCAGTGTAGCATAATTCAAGACAGAAAGGTCTCTTTGAACTGGCCTTATTGGATGTGACGAGCTGTGCAGTGTAAACACCTGAGAGATCCTACACTGAGCATTGTGACCTTCAGCCTCCCACAGTCTTTTGGTCTTCTCTGGCTCCTTGTCAGACAAGATGTGCGCTGAGCTGCCAGGTTGAGCTAAGGCCCAGCACCTTTAATCCTTTATCTGCTTACATAATTCAAACTGATTTTTTTTTCAGAGGCCTGGTAGCGTTACCAGCTGGGTATGGAGTGAGAAAAATTCCAACAGGGAGAGGCTGGAATGATGTAGTTAGTGCTGATTCTAGTTGCTGCTCTACAGGAGCTATTGTAGCTGCTATAAACAGCTCTTTCATTGTGGGTGAACTCTTCACCCTTGGATGTAGAGAGGCCTAATTATGTTGCTGCCTGTGGTATTTGTATGTTTTAACACAGTTGGGATCCAGAGATTTTCTGAACCTACTGCATGCCCCCGCTTATATACAGTGGGTAAAGAAAGTATTCAGACCCCCTTAAATTAACTGTACATTATGCTGTATGTATAATGGGCTTGAATCATTGGTTTGAATAAACAGCCTCTTTTTCAAAGTATATTCTCTTCATTAGTCCCAGTTGATTTTTTTTTAAATTCTCATATTTGTGAAGCTTCAAACCAACTCATCACATGATCTAAACCACTGAATGTGAGCAGCTACTACTAAAGATATCTTCTGACACTTTGGAGTGAGGATGTAAATGTCAGCCACAGCAAAGGTAACCATTTCTCAGTTACACTAAAATTTACCAAAGGTTTAATGGTATCTACCCTGCAGGACACACAAGGTAAGGACAGGGTAGCCTTAATGAATAAGCAAGTTATGTTTCTGGTTTAATGTGTGGCAGACGAAAACAAGCAGTGGACAAATGCAACTGGCAGTAGATTGTGACTTCTTATACTGGGTATTTTTTTTCCACATTAATATACCAGCCTGGAACTCTTAAACAAGGTCACGACAGTTTTCTAACTTGTGAATGTTTACTCACAACAATGTCTTCATAACTTAAATATGACTTTAAGAAAATACAGCTTACATCACCTCATCATCTACCTAAATATTATAATAATAATAATTGTCACTGACTGTACTGAACACAGTTAAACACAGAATCTGAAGTAGCTGCCAGTTGGGCTTTACCAGAGCACAAGTTCATGATGTGCCAAGAGCACTAAAACTCTTCCATTTCTATTGAAACACTGAATACATCATTTTGTTCCCAATAGTGGCTGGGATGTTTTACTTACAATCCATAAAAAATGATTGCCATTGTAAGTACCGGTATTAATAATGACATGAAAGGATTAGCTTGATTTATTATAATTACATTTTTAGATCAATTATATCTTTCATTATATTAATATGTCTACTAATTTAGTACATCAGATGAGACACTGGGGGCGCCTGCTCCACCACTGAGCTACCAGGCGCGCCATAAAGAGGTTGAAAGGCCTCGCCGCAGCAACCTGGGTTCGGCTCCAACCTGAAGCCCTTTGCTGCATGTCACCCCTGCTCTCTCGCCCCCTTTTCCTGACGATCTTCAGCCATACTATCATAAAGGCAAAGACCCCAAAAAACTATCAATGAAAAAAGAGACCCTGGGAAATCAGCGCATATTAATAGAAAGCTCTGTAGCTACAGTATTTATATGAAACATCAAATATACACATCAAAGATCAGTTGGTTAGAATTTTCATATACTGTGTGTGGTGTTTAAGGATTACTAATGGCTCATTCCAAACCACGTTTGATATTTTATGACTACGTGTCAAATTGAGTATGAGTGTGAGAAATGACTACACATTTACAGTATGTGGGGCCTGTGTCTCTTTCTCCAACCAAATTACATTCAGCTTCACCCAAAGCTGACTTTTAAGTTTTCTGTGTAAATTGTGAAAGTCATATATGAGCGGATTGATGGATGTCCATACTATTCCTGTTTTGGTTACTGTCACATGTAACTTTGTGTTTATTAGCAATACAAGTCTGCCGTTCAGTCAACTCTGTGCTGTTCATCTGAAAATCACTATGTTGACAGAAATAAGTTGCTATACGTGTGAGGGGCAGCGTCTCATAACTGTTGGCTCGGTAATGTTCAGGTGCCTTCCAGGCTGAAGCAGGTGGAATAGCTATTGTTTCAGTTTGATGTGTGGTTTCTTGCAACTGTGTAATGTTAGCGGCCTGTACTGTTGGGGAAAGTCTGTGTGGTGGTTAACAGGTGAATTAAGTTCATGTGAGCACTGTGTTGGTGTCCAAGTTGGCCTATGCAGCTGCTGACAACACATTCTTGTAAACTGTACTATGCAGCTGTGTTTGACTCCTTCCCAACGATGACCTCTGTCCCACATATCCCAATACCCGCTCTCAACCATTCGTCTCCTCTTAAGTGTGTCAAGGCTTGAGCGTCCTTGCTCAGCTCAGAGCAAAACCGTAACCAGGCAGGACAGAATGCGTCTGTATAAAACGTGCATAAAGGTTACAATCCTATGCATTGGAAATTAAGGGAGAGATCTCTGGGGCAACCACAAGACCAAGTCTGCAGAGTGGAAGTCTGAGTTTAATCAGGGTAAAACCAAAGCCACTAAATAGAGAGCAGGACTAGATCAAACAGAAGGATGTTATCTTTCTCTGCAGCCTGAGGATTATTTTACCATCGCATTGGGAGCGATCCCATGGTTACGTTGGATAATTCTCGATAGTAAAGTAACAGGCATCATTCTTCCTCTTAGTTTTGGTGCTGCTCCACCAGCTTCTAATCTTTTTTTCGTCGTACCAAAATGTTTGGTTTCAGTACACATGTAATATAACCTTCAATACATTTGTATATAAAACATATTTACATGCAACTTGTAATCATAGTTATTGTTTTCTTTTTTACATCAGGAGTTGTATTTCTTGTTTTAAAACCCTGGACCGCTTGATTTCTGATTTGATGCACTGCTGCTCTCCTGATTCCAGTGGTGTGTAATTATTTATATTTGCTTTCTGGAAAAACTGATTAACATTTGAAAACTTTGAATAAGACTGTTTATATTTTACATCAGACAGAAGCATGTGTCTGTGTCTCTGTGAGTCGTTTCACTGAATGACTAACCTTGGCTCATTCCTTACAAGAGAGCAGGAAAAAAACAGGCTGTGGGTCGTCACTGTTGTTGTGCTTAATGTCCCTAGCTGTCACGGCTGAACAATGTCGATTCACCTCCTGTGAATAGACTGTGTGTGTGTGCCTGTGCTCATGTGTGCAGCCATGAAAGACAGTAGTGCTAAGCTGCTTAGCTGGAGTGAGGTCTTTGGCTAGTGGTGCGCTGGCCTGGTTGTGCGCCAATGATTTTTCTGCTAGGCAAGTGGTAGTCAGGGTGTTTTTGTGGTAGTCCACAAGACCAACACTGATCGGATTATAACATGGCTGCTTGATAGACCGAGAGCTGCTGCAGTTATTAGTAAAGCACCTGGAGGCAGTATTCTCACACATACCTTCTAGTTCCCTTAGAAGCGCATAATCTGATATAGTATTATTAGGGAATATCATTTGAAGATTGCTGTTTTGTTTTCACATCACAGTATTTGTGTAGATGCATGTAAATAGTCAGTGTATAACTGGATCTATATAATTTCCCTTGAAACTATTATGTTCACTTTATTTGTCTCAACAAAAACAATACCACCATCGGCTGGTCCCGACCACCAAACGGCGGGGGTACCGACCACCGACAGACTAGTCCGTAGGCCTACCACTAGTCTGTAAACAGACTGGACAGACCACTGAATTGGCTACAACCACCCCTCCATACTGCCCTAGCCTGCCATTGTGGTTATGGTCTAAATGATCTTCCTATGTATTGAAGCATGTAAGATATGCTGACTGTCCCACTTTCCCGATACCAGAATTTGAAGCTTTATACAATACTAGCATAAAAAACGATATTCAATACCACAGCAACTACAAAGAAAGTCCTTGGCACACAAAATGGGATCATTTCTTTCCCATTTTCACTTTTATATTTAACAACCTGTGCACAGTGCTGGTTCAGAAAAAAAGTCACTGAACACATACCAAAACACAGAATTGATTTTCTGCCCTGTTGTTTCATCTGTGCAGCCTTGGGTTGAAAATCTGATTGTAGACCTGCGTTTTTGTATAGCTTCGGCACTTAAAATACTAACAAATGTGGATATTGTATCATTTTGAAACGTGTGGTATTAAAAAGCATTGAGGTATCAATACTCCAGTCTATTTGCTTTCATCCTGCAGGCATACAGCAAGCTTTCAAAAGACATGAAAGGTAATGGCACAAGAGATACAAGACAATTGTCCTTTCAACAAATTGGTGCTTAAAGATTTTTTTCTTCATTCCTTCTGTCAACATACTGTGTTTTAAAAGATTGGCATACACTTGAAAGAGTAACACTTCAGTCAGCATATATAATGTCTGCTCTTCACACAACATTAGCAAGTCTGCTAGTGTGATGCTTAAAGGAAGTAGTGCTTTTTGTAACCACTGCTGTTCCCTCCAACCTGCCGAAGTCAATTGCAGTTCTGTTCTGTTTTCTTACCAACCAGTTAGACAAGTTCCTTTCCTACAGCCAGTCTTGAAATAAAGTTTTTTTTAGTTGGCACACACATTCACAAGACTTAAATGCTTTTGTTTTATTCATATTTTGGCCTGAATAAGTCAAAAAAATAATCGCGCAAAGTATTGTTTGTTTTCATTAAATTGCTAGTCGAAATCTTAGAGGCTGCAACAAAGATCTCATTTATTCCTTTGGCGCTTTCTTGTCGGACCGGTCAGCAACAGGTTGTCAGTTATTGACCCTATTGGAACAGGCTGTCACAACCCTGTGCACAAGTGTGTGTGTGTGTGGTCCTACAGACTAAACCTGAGGTATCTGTGTATGTTTGTACCTTTTGTAATGTGGTGGTAATGTCCTGTGGTTTCCTGTGCTCATCTGTCTGCTGGTGAAGCGCTGAGAGACATGCAAGGTAAAGCTACCCAACCCGAGCTCTTAAATCTATATGGACAACAGCGACTAATCTCCTCACCTCGGGCTCCAACACGTACGTCTGTGTGCTGAGAAATGCAGGCTGCGAGAAGAAGGCCATCTCCGCCACATCTGCTATCTCTTACACACACACACACACACACACACACACACACACACACACACACACACACACACACACACACACACACACACACACACACACACACACACAGTTTTTGTTCTCTTTCACCTTCAGCTTCCCTTTGTTTATCAAGCTCTGGCCCATTTTCCTGAGAGGTTATTTTACTTTTGGTACACTTACTACGTTGCTAAAATGGTTACAATGTGACCTGTTTTGACTGGAGCCAGGAAGCATACATTTTTTCCCCCATAGAATATCAGCCCACGCTTCCTATTCGATGAGAGATTGTTTTGTGTCTGGGGTCCAGGTTGAAACTGGCTCATATGGATACTTTGGTGTTGGGTATGTTTTCACACACCATCATTAATGAGACTGTGTTTTGTCTTTCTTGTTTGACAAATACAGGTATATTGAAATTCACGTGCCACCTTCTATTGCCCAGTAAAAACAAAATCCAAATATGCTTCATATTTTGCATGAGGCTGGGTTAATCTATTACCCTGCTATCTTAACGCTCTCCTGGCTAATCCACTGCATACTAAGCAGCTTTCACAGAGAGATCGTGGTAGGTCAACCTGACAGTTTTAGCTTGCTTTCATACTGGTTTACTTTTATTTGCGGTGGTGTGTTCAATGGGTTATTTCTTGTAAACTATTTAATATATTAATATAGATTTTATATATTATATATTTAATATATTTTTTTATTGTTTAGGAGCTCTGCATCTTGGAGTTCACTATATTTTTGCACTCATAACATTGACAATTTAGTGTGTGAGGCTGTACCATTGTTGAATTGTACCTGTTGACTCATTACTTTATGTCTGTGTGAATGCAGGCGTCTCCTCTGCTACCCTGTTGCACTCAAAGTCCTTGCGTGGCCACAGAGACTGTTTTGAGAAATGCCACCTCATCGCCAACCAGAAGCTGTCACGTTCCAAGGTCTCCCGAAGTGCCTACGAGGGCATGAAGCTGGCCTTGAGCCAGAAGCTGAGCCGCATCATCCAGTATGCCCAGAACAAAGACTCTGTCTCCTCCAACGGCCCCAGCAGACGAGGGGCCAAGCTCCTTTGTTACAGCCAGCAGAGTGACCGCAAGCTGCTGCCCCAGTCGGATGCCCAAGTTCCACGCTACACGCCCTGCTGGGACACGGGCAAAGCAACAGGGCTGCCTGATTACACCATGGGGATGTTGGAGTGCCAAACAGTGGAGGAGCTGGGGCTGCTGCAGGAGTCACAATCTGATGTTTGGTCCAGTGAGGGCAGGAAAGGTCTGCACAGCCGGAAGCAGTTGTCAGGACAGACCCAGCGCAGACACCAAGGCCACAGCAGAGATGAATGTGAGCACATTTCATTTTGTTCTGTGTTTGAAGGTTGAATGATGTTGACAGTATGTCGACAGATGCACTCTCTGCCTCTTCTCTCCATCTTAGCTTCAACATTCAGTGTAATCTCTGCGATTTCTCAAACCTCTAAGCATGTATTAAGACAGCAGAGAAAACAGTTACACAAGAACAGAAAATATATTCTTTCTCTGTCTGTCCTTCAGCCTCCTCTTTCCTATGATCTCCAGAGAAAAGTTAATTTTCCTATAACCTCGAGATACAGCCTGCCCTTGGCTGTCTCATGTCTCTTGTCTCTCTCTAAAGCTGCTTAGGGCTACAGACTGCAGGAATGTGAGAGAGTGTTGTATAGGTCCCTCATGAACATTCTGTGCTTTTAATGATGACACACATTTCACATATATACAGTTGGTACTCAGCTCTTTGCATTTCTCTATAAGCTCCTCAACACTTTACCTGAATATCTTCATGATATTGCATATCTTCAATATGTTGAACCTGCTATTGAATAGGAAACTGTGATCACCTATACTGTGTTTCAGTGCAGCCAAATTCCCTGTATAGTTGTTCTTATTAACATATCAGTTTCTGTTTTTATTTTGAGACAATAGAACGGGAATGAAATCTGATTGTGGCTCATTAATACTATGTTGACCAGCACTCATTTCCAAGCTGTGGAAGCTGTGTCACACAAAATAAACCAGAACACATGTTAATGTCATCAGCTGTGCTGTGAGATCGGCTATATTGACATTTGAAATGAGGGATGGCAAGAAGATCATCAGTCATTTAACAACTTTAAACTGTATTATGAATGTGTCTGAAGAACAGACAATCTGCTTCTGTGAACATTTAGTATGACATTCAGTGCTTCTACACTCTCCAATGTCAACTGTTTTTTTCTTTTAGTGACTAAAATGAATGTGGACGAACTCCATCAGCTGAACGCCCAACTCCTTATGCAGATTCAGAGTACGTATTTTTTACTGGCATTCTGTGTTAAATTGAAATTCTGGTGTAAAATCATCCCAGGGTCTTTTTCAGCAATTTTTCTCATGTAACAACTATTAACAGAGAAATCCCTGAACAGTCGCTAACAGCTGAATGCAGCTAACAGTGATTAGCTCGGGGCAGCACGGTGAACACATTTAAATGGCTTTTTTAACCACTAATGCTGCTCATGACAACAGCAAACCTCTGCAGCAGCATGAGAAGAGTCCCTACACATTAACCAAAGCATCACTGGGCTCCTTCTTTTTTGGATTGACTTTGGTAATTGACTTGAATGGACTTCACTATGAGAGGAGCTGGTACAGGGGCCAGTAGGTAAATCTTTAAAACACTCTTTTAATAAACTCTGGGTTCACTAAGTACGTTGTTGGTGCTTTGTTTTCTGTGTAGGGACTCTTCTCATGCTGCTGCAGAGGTTTGCTGTTATTTTGAGCAGAATTAGTGGTTAAAAAAACAGTTTTAATGCGTTCATCGTGCTGCCCCGAGTTAATCAGTGTTAGCCACATTTGGCTGTTAGCGACCGATAGTCACTCTCCGGGATTTCTCCGTTTATAGTTGTTACACGAGAAAAATTGTCTCGATGGCTTATTTGATGAGTGTATTTGCCGATGTAGTGCTCGTTCATGCATACCGTGCCTGTCTGTCCACTCCATTCTTTATCAGTTAGGCCTGTTGGTTGCATTTTTACCTCACTATTGTCCTACCCACTAGACCATGGGAAGGCTGAGGCAGCAGGGCCATAATAGAACACCATTGTGAGCGTTTTGGCACATTCCTTTTTAAAGAAACACCTCAATCATCATGAAACATTCTTGATATTTTCATCTTCTATTTTGAGTGATGCCAATGTTGTCTCTGGCCAGTGTCAAGAGGGAAATGACATGAGTGAATGTGTCAGCAGTCAGTTCCACATATTTAATTACTGTACTCAGAACAGGTCAGTTATTTCTCCTAATATTATTTAGGAGCAAGGACTACGATTTTGTCTGATCTACATTACTATGTACTATAAGAGATGTCTTCATGTCCATACACTTATTTAGATTAGTGTTCCTCAGCTGCATACCTCTGCCATCTTTGACTTAAGATGTTAGTTAGATGGTTTGTTTTGTGGGGATATCTTTAGCAGATGTATTTTCTGACATGTTGTCTTTGCTCTCTGCTCCTTCAGTATTGGATTTTCTTTATCTCACTTGTTTATCTGTGTATAAGTTGATCTTGTGTGTGAATGAAGCAACTGACTCCCCTTTTGTTGCTCTTCTCTCTCTCCACAGAGGTCTTCGAGGAGCTGACTGTGGCTGTGCAGGAAAAAGACTCATTGGCGTCAGAGCTGCACGTGCGTCACATCGCCATTGAGCAGCTCTTTAAGAACTGTGCCAAGCTGCCCTGGCTGAACATTAGCAGGGCTGGGGTCAAGGCCAGCAGCAGCAGCGGCCCTGTGGAGTGAACTGCCAGGTGGGGCTCCTGTCTCCACTAGACAAAGACTCCGGTGCTGGCTGCAGCGAGGCTGAAAAAGCCTTCATGTATATTGAGTGACTTTTACGACACTCTGGCGACGTTGAGTTGTTTGAGCTGCTTTAGATCAGCATTAAGGGCTGGGTTGTCATGGCGTCCGTTCTCATGGTTGCAGTGATGATGCAAGGATTAAGGCTGGTTTGCAGTTTAAAACAAAGTGCTGGTCCGGCATGTGACCTGAATTCCACCCATCTCATGTAGCCAGGATGCATGCTAATAGCAGGTGGAACGGGGCTCAGAGTTCCTTGGCCCCCGTACACCATGAGGACATGTTCTTATTGGACATGAATATCTTTTAAGATGCATCTTAATACAGACTGAACAACAGTTAGTCTGCATAATTTTACAGAAACTATTGCAGTTGGTTTTATTTATCAAACACTTTTAAGTTTTTATTGTTTTTATTCTCTGTAGATACAAGGTTTTTTTTTGCCTTTTCATGTCATGTGGATATTCAAATATGGGTTTTAGTCCTGCTTACTGCATACTCCTGTATGTTTTCTGATGGTTCCCTATAGAGAGTTACAGTATTTTATAACATGACTTGATCCAGATTATCTGAATGATGTCTGTCATATTCATACCACCAGGCACTGCCAGCAATAGTGTTTGATTACTGCTCTAATGTGAAGCATGAACAAGGTTTTTGCTCATTCTCGCAGCTGCACACTGGCAATATAATTGCTTGAAACATGAGTTTTCCACTTGCCTTCAAACTGCCCTAATATGACTAGACAGTTTAGGAAAACTGTGGTGACCAGATAGACTCAATAGTAAAAAAAAAAAGTATCCCATTGAAATAAGGTCTAATGTGGAAAACGGGCATGACAACACCCAAAAGTACCCTAAAGCATCTCTGCAACAAAGGCAAATCTAAGTGTGAAAGTGAACAAGGCTATACCAGCTGTGCAGGTTTTTGTTTGTGAGGGCGATGACTATTTTGGGAGTGTCCATGAACGAATACTTTGTAACAGCTGGTTGGCAAGCAGCACACGGAAATATCAGTTAATATACCCGCTGTTTAAAGTGATAATTGTTTTGTTTTGAATCCAACTTTTGGGTTTATAGTAACTATTATTGCTGGTGAGGTTTACTTGATATTTAGTACAGAGCTGTCAAGCACAAGTCGTATGTATGGCTATACACTGAACGAGGGCTATCAGAAGAAGAAACTATCAAAAAAGAAATCCAGCTGCCAAACCAAAGTCTGCACTTGTTCGGACCACATGTGAACTCCAAGCATTTGACTTATATTCCATTAGCAGAGGAAGATGCAATACCAAACGGATTATAATGTTTGTGGTTTAGTGATTTACTTCTAGGCTCGGTTCACTGTGTGTAATAATGAACCACAGATTCTTTTTTTTCTCCAAAGGTTTTGATGTGGAAATGTATTGTTCTCCAGTATGTTTTATGGTTTGTTTTATTTATATTTTTCATTTTTCTTACATGTGCAGTGTTCATTCGTGTCGCCCTCTCTCCTGTATTTCTGTCACAGCAATACCAACGGGATAGTTTGATCTACTGTGCCTCTGGAGGTCCCTGATTTTTAGCAAAGGAGACAAAGAAAGAGGCAGGGGGTGGTGTTAACAGTCAGCGTATTAAGCCTGCAGTTTTGGTTTATTATTCAGGAACCCTATGCAAGAAAGAGACAAATAAATCAGAAGCCTTATTAAATAGAAAATATCTAAAAGAATATGAATTACCTGCGTTTTTCTTAGAGCTACTTGAGTACCATAATCTGGGAAAAGACGAGGTTTTATTCAGACTGATGTTTAGAGAAACTCAACATTGTCACCATCTTTTTTTGCTCTCTCTTTGTAAGAGATTAAATGTATTTGACCCCCTTTTAGGGTTTAGAGGTAAAGGTTTTAGCTCCATTTTAAACTAGTATCTCGGTTTTCTTTGGAAAGCTATTCGGTGTGCCCGAGTTGTTTGAGTGTGTTCAGATTACTGGTCCTCAATGCAAGTCATTCAATCTTCAGTTGTATGTTTTGAATTATGGATGCTGTGTCTTTTTGTATACTGTGGAAACGTGTCTGGGCCCCGAGTGCCTCTGCTCAGCAGGATTTGGTTGTCTCTAGCTTTCACTTTCTCTCATTTGTTCTCTAATGTCCAACAAGGCTGCATTTGTGTTGTGTGATGATTCTATTTATTGTCAGTGTTCATGGACCTTACACATGCTGTGGGATTTGTGCTTAAGTGACAGTTTGTATTTTTTTGTAAAATATTTCAATAAAATTATTTTTTACTATATACTGTTGTACGCTGGGATTTTCCTGTGGCCCCTGCTGCAAGGACTGTGTGATTTGACATTCACATTACTGTAGAGGAATGTGGCAGCTTCTACATGGCTTCTTCTCCACATATGGGGGGTTGACAAAAAATCCCAAACTGAAAAATCCAATAAAAAGAAACTGGCAGCGACTTCTGCTCAAAAATACTTGGTGAAAAACCAAGCTCAAACGCATTTTAATAAGTCTTTGTCAAAAGCTCCTACTGTAGACACCTTCAGTTCATTTAGGAATCTTTGTTTTTTTTAAAGATACAGTTTATTATTTGCAAGGAAATGTGACATTCTCCAGGCATCATATTACAGGATATAATTATTGCAATGTTATATACACAATTTGTCACTTACTCATCTCATCTCCAACGGCTTATCCGGGGTCGGGTCACAGGGGCAGCAGCTTTAGCAGGGGACCCCAAACTTCCCTTTCCTGGGCCACATTAACCAGCTCTAACTGGGGGATCCTGAGGCGTTCCCAGGCCAGTGTGGAGATCTAATCTCTACACCTAGTCCTGGGTCTTCCCCGAGGCCTCCTCCCAGCTGGACGTGCCTGGAACACTTCCCTAGGGAGGCGCCCAGGGGGCATCCTTACTAGATGCCCAAACCACAAATCTGCATATTTTAGACATAGTAGAATTGTTCATGTTCATTACTGGAAAAGGAACCTGTATAAATTGATATTATTGGTGTTATGCACAGCCATGTGTTACATTAATGCACAGCTTTACTATCCCTATTCCCTACACATGCATTTTTTGTACTTTATACTGTAAACATTTGTTTATTAGTCAATATTTTGCACACTGCTGCACAAAACCATACAGCTCTTCCACTTTGACAAAAACAGATATTTTCTATTGTAATTTTTTCTATTTTATATTATGTTTCTTGACTTTTGCACTCACACAAATTGGTTGTAAGTGCAAACCTACTTGGCAATAAAACTGTTTGTGGTTCTGATGCACACTTTAATCTAAGTGACAACAGAGGCAACACCAAACACAGCTGCAGTGCAGACATTAAATAATTTAAGACCCCCATCAGTTCATTATGACCCAGCTGTTGACCTGTTGGATTCAGAGATGGATTGCACAATAATTGCAGGACTGTTCACTGTGCATTGTGTGGTAGTTGGAGGTGGATGTTTGGTGCCCCCTTGTGTACGAAATGTCTTGAACTACAAATGAGCCTGTTGGTTGTAATGAGTGTGATTTCCAGGAAATATGCGCACACACTATGTTATGTGGGGAGCTTCTCAGGGCTGGAATAGCCTTGAGCACAATATGTAGAGGAATATCAATATAAACAATAATGTTCTGTATGTTGTTATTCTAGTCATCTATGTACTAAAAGTCTGAATTTGTCATGGGGATTTTGCTTTTTAAAGTTTCCTTAAAGGATGGAAAATGATTGTTTGTTTATCAATCATTGACCACTCCAGTATCCCAGTATGTCAGTCAGTTCTCCCATCAAGTCTAACACAAAACTAACTATGTTACTTTGATAAATCATTGTATCACTTAGTTACAGCGGAAATGAGTGTGTCATGTTAGTCAGTGTATGCCATCCATGAGCCTGGGATCATCTTTAAACTAACTACACAGCAAAGAGAACACACTGTTACTACTATGGTGCATGTCTTTGTTAGTGTACACTATTAGGGAAATGACAACACTACACTACACTAACATTGCAATGCACAAACCCTCTATAGAAAAATATAGACTGTATAAAAAAAACTAAAAAAAAAAGAAGTGCCTGACGCAATAACAATAATGACTCGCTCCATTGACGAACGTATTGCTCGACCAATGAATGCATTGGTCTGCCTGGAACCAATAAGAATGCTCAGTGGGCGGGGTTTGCGTGGTGAAGGGCGCGGTTAATAACGGAACCTGAAGGGTTCTTCTTCTGGCCAGCTTCTGCCAGCCGCCGCTCCCCATTCATTTTTTAAACACACGCTGGAGGGGAGCCCAGTGAAAGGTAAGTCAAGTTATATATAAGATAATATAGCCTTTGGTCTCACCATAAAGTGTCTCTGTGGCATTGGTATGTGAATATACCCCGATTAAAAATGACTATTTCTAACTTTTGCCACTGTAAAGGATTGCGGTGTTAGTTAGCAACATGAGGCTGTTAGCGTCAACTTAACTGTTAGTGCAGTAACTTAGCTATGAAGCTAATGCTAATTGCCTTATGTCCTCTTAAGGTAATACTCGTGTGTTAACCATGAGGTTGGTTTCAAATGCGTTTCAGTACGAACTTAGCCTAACTAGCTCCCCCGCTGACAGCAGCATGTTATGGAGGGTGGTGGTGGTGGTGGTGGTGGTGGTGGTGTGTGGATAACCGGAACCTGTGCGTCACAGCCCGCCTTTCTGGGACAAACCGTTAACTGAAGTCTGCGGATCAGGTTTAAGAACAAAGTGAAAATGTCTTTAGAATGATGCGCGTCTTTACGTCACCCACTCACCAGTTTTAACCAAAACAGCAGTCGTTAGTCACCAAGGCAACCGTTTGTTTTGGGCTGGTCGTAACGTTAACAGGGGCAGTTAAACATGAGTGGGATGTTTGTGTGATGGTAGTGCTGCTCATCATCACCACAGACACGAAGACGTTTAAACCGAAACTAGAAAATCTTCCACCTGGAAGTAAATGTCTTAATACAAGGAGACTACTACAGAGCACTTTGTTTACCCTAATACAACGCATGTTATGTTTTGTGTCCCCTGGTTACTGCTGCCCGTCTGACTGAAGTGAGCTCACTCACAGAGGCTGCAGGGATTTCATGAAACACGCGTGAAACATGAGGAGAGAAATTGCAGCTGCGGTCTTCCTCCTGAAGAGGCTTTCGAAAATGGGGCAGAAGTTGGACTCACACCAGCTCGATGTGTTTGTTGAGAGGCTGGCTGCTGCACTGCAGGAGAAGTTCAAGGGGCACTGGTATCCTGACAACCCCAGCAAAGGAGAAGCATACAGGTGCTGCCCTCTCTCCTTTGACTTTTTCTCTTGCCGCTATTGCTTGTCAACACTTTTGTTATGAGTTTCTTCTCCACTGAAAGTGTTTGGACTGTTTTCAATCAGTTTTGTGTGCTCTGCAGGTGCATCAGAGTGAACGGCTCTCAAAGGGAGGATCCCGAGCTCCTTCGGGCGTGCCGAGAGAGCGGGGTGCAGTATGATGACCTGGAGTTGCCCACTGAACTCACATTATGGGTGGACCCAGGGAGTGTCTGTTGCAGGTGAGACTTTGAGTGAATTTGGTGTGAAATGCTGAGATAACATTTGAATAAGTTTAAAACTGGAACACTTTAACAATATATACTATAATACAGAATTGTTATTGGAATAATTGGTCAAATCTGAAGAGTATCTGCAGCCACTGATGCCCATTTAGCTTACAACAGAATAATAACAGCCCCATAGTTACCAAATGCAGCTATATTTGTTTGTGTTGCTTGCGCAGAGACACCATGTGACACCACTATTGTTCTACTACTGGCTCGCAAACGTCGTTAGCAGTTGGAACCAAACATCAGAAATCCACACGTAATTAGACAAAAAAAATTGGGCCCATTAAAGTTGTATTCATTCAATTCAGTTTTATTTATAGTGCCAAATCATAACAAAAGGTATCTCAGGACACTTTACAGAGTAGGTAAAGGCCACACTCTATGACTTATTTATGATTTACATAGACCCAACAATTCCCCCGTAGAGTACTGTGGCAACGGAAACCTTCACTATAACAGACAGGAACGTGGGACAGACCCAGCTCTGTGGATTATTAATTCACAATCATGATGAATTATTCAGGAAAAGTGATACTTTTAAGTCACTTTCACAGCTATAGTTAAATGTACTCAGTGACGTTGCAACATTTTTAATCCCTTTAGACTCTTTCAAAGATGTAAACATAAACATTCCAAAATCGTCCCAGTTTATTTCCTGTTGCTGTGTATGTGAATGACATCAGCCGACAGGAAGTTAACAAAGAACACGGCTATTGCCTAGCAATGGTATTCCGTATATAGTTCGTTCTTTGGTTATTCCGTTTCAAAACCAAATCGGGAAAACAAACAAACTGCATAGTTTTTTCTGTTTTAAAAACCAGAACGGAAAAATAGAAAACAAGGGAATAGAAAAATGACGTTGTTTGTTTTGTTCCTGTGATATTTGGATATTTACATTTTCTCTCATCAGATACGTCACACATTCACAAAAATCTTATGGGTGATTTTCAAGGCGTATCTCATATCTTATGTGGCGAATATGATTGTCCGCACAACATTACTGCCGCCTTTTTGAAAAAAAATACATTTCAGAAAATGTAATGTTTGAAAGATTGCAGCCACTGCTCTACACTGTGAGCCAAGTTCACGTCAGCATCCAGGTAACAATTAGTTTTGGGTTGATCTAAAATAACTGGTTACCCTGATCTCATCTTAGAAAATAACCAACCTTATTTATTAAGGTGTGTTCTCTCAATGCTGTGGCTACATTGACAACTACATTACAGTTCCATATGACTCCACGGTGTGACAAAGACATACTTTTAAACAAGGCGATTTTTGGAAGTCTCTTGTAATGTGCATTGCTTAAAATTAACGTGATGTTACTTATATATTAAACAGTAAGTAGGCCTATATTTAATTTAGTCCACAAGGGGTCGCCCTGGGTTCAGAGGCCAGAGAGAAACGCATCACCAAAGTTCAGGAAACTCAATAGATAATTACATAACCTTCTACTGGGCTGTAATAAAGTTTGATTTCAGAACATCGCTGTGAATAGAATCAAACACCATGCTTTGTTCATTTGGAGTAAATTCCACGGCGTTGAGGCTTAGCCCAGTGTGGAAAAATCTGTGTTTTAATATTTAATAAACACAAAATCATCTGGTCATGTTAAAAGTAGACTATTGACTATATAACCAAAGAACGAACCATACACAGATTAGAGTTGCATTTTCCATTTAGTTTGGTTTTCTTTTGTACTTTAACCATTTTTAAAAAAAATTACCAAACATGTCAAGTGAACCACGCACTGTAACGTCACGCTGTCGTTACGGCCTCATAAGTACGGCCGCATACGTACGGTAAGCTAGCAATGTGCTTTTTAGCTAAAAAGGTGAAATAATGGTTTATTTACGCTTTATTATTGTTATTGTTATAATAATTATTAAATGTAGTGCCACTAGGTGGCATCTCCCTTGTTTAGTGTGTAGTGTGGGACATACAGCACACACCTCGCTCTCCACAACGAGTGACAGCTCCCTTTACTTTCTTTTCTTTTTGTAATGTGTCTGTGTAGGAACCCTGGCCTCTTTTCTGTATGTATGTATGTATGCATGTATGCATGTATGCATGTATTTATACTTTTGAAAGATAGTGCCATGAAGACCTGGATGGTATGGTCTATACTGTATTTGCCCAAGTCCCCCAAGTTTCCAGCCGAGCCTGTCAGCTAACCAGAGCTACCGCTACCATCGCCAGCCATAACCTTAACAGTCACCAGGCCCAATACAACTGTATTTTGATGCGCTTCGAGATTTGGTCCAACTGCTTTCACAACTGAAATGAACTGCACCAGGATTCACTTGCAAGCGAACTGAGGCCCACGTTTTCAGGCGGCCCCGAGTTCGCACAACCCAAGTTCACATCACCCAAAATCAACCGGACTATCTGTGGAAACGAACCAGGATTTGTTTAAAGCGGACCGAACAGGTCGGGCGTGAAAGCGACCTTATTCTGCACCTTTCTAAGGGTGGTTTCACACTTGGTCCATTTCAGCCCTCCAAACGAACTCAGTTCATATGTGAACACTCAGACCCCTCTGAAGTTAACTGAACTCAGACCTCCTCATGAGATGGTCTGAGTACATTTTGCTTTAAGTCTGCACTGCAGTTTGCGTAGCCCATGTAAAGTGAACACAACACACCTTTGCCATTGTATTTCAGCCCTCTAGGCCTTGCTGTAGACGGACGCTCAAAAAAAATAAATAGACAGAACTATCTGCTCGTAACTCTAGCAAGACTAGTAGAGAAGGAGTAGTTTGGTCCGAGGAAGAAGCTCTGGGTATTTATAGTGTTCATGTCCTGCAGAAACAGTACATAATGTAGCCAATGACAACAAGTCATCAACCAGTCATTCAGTTAGAATATTGTTGAATATTGAGTTGGCCACTGATGAAAGCATATTCCTCACATTATTACAATATTCATCATTATAATTATTTTTTAGGCAAGTTTTGCCTTTAAGGTTTTGACATTACCTTTAGTAATAATACTGGTCCAAAATGATGTAAAATAGCATATTCCCAACTTGTTCAAGTGAAAACTACCTATAATCCAAAGCAGCAACGCTCCAGAGGAAGTATAGTGTGAACAGTAAGAGGACTGAGGCCCCATCAGAGCTGAAGTGGACCAGAGAGAGAAGGGAGTCCTCTTTTATATGAAGTAACAACCTAAAAAGCTGTGGATGTGTTTTTTTTTAAAATTATTATTATAATTTGTCTAAATGTTATCAATAACACCTTTTTAATCTTTGTCCCCCAATCAGCTATTAAAGATGGTCCCGCTCTGAACATATTTTCTGCTAATTATGTTCATCCTCCTAAAACTTGATGTGATGCGTTTCATCTTTGTTCCTACCATTAGGGTCGGGGAGCAAAGCCCTTGTTTCTCAGTGGCCAGTTTCTCCAAGAATGATGATGAGGACAACGATGTTGCAAAAATGACCAGTGCTTTGGAGAGGGTGACATCAGACTACCACTCAGGCTCTTCCTCTGATGATGAGAGCATGTGCAACTCCCCCTTCACTCTCCCCAACAGCCGCTGTGCTTATCAGGTATTGCATAATACATTTTAGAATTATTTAAATGTCCAATGCCAGTCTGGAGAAGAATAAAAGGACTTGTGTCAATATCAAACCCTGAACGATTCAATCTGATAACATATTAGAAAATCTAGAAGAGCTGTTAACCTATTCAAGTTAGCATAGTTCAAAACCGGGAGTTAGTCGGCTCGGGCCTGGAGTCTCTTCATGCATTGAAATTATTTATCTGAATGTTTTGACTCTGAATTTAACTCTTTTATTATTCAGTGTTCAAAAAGTTTTCAAAGGCTTTTTTACTTCAAAATCCGATGAAACATTTACTTTCCCAATCAGTTGGAGTGCAGGCAATGTCAGACTGAAGATGGACTGTAGTGTAACTGGTTGACAGTTCTGTCTGAAGTCAAATGCTTCCGGGCTGTGAATGTTTGTGTTGCAGTTAATGGCAGCTTTTATTGGTTTCCTTTTTAAGGCTGCGTGGCATCCTCAGAAGAAAGTACCAGGAGAAGTTCACATGTTTCCACGACCTAACTACGGCTTCAGGCCTTACACCAGAACCCCCCACACTATAAGGCCTAACCTGTGGGTCTCTCCTGGCTATGGAAGAGCGCACGGCTACTGGGACACATCCCAAAATCTGATGCATGGTTACAGATAAGAATCATGGTGCTTATTATTCATTAAAGCTTAAGACCACTTTAAAATGACTGAACAATGCTTTTTTTAAAACCTGAATTTTTATAGATGACATGTTGGTTGTTTTTGACAAAAAAATATATATTTTTTGCACTTTAGACAATTTGTTATACTTTAAATATATCACATGTATTAAATTAGATATTGAGATGCTGCACATTTTGAAGTACTTTATTTTTACAGTGGGAGATGTTCATGTATTCCACCTGCTTTGTGATAAAATGTTTTATTTATTCATAGTGCAGAATTGTCAGATGTATAGACTTACATTCATGGAGTTTTATTAAACACAACTTCCAAGCATCGTTATGTGTATTCATCGGGTGTTTACTATGTTGGTGGTTTACTCCAAGTGTTGCAGTTCAAGTGCAATATTAGCAAGTATTGCATTTAGCTTCTAACTTGCAAAAGTATCAATACTTTTGCCGTCATCAGTGCAGCCTCCTCCTCCAGTTGACCCGTAACGTCACCCAGCAGTGCTGCAGAGAAAACAAAACTAACTACAGCTCGTCTCTCTGAGCACATGACCGCTGGTTCATCAAGTTAACAACACTAAGCTGACTGAGACCGCCAGTTTTAGTAGAAAATGAACAAAGCAAAAGTGCTGTTTGAAAGTATTCAACATATGACGGAAAGGCTAGAGATGTAAACAAGCTTCTGGCTAACGTCAAATAAACAGTAACGTTAACGGCGGAGCTAAGCAGCTAACATCATCAGTCCTGTCCGTCTAACATTAAGAGGTTGTAATTTAACTGGATGACACAATAACAAGTCTGAAAAGTCAACCAGCAATGAGACAGAAATAGTGTCAGCTACTATACAAACTATTTAATCAGACACAATATGGAGCCAAGTCAGAAGAAACACAGAAGATAAACAGGAATGTAGCTGAATACATTAGCATGGAGCAGATCCCTGTTTACACTGTGGAGAAACCTGACTAACAACAACTTTTAACCTCCTTCATGGAAGCATTTAATGTCCACAGAAACCCCTGAGCTCTACAACACAATAAAACAAACAAGAGAGTTTGAACATATTTCATCATATTTATATAAACCCTACAGTTTTCACTACACCAGACAACTTTTTAAAAGTGTTCTTATCTTTATTTTAAAAATTTTGCCTTCATTTTTTGTAATTTTCTCCCTGTAGTATCAAAAATAATATTGTGTATTTCCCTGGGTCTTGGTATCGAATTCTAGTATCGTGACAACCCTACTTTTGGTATCTGCCAACTGACCGTGTAGAGAAGAGTATAACATGAAACAAAGGTCCTTTGCTAGAACCAAACCAGGAACATTGAGGTTATATGGTGTATTCTGTTCAACAGGACACTTTGTATGCAGGATTAGTACAAAGTCTTCAAAATCTGGAAAATGCCCAGTTGTAACTTATGTTCTAAAGTTTAGGAATGTGCTAGAGTTTTACTTAACTCTTTGAAAAATGCTTGCTTTCCAACGTAATCTGGTGACATCACAGATATACGCCAAACATATTTTAATATTTGAAATGAAACCGCATATGTTGCTCCATAGCTTGTATGTAACCAATTTCCCCACTGTGGGACTAATAAAGGATTAGCTTAACCTTTCAGGTGGCATTTTTTAACCACTGACATTGCTCCAAATAACACCAAACCTCTGCAGTAGCATGATTAGGGTCCCTACACAGAAAACAAAGCACCAACAACTTAGTTGGCGAACCCGGAGTTTATTAAAAAAAGACTGTGCCTTACCAGTAGGTCCATGTTCACAGG
The DNA here is from genome assembly GCF_963691815.1 of Echiichthys vipera. Classification (NCBI taxonomy): domain Eukaryota; kingdom Metazoa; phylum Chordata; class Actinopteri; order Perciformes; family Trachinidae; genus Echiichthys; species Echiichthys vipera. The sequence continues at coordinate 23,591,010 of NC_139839.1, read as the reverse complement.
TAGTCCATACAAGTCAATTACCGAATGCACTGGAGTTGAGGACATTTTTAATAAGGGGGACATTTTTAATAAACTCTGGGTTTGATAACTATGTTGTTGGTGCTTTGTTTTCTGTGTAAGGACTCTTATCATGCTACTGCAGAGGTTGGTGTTATTTGGAGCAGTGTTAGTGGTTACAAAAACCTACAGTTTTGGATGCGTTCAGTGCACCGCCCTAAGCTAATCAGTGTTAGCCCTTTGCGGCTGTTACTGTCTCTCCGGGCATTCTCTATACATGATCGATCAACGAAAAAAACTGTCTCAATGGCTTATTTGATGTATTTTCATGCCGAAAAAAAAACATGGGATCCATTTTCTTCGGACTTACACTTTAACTTGAACTTGTAGAGACGAACTGTGTTAACTGTCAATGGTTTTCCTCAGTGTTCCTGAGCCCACGTGGTGATATCCTTTACTGAATGATGTCGGTTTTTAATGCAGTGCCTCCTGAGGGATCGAAGGTCACAGTCAGTCAGTGTTGGTTTTCGGCTTTGCTGATTTCATGCAGAGATTTCTCCAGATTCTCTGAATCTTTCGATGATATTATGGACTGTAGATGATGAAATCCCTAAATTCTTTGCAGTTGTACGTTGAGAAACCTGGCTCTTAACTGTTGGACTATTTGCTCACGCAAACGCCCTTGTTCACAAGGCGGCGACCCTCGCCCCATCCTTGCTTGTGAAAGACTGAGCCTTTCAGGGATGCTCCTTTTATACCCAATCATTACACTCGCCTGTTTCCAATCAACCTGTTCACCTGTAGGTGTCTTTAGAGCATCCCTCAACTTCCCCAGTCTTTTGGTTTCCCCTTTCCCAGCGTTTTTGAAACATGTTGCAGGCATCAAATTCAAAATGAGTGAATATTTGCAAAAAAACAACAAAGTTCATCAGTTTGAACATTAAAAATCGTGTCTTTGTCTTACTGTTAAATTGCTCAGGTTGTGACAATTTGGGAAATGAATTGTGACTGTGAAAAGGTAAGAAAATTAAAGGTTGAATATGGAAAATGAGAAGAACACCGCCATCTAGTGTCTCAAGATCGTAGTTGCAACAACAAAAATAATTCCAGCAGTCAGGTTGCCAGGTTGGTCAGACCCGGCCAAGTAGCCTACAGGAGACCGGAGTCTATTTGAGCCTGTTTGAACCCATCCCCTCCGGCAAATTGCACCATAAAAAACAAGTATTGCCGAGGAGTTTGACTGACAGTTAGCGTTAGCCGTTAGCATTAGCCGTTAAGCTAAGTAAACAAGAAAGTTAGCTTATCTATCAAGGAGAAACATAGCCATTTGGGCGTGCGTTTTAATGGCGTTTCTCTCCTTTCTCTCAGTCCATGGAGTGAATGCTTGGCCAAACTGACTGGTTTTTGCCCGTCTCCAGTCACTCAGCTAATAACGTCAAATAACATTTCACCCAGTGCCAGCCTACAGTGGCTAAGCCACAACAGAGAACCCTGGCAACCTGCAATGCCGGCCATTGGCTGCTACAATGTAAACAGAACGTGACCGAAAGTCACTGTCAAACCCGTAAAAAAATATATTCAGTCAGACTAAATATATGTTTTTATGGAAAAAATACTTTCATCCTGTACCCCTCAAAACGCCATGTGGGTGTATTTTTTTAATTTTTTTAAATATAGCTTTTAGTAAAGATTGTACACTTTACGGGGGGCGTTTCCCCCCTGGGCTGGAAGGGAAAGCCACCCAGGGGGTTATAGGCAAGAATTTGTTTACCTCTTAGTGAAGGCTCAAGACACACACGGTACCGTACAGAGACAGGGGCTTTCTGGCCTGTCTTCCATGAGTGAACAGTGCGGAAGCTCCTCGTTCATACCGGCAGAGGGCGCCGCCGGATCCTGTTTGGGAAAGCCGTGTGTCACGTGACACCCTGCGGCGCGCTCCGCTGTGCACCTGCAGAGAGCCGCGGAGAAGGAGGAGGAGTGGAGTTTGGATGCCTCGGTCGAGCCGGACTGCTGCTTTTCACTCGAACTCAGCACAAGTTACCCGACCAAGTTTCACTGAAGAAGTGTTGGAATAGCTGGACCAGGAATGGAGCTTCCTTCATGCCGCCTGTGCTGTGTACTGTTGAGCCTGTTTGCAGGTAAGTTTCCACACACCAACTGACGGTTAGCTACTTTGGTTCTAATGGGTTTTTTTTCACAGAAACGGCGGCGAGTCTCTGGTCAGCCGTGTAACAATAACCGCTGACGTTAACACCGAAACTTGCCCGCTTCCATAAGTTAAAAATGCTCAAATGTGACGTTGTAATAATACCTTAAGTCAGTATGGTTGACATTTAATTGGCCCGGTGGTCAAGCAAACCACACTTGACGACACTTAAAACAATTTGCTCCGAGTTAACGTCTAACTCCGACCCAAGGTCAGTTTCGTTAGCGAGCACACCAGAACAAGCGTCCCGGGGAAAACACAATTAAATGGTTACGGTGTAAACTTTTTTGCTTTAGGTTATATGTAAAATAATTACTAACGTGGCTTTTTTTAAGGCACGTTGTCCGTATTAGAAAGAGAGGACTAGGGCAGAAAGAAATCCAAAGAATCGCCATCAGATAATCAAAGTTTGCTCTGCTAGCGTTATTTCATGCATAGGCCTCCATTTGATCTCAATACACAACAACGTGACTGGTTTGGTTTATATGTGTGTCAGATGAGCCGTAGTCTACTGTATTGGGGTTCGTTTTTACACTACAAGTATAGAGCAAAAGCGAAGATGATTGTATGGATGTTAACCGATACCAACAGTCTGGGTATGCTTTCCGTGTGGTGTCTTTTGGTTTATTGTCCGGAGGTTAACACAATAGCTTGATCCGCTCTTAAACCTGTGGCTCCAGGTCTTCAGAGTGCGGCCCTTTTTGTCTGCCATCTGCCAGCAGTGCTGACCCCCCTTCTCCAATCCAGATCCCCAACTATCACATGTAACTTAACCACATGTTTGCTCCTGATGACAGCTTTGGTTGTGTTGGTGTCAGTGACTTAATCAAACGTTTCAATGCCCAGACCCTTGTTTGATGAAAGTTTAGTCCTGGTGACCCTCACCTCACAGGCCTGTCTGTTGATTCTGTTGTCGTGTAGATAACAGTGGGGGCTGTGAAACCTTTCATCAGAGGAGTTATTCTTAAACAGTCCTTGCTCTGTTAACTCATAGTTAATGATTTAAAGGTGGAATTGAGAGATGTTCTTCATTTGACTGGGAACCTCTTTAAAGGACAAGGAGCCAAGTGATATATTCTAACTCTAGTTTGGGAACCACTCATTTTCCATTCTTTCACATTTTCTATTCAAAGCATAATGCAGCTGACATCTTAACTGGTTATGTGGATAAGAATAGCGCAGGTCAAAAGTTAATTTGTGGTTTGTTCTGTTAGTGTCATCAGAGCAAGTAGAAACGTTGCTAACATGAGTGATGTATTCATTAAAATCCCATAATGTTAGTTATTCATCTTAAATGTCTGTGAGTATCAAATTACCACTGATGTTTTGTCGTAGCATATGCATGACTTTTTGCATATGGGTGTGGCTTTCTTGGAATTTACACTGAAACTAGCAGCTCTCTCCTCCCACTCCAAACAATAATGTGAAACTTTTGCCACATATCATGACAGTAATTTTAATATATTGAGCTTCTGATGGGAAGCCACAGAGCCATGTTCAGAGTAATGACATTCCAGTCTGCTGCTAAGTGAGGAACCTAATGTGATGAACAAGTGCTTTGTTTAGGTTCATCTAGCACGTCTCTCCATGTAAAAGCTGGGGCATTGAGTGTAATCTAAAGTTTGTATATAGTGTGTTGTTTAGCCTGCTTTTGTCTAATGCTTCACATTGTTTTGTGCACTGGTTTGGGCTCATTACCATCTTAATGGCACCGTGGCCTCGTCATTTGGGCGCTGTTCCACTTCAGCAGACAAGAACAGTATCCGCCTGACTCGTAGCATTCTTTTAACATGGCTTGATAATACACAATAATATGCAAACATCTCTTAAATGGCAAAATAACAAATGAGGTCTGTCTGCTCCATTTTCTTTGCTCTATTTGTCCATAAATACAATTGTAAGAGGGGATTTGAAATCCTTGAGGTTGTGGTCAATGATGAGGATTTAGAATCTGTATATGTGCAGACAGTATTCATCCAGCCTCACATCATGGGTCAAGTACACTAAACCATTCGAGGCAAGGAAAGGAAAAGGAGAATGTTTATACACACTGTAGTTGTGAAACTGCTGCTTTAAAAATTCTTTGTGGGGATGTTTTTTGATATGACACTGTTATCTGGAACCATGTACTGTAGGCTCTTACTCTTGATAATCACATCAGATGCTGGCACACACTAAACACTGACTCACGCAAAGGCGGACCCATGACAGCTTACTACACTTTCTACATATTTTCAAAGTTTATTTGAATGAAACAACTTAACCACCACAGTTTTAAAAATAAGACAATATGCTCACTCACTGCTCTAGTGACCCTGCTTCTTACATCTATCATCAATGAGCTTGTCCAAGAAACATTATATTGTCAATCATTAGACACTGTGGTTAGCCCCACCTGGCATATCTGTCCACTTCTTCCCTTTATTAATAGACATTTCTTGTTTTAGTCTGTACTCTATATAGGCTTGAGTCCTCGCACAGGACCTGAACAGTCATTTCCCCAACTAAAGTGTTGCAGGACTGGTCCTGGTGCCCCTCTCCACTGGCTGTTTGGGTCAAAAGTGAAGCCACTGACCCAGGGATAAACAGAAACCTAGTGAACCTGTGAGCATGCGCAGAACACAGTTACCTGATAAGCCTACAACCAAAAGCCCTGCCAAGAACTGGTTGCTTGGTTACCTTTTGAAAACAGAAATGCAGATCCAGGGAGTGTGCTTGTGTGTGTGCTCTGGTTGTTCTACAAAACTACCCTCCCCCTCGCTTGTATGTGTGTATTAGGTTGTCTTTTACAGCAGAAAAAGATCCCTGTTGTTTTTGCACAATAGCTGCTGAAGATGTATTGCATATTGTGATGCAATTGCGGTTTGATCAGTAAATCTTGTGAGGGGAACAAATATTATCACTCTTACAGCTGTGGTTGTATTGATGAGGTGTTGGGGTCCATGAAGAAGTAGTTACAACCAGAAAGATGGCTGGAGGCATGTTCACCACAGCCTGAGCCATTGTCATTGGCCCCACGCAGACAGTGATGACTTAAGGTCACATTCACTTGTCATGACCCAGCAGTCCAACACCACTACTGGCCTCCTGTTGGCTGAAACATGTTGCAGCCACAGTTTCACCTCCAAGCAAGCAGCCACCCGCTCTGCCCGGAGCCCCCTGTCCTTGGAAATGAAGCAGGAACATGTAGAATTGGATTACACTCCAGGGACACGGCTTTGTCCTCCACAGTCTGATGATGGAGACGACCGCACATGAATATTCACAGCCCTGGACGTTAATATTTTAGCATGCTAGCGTTGCACAAGCCCTGTGCCAACTCCTGTTCACCTTTATTGAGTGTGGAACACTGATCCCATCTTTACCTCGCCACATTACCCTACCTCTTCCCACTTTCCTCCCTCCATTTCATATTTGAATTACCGAATGAAGAAATAGCTGCCTGCTAGAGAATGAGTGAGAATGATTAATAATGCTGCTTGTTTCTGAGTCGTGTTAATGGCTGTTCAGCCACTCTGTATTCAGAGCTTGTTTCTTTTTCACAGGTAGGGACTAAAACTGCCTTCTGGGCTGCTGCCAATGCATTCTTGTAGGAAGTTATATTGGCAAGATTATGCGTGAATCCATTGGTCATAAAGTCAGTGTTACATTGACAGATATTTCAACTTTTTCTCTAACTTCTAGAACACTTTAGTCACAGTACTGGCTTACTGACAGCACCAGGGTCCCAAGAGCCATGGAAATGGTGTGCCTAATTTTGGAATAAATGTACCTCTGGGGCAGTTTTGCCTTAATGACACAAGTTAGTGGCTGATCAGGTTGTAAAGGTCATGCTTTAGTGTGACAGTTGGACCTAGGGAACCATGATATATTGGTTAGCTTGCATGCATGGTCAGATTACTTGTTTTGTCCGACCAACTGTCTAAAACTCGGAAGGTATTCAATTACCAATTATGTGAAAAGCAGCAAATTCTCTCTTATAAAGTCTGAACCTAGCAGTTTGCTTGTTTTTCTTGATAACTGACTTAAACGGCTAATTATGATTTTATTTTTAATTGCAATTTGCAGAATCATTTTCAACCCAATTCAATATTACGCTATTCCCTCAAAGATATAATATAATGCAATACCATGCATCAGACAGGATTCTTTGTTCCAGCAATCTGCCGTTCTTTCCTTGTAGTCTTCAGTGTTTCCCCTAGGATGGAGCTGTAGCAGCGAAGGTGAAGCACACGTGTGAGAAAATGTGTGAGCTCGCAAAGCGCGCCCTGCCGGGAAGGTTTCGGTCCCCTTTCAAAACATTGTTGCCAGACAACACAGCCCTGGAAATTAAAACGTGATTTGACAAAGAAGCGGTTATAAGTGACCTGTATCACCCAGTGTTCATTTTGACAGCCTTTTTAAATGAAGTCATAGTCTTGATGAAAATACAAATGCCATTTAACAGACTCTTATTTTAGTCTGATTTTTTCAACATTAGTTGATCACTGTATGTTCTCTATAGAGCAAACTAATTGTAACAGTGTTGCTGTTGATAAAATAACTAACATAATGTTTATGCTGTTACTTTAATGAAGGTATTGTAGCCTAACTAACTATATTGTTACTATATTGTCTGAGATGAAAGCTTTTGTATTTCAGTCACATGATTGCATTTTCTGTTACGTTACTTTGTGATACTCAAATTAAATTGCAGGAATGATAGTATCTGTAATCAGCAGACGGAGCATCGTTCTCAGCTGAACTTTAATCAGACGCCCCATTTCTATTTATTCCTGTCGGAAGTGCACAAGACATATACCTGATTTCCAGGCGCATATTTTAAAGCTTATTCCACATATTCTATGAATAAGTGTAGGCAGAGAGCGTCATTGAGATGCGATAGTCTGGCGCTTGCATGCTGTTAGGACACGGATGGAAATCAATCTCCTCTTGTCTTTTTTTTTAAAGAAGAAAGAAATATATATTGTTCTAATACAACATAACTCTTTAGGATTAAAATAATTCAACAGCAGTGATCAAATTCCTGAAGCGGCACACCTCCGCTGGCGGATGACTGTAGGGGAAACACTGCCTTGTGTCTAAAGAGAAAGAGCATACGAATCATTTATATGTGTAAGGAATGAGTTAGAAATGGTTTGTCTGCTCTAAGACCAGTTGTTGTTGAAAGTTGTAAGCTTTAGCATGTCCAGTCCACTAGTATAATGTTATTATCCACAGTAGTGGCCAAGCAAAACCAAGACCAAGGAGCAGATCATTTACTTACTACAGTAGTGTTTTGGGATTACAGGTTATATTTCAAAAAAGCCCTGTTCTTGTCATCCACAATGTAGTAGCTTCTCACTCTCTGCCAGCCCAGGACGCTGTCAGATTCAGTGTTAGAGTAGCAGCTCTGTCTGGCTCTTTATTGGATATTAGAAGTTCAATGTCCAACAACCCTAGCCAATGGTTCCTGGGATAGCAGTACATGTGTTCTCATCCTAAATCATGTTTCTTCTGAAATTGTAATATTAGAGGTGAACCAGATTGAACACAATCCAGTATTAAAGATAAGCAGCAAACTGTGTTAAGTCAGAATGAAATAACAATTTGACCATACATTTTCCCATATAATACTCAAAATACTTTGACTGACGAGCTTACATTTCAACACAAGAACAATGCTATGTATTTATTTATGTAGATTTAGCCTCAGTGTTTTAGCGCAGTATCATGTATGTGGCCATCGAGTGCATCTTAAAGACCTTTTTACAGGGTTCTTGTTTAAAAAGCAATTCAGCCAGAAGCATTAAAAGGTCAGACGGAGACCGTGTTTTCAACCAACTGCTGTTAACGTTCGCTGCTGGCTACAAATGAGAAGCCTGCCTTTGTTTGCCTCTGTCAGTAATCACAGGACCTACTGCTTCAAAAATTACTAAAGATTTTGAGTGGAAAATGTGATTGAAATTCTCAAAGTGCGTGCTGGACAGAGATTGTACTGAGCAAGGTATATTTCCTCTGCTGTCCATGTAGCCTAACCTATCAGTTAAAACAAGGTCGCAGTGGTGCTGATTGTCTCCGCTCTCTTGAATCAATCAGTCATCATCACTGTGTCACACTGTTAGGGCGATAAACATGCCCAAAACACATTTATCACGTAGCTGCTTGATGCCCAGTTCTGCAGCACCCACAACGCCCTCTGCTCCTAATGAGGAGCAATGGGCCCTGTGATAAATAAGCTGTTCGCTGTGATGATAATAATGCTTTTCATCTACCTCATATCTCAAATGAACATCTCCAGAATACATTTTTCTGAAGACAAACAGCATAGAAGCAGAGAGGATGCTGCACACCAGACAGTGAAGGAGATTTGAAGGATTTTGTTACAAAATGTTACAAAGTTATATTGCAATATATTCAACTTTTAAAAATGAAAGGTCTGGTATACTTAAGGTTGATCTATTTTTCTTAACAAACGTAAATATAGTGATGTTTGGAATTAAACAATGTTCCACAGCCAGTATCCGGTGCTTCCCCTTATGACTATGCATTCCATTTTTCTGCATAATATTCTCTCAGCATATCAGCTAGCCATCTCAGTGTGAGGATACACAGTGTGGCAGGCAGGTCCCCAGGGTGCTGCATCTGCAGGTGCTGGTGTGCTGCTTACCTGCTAGGCAGGTGTCAGCTCGGCTCTACACATGCTTGAACCTCTGTTAGATTATCTGTTGTGCAAAGTTAAAGAACCAGGCTTAGCTGTAGGCTACACAAGGGGGAAAACTCACTTTATCGTGTAAAACAGACCCGACAGTTTATTCTGACAACAAATCTTTTGTTGCTACCCCTGACTTTAATGGATGCGTCATTGTGGAGATAAGTGCTGTATATTGTATTGTGCATGTTGCATTATTATCAGTCAATATCCAGACATTGTCTTACACAGAGCAGAGTTGTGGGAAGATGATTATATTTTGTCCTCCAGCAGTAATCCCCCTCTCTCACCGCTAAGAACATTAGAGTTAATTGTGTGTCTAATCTTGAAAAATATTATGGCTCAGAAAATAAGGGACATAAGCAGAAGGTGGGGTGAATTTTGGGAGGAGGAGGAGGGGGTAAAGCAGCTGTTGAAGGAGCCATTTTTAGCACCTATCTCATTGAAAAACATTACACATTGTCCACTGCGGGTATGTTGAAAAAGGCAAATAAGTGTTGTCTGTAGAAAGCCTTTCTTGATTCAGTCCCACTCGATTTTGCTCCCTGTGGTGTTGATATTCAAGTTAGTCTTTGTCTGTCTTTGTCTGATGTTTAATCATTGTGCCAAATTATATATTTATGTTAATAACTCCTGTCCATAGAAAATAAGGGATTTGTTATGAGAAATGCCTGTTGCCGTGCACAAAATCCTATTTTGAACAATTTTACAGGGTTATGATTGCTTGTATTATAGATTTAAGAATTATATTACAGTGGTTGTGTAGGGAAATTTTAGGATGCTGGCCCAAATCTTGTTAGGAGCGTTAAAGGAATATTGATACAAAGTCACACAGAATTAGACCCAGAAAATCCCATTTCTTGTAACATTAGTTGCCTCTTAATCAGACTGATGCTAAACAGAAGCCAAAGACTGCAATGCAAATCCTTAGAATTTGGAATCTGTAAGGTCATTTTACTAAATGTAGGTTTTTGGCTAATGTTAACGCAACAGGCTATGCAACTGTATTTCTTTTGTACATTCTTTAGATGACAACCTCACTATTTCCCTGATGGGAACTGTGTCGGATATTATAAGATGCTATCAATATGTTTGCAGGTGTAGTAGTATGAAGAAAGGAAAGCTCCTGTATGGTCCGTCTGCAGCATCTTTGCAAAATGTCACTTATCTCTTTTACAAATATGAATGCAAGAGAACACTCAATTTCATGAAAGAGCATTACATGAGATTAGATTAGATGAAAGGTCTTTGATTCATGCAACGGGTAACACAATGTTCTTATTTTTGAACTAGTCAGTCATACAAACCAAAAAGTCACCCGTGTTACTTTAATGTTGAGGCAAGTTAGGAGAAAGACTTTGAGTGAAGTGCAAATGTATATTACACTGGCATCACCAGACTAATTTGCCAATTCATATTAGCCTTAACCTGACTATCGCCAGATGACTTTTGTTCTACCTTGCTTCTGTCTTGACACCGCCTAGCTCCACTCAATCATCTGGGATCGCTCCATAGCAGAGGGATTTCAAGGTCTGCAAAAAATGGTCAGGCCGACCAGGACCGCTGGGCGGGGTTTTATAGATGTGACGTAGCAGAGAAGCGACTCATTGGTTACGCCTAGGGTTGCAAGGCGCGAAAAATTTCCAGTAAATTCTTGAAAAGCTTTTCAGAAACTTTCCATGGGAAGTTACGCTAGGGAATTTTGGAAATATACATAATTGGAAATTGGGGGTAATTTAAACAAACTGTGTCGTATCCAAACATGAAAATAAACATTTTGTTTTGTCATAGGCAGACATCCATCATGTGGTATTTGCAAGGTAAAGTTTAATACCATACATTGAATATATTTACCCTATAATATCATCAGAGCATATAAGTGGAGCAGAGCGTGAGCGCGTGTGGAGTGTGAACAGGAGGATTTTGGATGGAGCACTGAGCCGATTTTTTTAAAAGTCGGCGTGTTGCCTTTATTTACCGTTCATCTGATAAATACAATGCTGCTTCAGGGGGTGTTTGTGACAGCGATGGCCTTAAGGTTAGAGAAGCGAGTTTGCGACTGGTGGGTCGTCTGTCCCCTGGATCGATAAATGTGGATGGGGAAAGGGAATAAGCAGCACTTACCCCTCCCTCATTACAACTACTGTGGTGCACTAAACCCCAATCTCTCCAGTGGAGCTGCTCAGTGTCCAGCAGATCAGAGTGTGGTTGTACTGGGCACCTTGCAGGTGTGAAAGTGTGACTGTGTGAATGTAATCAGGGTGTTCCTGAAAAAGAGAATTGCACTGCATGGCAGTTTTTGTCTGGTTCCCAGGCTAAATGTGTATTGTAGTAAATTTAAATTGGTCTTCACTACATTCAGATGACTTTCATTTACTCATTGTTTTTACAAACCAGGTGTCCGAAAAGATTTAGCATGCAATAAAACGGTCTTTCCCTGAAGTTATTACTCCTGGATTAGTGTTAGATATATAGGTATGATGGCCAGGACATCTGCTACAGTTCAGCATAGAAAAGGCTCAGCGCCTGAACCACAGCAAGGTCAGCAAGCTACAACAGACATTTAATTACTGTAGTGCATCTCGCCGCCATGTGAGGAAATCAGCAGCTGGCCCAGTGGCCCTCTAGAGAAATGAGATTGAACTGAAAATAGCTCTGTGACTGGCTGGTTTATGATGGTCAGAACCTACATTACTGCGCAACTTTAATCACAAGTGCTGCTGTTTTAATAAGCAGGCACACAGGGGCAACCAGGCTGCAGTTGTTGCTGGTACGTTCCTGGGGAACCAGCTGTTAAGTGTTCTAATGGAGGACATGTATAATTCATGGGCACACACAGAGCTGTGTGGCTGGCTTGCTCTCTTGCTGTCTTTCTCGGAGTGGCTGATAATTGGAAAGAGTAAACCCTCACCCCATCTCCAGTCCCACTGGAACAAACAGCGCCCAACTCTTTTCACTCTTGGGTAAACATCAACTCCACATTTAATCCCTCTGTGACAGGACATCTATCTGGTAGGAGTAAAAGGATGATTTATCAGCGACAGCTAGAGCTGTAAGACAACTAGAGTTGTAGATGCATGACCTGAGGACCTATAAAATCTAACTCTTATTAGTCAGCCATTAACGCGTTGGGCATTACTGTAACATCCCAAGAGCTTAAAAGACCTTATGAAAAAGATATGTGAATTTTGTTTGGATATGAAAAGTCCCTTCTTTCTTCCCTCTGCTGTAAAATGGGGAAAAAATAGCTGGAAACCCTTGACCGAGCTCTAAGTGAACAGATATCGGGCTAATGTAAGACACTGTGGGATGGGTTTATCAAACTGGACCAGAAATCTTGAACGGCTGTCAATACAAGCCCTAAACATCACCACAGCTTACTGTCAGCTCGCATCATGCAGTTTTCTGTCAGGATTCTACAGTTTCAAACACTACCCACATGGTTGTTGTTTATGTTCTTGTGTGCGAGCCATGCCACACAAGTGGATCAGTTGTCATAGTGCTGTGCCTCAGTCACTTTCCCTGAGATCACATACTGATCCAGGGTGCCCTATAAGCAGTATTTGGCTGCCTGTCCAGACTACTCCAGGGTCAGACCTTTTTAGATGTCATTAGGGCCATTAGGGAGTTTGCTTGTGTGGCAGTTTTCGGGCAAATGCACTTCACTACATCCACTAAACACTCAACAGCCAGGTGACCTTGCTGAATCTTTTTAAGGTGTCGGGCTATTTGTGAGTATGGGGTTTTTTTTGTTTGTTTTTTACTTTCTGACACATGTTAAATTAAATGTGATGTTGTTAGGATCATGGTAAAAACATGTTTTACAATATTGATCATAGGCCTCTCAGCCAATCATTAAAGGGATATGTTACTTTGACTGATGTAATGTTTCTACTGACATCAAACCTTAAACTGGATTTTCTTGTTTTTATCCTGAAAGATAGCATTTCCTTTTTCACATAGTATTATCAAATAACTTTAAGTTATAATCCTTTTACATGAACTCAAACCACATTTTTTAAGCTATTTGTGGGTGAAATGTGTACAGAAATAGCTATTCAATGTATTTACATTGTGTTGTAATGATCTCTCTATTGACTTTGTACCATTCAAGAACAAGTAGGTGCTCTGACTGTTGTTTTATATTCTTACTTCCTGTGTATTGATTGTGGTCACCTTGTGCCTACATTTTAACAATTATTTGACCCGTTTTATAATATAACATACAGTTTAAAGGAAAATTAGAGACTTTCTTTTACAGCAGTCTGACAAGCACTGACTGCTATCTATGTTGTTGCATTATGAGAGCGCAGCTCTGGGACCAGCTGGTATTATGTTCATGTTACTGGTCAGAATGTGTTGGTATTTGTGTTTTATCAGTATATAGTAACAGGAGGGTTATTTGGTGAGGTACACTATTATAAGCACTCCAGTTTCCATGACATGGACTTATTGTGTCACAATTTTTTTATTCTGTATTATTTTATAAAATCTAGTTTGGTGAAACATGTTTGTAAATCACATCCCATATGACCTACTCATAAATATGTTGGTTCGCAATACCTACAATGTGTGATAAGCTGTGTGAATGATTGCTTGTTTTTTTTATAGCCAGTATTAGCAACCAGAAGTTAAGATGTAAAACTTTAACTCCTTCATATTGAGGAGGATTCACAGGGAAAGCATGCAGCATGTAACCGCGTCACCATCGTATTTCATTGATATCAGCCTTACTGTTTACTATCTACTCTTTTTTTCATCATAAAGCTATAGTAATAAACCACACTTTCCATTACCACGGTAACCACAGGAGCCACCAAATAAGCTATAAGGAGAATTGCAGCTTTAAGGGCTTGATTGCTGCTTTATTTAACTGTCACTAAGAGAGAATATTACAGACTTTGCACTACAACCTGTTGACCTGTTTGTTTCTCGTTACTGTCGTCATAAGAAATAGATGAGGGGAGATGTTGGATGTGCAAGTGCTTTAAACATGGGTGGTTGGGCTTCTCATTGCATTCCTAGTGTCAGCTTTAATCTCCGGCACATTAAAAAATGGCACAGCTTCTGCTCTTTGATTCAGAAACAATTTCATGCTCTGGAGTCCAATTTAATGTGGGGACAACACATATATGTTGATGTACACTGTGTAATGTTTTCTAAAGGTGTTTGTGTCCAGTTTGCAGTGATTAGCCCTCTTTATAAGTTTTTTCATAATTTTTTTCTCAGATGCTTGGGTTGTTGAGATGGATCTAATCAGGGTAAAAATAAATTTACAAGCGCAACTAGAATCTTGAATCCCTTTTGAATCTAAGCTCCATGTCTTTAATGGGCTTACTGCATTTATTTCTACTGTCCAGACTTTGCACTTTTTTAGAGTATGACAAGCTTGATCTCATGCGCAGTTAAAGAACACAAAACAAACAAAATTGTAGGATCTCCTCTCCGTGCAGGATAGCTAAACTAGTGCAGCAGAGTTATTTTTAACACTCCCAATCGCATCATGTCATTTAACGTGGTATGTCGACTAGAGTGGTTGTTTTGAGCTTTCCCCTCATGTCTAGGCTGGTGCCAGTGTGAGCTGGAGGCATGAATAAACCCAGCAGTCTCGGTTAAGCTGTAACAACAACTGACAGTCTTCGCCTGCAGCTTCCTACAGGGCTCAACACTCAGGTGCATTTACTACACCTGCCTTCAAGAACCTCTGAGTGAAGAAGAGACTCCAGCCCTGAAACATCAGGCCCGTTTCACTGCCTGTGCTGGGAGAAAAAGAGAGGAAAGAAAAGGGATTATCCATCTTGTTATCATCTAACAGCAGTCTTATCTTGATGTCCTGCTGTAGTGTCTCCCCCACACAGAGGACAGGAAGGGGCCGTCTGTGTTGTTACACTTTCACAAAGACCTCATTCTGCCTGCCGGGAGTGCTTTGGACGGGATGAGAGGGTTTAGAGAGAAGGGATGTTATAAATGCATTTGAAAAGGAATTGATGTTTTAGCAGTTATTACAAAGTACTTTGTCAATACGTCATTTTTGTCCTCAGGGAGCTTTCAGTGGCAATCAGATACTGATGATACTGTTCACTGAAATTGGCTGTGTTGGTCCCTCAGCTATTGAAGGCACACTCTGGGCATAAAACACATATAGGACTGAGTATTTTCTACCAATGTCCAGAATACCACCATCCTAAAATGTCCTTCAGGCAGGGGACCTAATTTTAGACCAGAACCTAGAGGAAACAGTGTGAGCAAGGCAGACTCATTGACTGCCTCTCGGCCAATCTAGGTGACAGCCACACATGCCTCTGCACTACATGGAAAGGTTACTGTGTAAATCTACCAGAGGGAGAGGTAATGTCTTAGGGCGCACTCACACTGTCCTTCCGCACCGCGCCCCGGGCTTTAGGGTACTTGTCCCCCCCCTCCCTCTCCCCCTGCGCCCCAGGCCCGTTTGTACTCACACTGCCTGGGCCTCGCGCAAATGCTTCTTGCTGTCCATACGTCATCACGCCGTATTGATTGACATCATTGCGATGCGTCTCTTTGTTTACAAATCTTTCCATAGACCTCTGAGTTTTTGTGCATCTTCTCGACTGTTTTTGAATATTTTCATCGACCAAATCTGCAGTAAACACTCCACCTCCGCATGACACCAACGTGAACCTTTCGCCGCCATTGTTGTTGTTAAATGTCCGCGCATGGTCCATCCTTCTATTTTCTATGTCCGAACAGGCGCACATAAATTACGTCAGAACCGCCGTAGGCCTAGGCGTAGGAAAAACCGGTTTTGGCCCGGTGCGGAAGGACAGTGTGAGTGCGCTCTAAATCTGCGGGAGTTGGCCCTCTGCATCCCACACAAAAACCAGGTGCTACAGAGGTAACTGACTCATTTCATAGCCTTGTTTAACCAGCAAACTAACTCAGACTCAAGGGAAATATGTTATCTAAAAAAGTCACCTTTTCATTGTTTATTTTTCACCTCTCTAAGGTAATGTAGATTTTGGTGACTAAGTGCTAAGTTATTTCAAATAGTGGTCAATCTTTTTAAAATATGCTGCACTCTATTAAAAGGAGCAAGGGAGGGACCCAGGAATTCACCGGGAGGCATTTGGGTTTGAATTCTTGATACTTTTATACTTTCCTCTGTCTGCAGTCTGGCCTCGCACCTTAATCCTTTTAGGGGTTTGGCAGGGAGCCATACGTCTTTACTTCCCATAGGGGTGTACATACATTTTGTGTAAAGGTAGATTTACCACCAAAGCACATTTAAAAAAAAAAAAAAAAAAAAGTTGAGTGAAGATAAGCCCTCAGTTG
Organism: Echiichthys vipera; assembly: GCF_963691815.1. Taxonomy (NCBI): domain Eukaryota; kingdom Metazoa; phylum Chordata; class Actinopteri; order Perciformes; family Trachinidae; genus Echiichthys; species Echiichthys vipera. Next base: position 23,574,805 of record NC_139839.1, on the reverse strand, counting down.
AACCAAGATGCCAGAGTTGTTAGTGCCAGTGATTTGTTTCAGATGCTATGAGGAAGTCGTTTCTTATCGGTGAGAAAGGCAAAATCTGACTAAACCTGTCCTCTTCTTTCTCATGGTCTCTGTTTCAGTAAACATGGGGCTCACCTCAGACTGACTAGGTGAAATTGCTGAGCTCCGGAAATTCTAGAAATGTGAAATTGTTTCTTCTCCTGAGGAGTTATCCTAATGACACTGAACACCATGCTTGTTAGGAGCTCTAAAAAGAACATCTAATCCCTATTTTACCCTGTGTTTCAAGGGGAATGTTCTAGTAAGATATTCACGCTCCATTGCTTTAAGCTGACTTCTTATGTATTCACCTCTGACGTAATTAAGCAGTTGTGAGAAACTTTTGATTGCTTCTATAGACTTATGTTTGTTGCTTATAGTCGGCATCTCAAATGTCTGTCCTAGTTTTTCTGTTCTCTAAAACCTATTGTACTATCTGTATCCACTCTCCAACACATCCTATTCCACAGTTAAAACCACTCTGTGAGAGTCTATCATCACTCTGAATGAAGTAGCTGCACTCTGCTGCACTTTTGTCTGTGTGTGTGACCAGCGCTGCTGCCTCCTGATCACAGTTGGCAGTATGCCTTGGGGCCCGGACAAAGGCTGGGGCTCGGGCGCCGTCAGGGGCCTGGTGTGTATCAGACACTTTATTTGTTTTGGGGGATGGGGGGGCATAGGATAGGCAGCAGCATGGGTGCCTCCCCCGCAGTGAGGAGAGACTCCTGTGTCAGGAGAGAGAGAGACTCCCTATGACTACATCCTACTGAGACATTTGGCTTTCATTTATTTGATTCATAGTGAGCTGTTGGAAGCTTGGCACCCAAATGCATACCTATGATAAACATGATTTCTTTCAACAGCCTCACCCAGTCCTCATTTGTATTTAAAATTTAGAAGACCGTAAAGACTCCTTACCCTCTTGGGGTCACTATTATGATTTACCCTCTTTCTGCTCGACCTTAACATGCTGATCCAGTTATAACTGGATGAAATGAAAATTTAAAAAATGCCACCATACTAAATGCAGCACATTGACTTTCATTTGCCAAACCATCTAAGAAGGGGTCAGAATGTATTTCATCACATCAGCATCATGTGATTGCAGTGTGCCTCTGATCCTCTGTGCAGATTATGCAAATAACAACTTTTTGCGAGCAGTGTTGACCAGGATATTTTGGGAAGTCGGCTAGATAGAAAGCACATCTAATGTGAACATGAGAAGTCAAGTTTAAGTCTTAAAGCATATTTGGATGCAATCAAATGTTGATAGCATCTGTAGCATGGATGATCATTTTTGCTGGTGGGCACCAAATACCTGACTAGGGCTGCAACTAATGACTATTTTTGAGTTCATTTTATTTTGACAAAGTTTGTCATTTCAGCACAAAACAAAATGTAAACAAAGGCTTACATATTAAAGTGCAAAACTGTGGGTTTAAACTCAAAATATTTTTTAGGTGTCTAAAATACGTTAAGCTGCTGCTCCCTTCCCCAGTAGTGGACATTACCTAGCTTCTGTGTCGGTCTTCATGTGTGTCTTGCTCCTCTATTTTTACTTTAGCGTGCTTTTTCCATTAAATACCAGCTTATGATTGATTTAAAAATGTAAAACCTCCACCCGATCCACCATCCCTCCCCTCCTGTTATGAGGATAAAGCAACAAAGACGCAAATGTGTGTGTTTGTAGGGCATATTTCTGTTTCACACCATTCTCAAGTCATGCAAACTACTTTCTCATGTGCACTAATTGCTTGCAGGGAATTGTTTTGTGTATGTGTTACCCCCCCCCCCCCCAGAAGTGAGTAGGACATGATTTTGTAATTACTCCTCTGGCATCTCTGACTGAAGAAAACACTCCAGCTGTTTCATTATGTCTCCTCTGTCACAATTACTTCTCTAGACTTTTTTCTCCAATGTATCTCTAAACACCTCCATGTCCCTTTGCCTCTTTTCAGTTTTAATATCCTCCTTCCTTGGCTACTTCGCTGTTGTTGTTTCTGTGAGGGTGTTATCAGCATGCTATCTGTGTGCTGCTCCTTGGACTGGCGTCTTGCCTATCTGCTTTATGGCACAACCAGCCCCCATATCGCCACCATCTCACTATGTGTATGTCCCTAGGTCTTATCTGACTCTTCAGGGTTCTTTAGATAAACTTGCCCCCTCTCACAGGAATGGGAGGAGGGATGTATGGTTGCTGAGGCGGCTTTTAATGGTTTAATTTTCTAGTTTTAGACCTAACATGGTGGCAGAGAGGTTAAACAAGCAGCATCTACTTTAAAAAAAAGTCCTAAAAAAAGTTCTACACCTTGTAAAATGCTAATGCATTCGTTAAGTAAGAAGTACAAAGCCCAGGGCTATGACGTAACAGTCCCTGTGATGAGGACCCCTTTGATTAACTGATCACAGATGTTTTTATCAACCTGAAGGTGGAATTACAACATTTAGTTGAATGTACATGAAATTAAAAAAAAAAAAAATTCCCCCCTTTAATGATTGCTTTCTATGGACATCCACAGCAATGCCGTTCGCTATATCCCCCTCAGGCTCTTATAAGAGCTGTCAAATGCTCAGGCAGTCGAGTAAAGTGCCTGTCATTCGTCACCCCTTCATCATTTAATGTTCAATTATGTCAAAACAGCCTTTAGGTCATCTGCACTGGGAATTGATGGCAGCTCCGTGTGGCAAGGAGCTTTCAGGCTGCATTACAGCACAATCAGTGTGGTTCAACAGTCCCAGCCCTCTGCAATACTAAATAAACCACAGCCGAGCTCGCTCTCAGGGCACCCACATTGCTCCAAATTGAATAGTTCCAGTGGGAGCACTGGGGTGAGCATTCCAAGCTTTCTTTTTGAGCAGCAACCATGTTATGAAGTTATCCTTTGCTGTGCCCGAAATAATTGATGTTCTCCGTCATGGTCACAGGGGAGTGGCTATTTTATGATGTGGAGAGTGTGTGCTGTTTAATTTGCTCATTCCACAGTCCCCCAGACTGCAATTTTATTATAATGAATCACTAATGTTCGCACCATCGTTGCCCATCCAGGAAAACATGCAACACTTTTCAAAAGCTCTGTCACTGTTTTTGTGTGTTAGTTCTTATTAGTGAGATACTTTCTTTTCACTTCAAGACACACACACACACATTGTTTGTAGTCAATTGTCTGAAATACCAATCCTTTCACTGCCACTGAGGCTTCCGTCCAAATGCATGTGAAACTGCATTGACCAAGCCTTAAAGAAGGTAAACAGAAGTAAATCCCAGCACAATGTCATTCACCTCTTTCACCTGGCTAAGCTTTTTCTTCTTGCTCTTGTTGTGTTGTGAGCCTGAAATAGCTGCTGCCTTTATCTGCCCATGGTAAGACTTGGCTTTTCAGACTTTACTCCCAAGGATGCTCTTTAAGGTCAAAGGGTGAAGAAAGAGGCTTATGAACTGCTGTGGCCCCTGCCAAGACTCTGAGGGTCTTTAGCTGGGTAGCACAAGGGTCAAGAGAGGTTAGCTTGTTAAACTGTCCTTACACTTACAGCTTAACATCATGTCTGCCCAGAAGACCTCTGACAAAAGCATTTTTCTAAGTGGTATCCATGTACATGTCACTGAGAAACTAATCTTCTTTGGCTGCAGACTACAGCTACAGTAGGCACATGAATTAAAAAACAATAACTTATTGAAGATTTATTAGTTTCCATGTACATTAGGGATGCCACGGTGATGAACACTGATGTTATCTATTAAACTGCACATTTTCCAAGAAAATATTTGTTGATGCCTGCCACCCAATATGTGTAGAGTGCTTTCTTTGATCTCTGACCACTGTGGTCAAGTTTTTACAGCAGAGCCGGGCGCAACTCCACTGCATTCCAGCTGTGACGCGTTCATCGCGACTGATTGTGACAGTGTCAGTTGATGTTTCAACTGTTTAATATATAATTCCAATAATATATATTAGTATTGGGCATTGGGCTGTACTGCAGACAGATTTTCTGAAATTCTTTAGTTTGATTTGTTGTTGTTAAGTGAAGATAATAACAAATGCACAAACTGAGGTCTTGTCTTATCACTCATAACAAAACCTCAAAGATATTTATTTGTTTACTATGATATGAAAATGAGAAAGCAATTCCTCCCGGTTAATAGTGCCAAAAACTTTCACTGATTAATTATCCTTTAATCGGCTAAATGTTTAATCAGCTTGTCATTTTGATCAGCAGACTATGCCTGTGTTTACACTGTTCCTCTGTAATGAAACTATGTGGACGATTAGAAAGAAGCCTCATCATGACAGGTTTAAGCTTGAGTTATGACTTTTACAAACGCTTTTTATTGGGGAAGTAACGTTAACTTCCCTTTTCATAACTCTCCCTTGTGGCTCCACCGACTTCACCTATTTCTCCCCCTATCTACCTCTTTCTTTCTTTCTCTCCCTCTCTCATGCCGTCTCTTAAGCACCACGGCAACCTTCTCCGAGGGATTGGTTGCCAGGAGACAGGATTCGCTCCCCATTGTATGCAGACAAAGGTGGAAAGGGTGGGTGGTGGGGTTACAATCAGCAGGACCGTAGAGAATCGGAGGCCTGGCACTCCACAATCATGGGTGTGTTGGAGAGGAGGACAGGCAGGGAGGGATGGAGAGGTGGGGGAGCGAGTAAGTGAATGGTAGTGGGGGTATTGGGTGGAGCACTCTGACACCCTAAATTCCTCTTGTTCATTCTCGGTCTCCCAGTAACCACACTTGAATGTGCTGTGTCAGACAGTGTGGTGGAGACTGGAGGGAAAGAGACACAGGCAGCCATGTATAGTTATTAACACAGACTTTTTAATTAGCCAGCGTGTCATCCCCCACTGCTCAGCTCCCCTACTACGCACACATATACACATAGTAGGACTCATTCTTACTACAACAGCAGACCCTGAGCTCAAGGAATTTGTGTGTGTCTGTATATGCTTGACTGCATTTACCAACAGTCTATTTTTCATAGTTTTCCTTGGACTGTTATGATGGTCTCTCTTATCAGCAGATTATATTACCTTGGTGGAAGGCCGGTTTACTTTAGCTCTGGTGCCATTACTCTAAATAAAGATTGACGGTCACCCCGTATAAGCCAGTAATTGTATGGAGTACTCTCTCACCATGGCAGAGACTTTGAGCTCATTTCTGTGAGTCACAGCTCCAGGGTGCACACCAAGCCCCCACCACAGCAACTTCCTGGTTGATCCAATACGGACGTGCCAAAAACTGCAGTTCTCAGAGTGTCCACTAGAGTAATTTGCACAATAGAGCAGTTTCTCATTGACCACATGTTAAACGGGCCGTTTTTACAGCAGCATTAAACCTTTTTAAGGCCTGGTACAAAAAAACATTCCATTCTGTGTGTTTTGGTCATACCTCCATGAATTTTTTTGTAGCAGGTTAGTTTTTATTTTATTGGAGGTTAAAGTTTATGAATAATTAGGGGCGCGGCTCTGAGTGACAGCTAGCCTCTGGCCCTCATCTCTCCTCGGAGGCTAGTCGTCAGGATTAGCATGCTAACTCCGTCATCTCGACCTGGACTGCGGCCATTTGTGTGGTGGTGTTACTATAAGTGACAAGATGGTTTGCCCCTTGATTAATTGTACAAACAGATGGTTTAGGAACACACTGTGTTAACGTTAGCTCTGTTATGCTAATCAAATAGCCCCACTTGCACCATGACTTGCAGTATGGCCTACTTTTGATGGCAAATACACTAGATGCTAATCTGGAGCAGCGGGAGTATTAGGTCAGTGTTTTACAGTCTATGGGCATGGCACTGTGTTAAATATCAGTTTAAATCATAGATCATAAACGCTGGCTGCCTCTACTTGACTACCAGAGCCGGTGTGTTTTCCACTAGACTGACACGGGAGTGCCTGCACTCGACTCACGCAGCCGGTGTAATCCCCACTAGAGACACGGCGTGCCCTGTCGGTCTGTGCCCTTTAAAAAATCCTGTTTTTAAAAAAAGACTGCCGTTCCTTCCCAGCCCTGGAATATAATCTCAACACTGACTCCCACTCCATTTTATCTAGCAGCGTGTCTGCCAGACAGCCGTATCTCCCTCCCCCCAACGTCACATCAATGCCCTTTTTTGGTAAGAGGAAACGAGGAGGAGTCAAAGTCCAACAAGATGGCGGCTCCCAGAGGCGAGGACGACTGGATCAAATTGAGAGAGTGGGCCCTGACGGAGAGGCTATGCCCATTTTTTCATACGATCTGTGGTTCACACACAGTATGTATAGTATATTGATAGCTACTGATTGACACTGTGAGTTGCCTTTTACAGGTTACAGGGTTACAGGGTCATTTGTGTCAACTATGAGAACCTAGTGGCAGGGAATCCTCCATCAATCAGTCATCTAAATTGCTGAAGCATTTTTCTGTTTTCCCACTGACTTAAAGTGGACAGGACTGAGCTGGAAAAAAAGGTGATGTCATGTACTCAAATTCACTAGATTTTAGCTAATGTTTAATAAAATCTGATCAAATCACAATCACATAATCCTCCATCCATCCGTCCATCCATCCATCCATCTTCACCCGCTTGTCCCTATCAGGGTTGCTGGGGGGCTGGAGCCGATCCCAGCTGACATCGGGTGTAAGGCGGGGTACACCCTGGACAGGACGCCAGTCTATCGCAGAGCACATAGAGACCGATAGAGACAGACAACAATTCACACTCGCATTCACACCTACGAGCAATTTAGAGACATCAATTAACCTGTGCACGTCTTTGGACTGTGGGAGGAAGCCCGAGAACCCGGAGGAAACCCATGCAGACACAGGGAGAACATGCAAACTTCACACAGAACCAGGAACCCTCTTGCTGTGAGGCGACAGTGCTAACCACCACACCGTGCTGCCCACTCATACAATCCTGCCGCCATCTCACACAATCCTTCAAATTAGCTGAGTTTTGATGTTTTAAACTTAACAGTTAATAATAATACCTAAGGATGTACTCCGCCTTACGTCCAATGTCAGCTGGGATAGGCTCCAGCCCCCCGCAATATTGAAGACTTGAAATTTATTTTTATACTAAGCTTGTATCTCCATTATAGTGATTTGTATTTCATGGAAAGGATGATATTGGGTTGTCTGTACATGATCATACATAATTTAAGTGCTGGGACATGTTTGTTATATTACTAGAGTGCTGTTGGTGGTTTAAGCTGAAAAAAATGTAGTGTAATAAAAATAGGTTTTTATTTCCAGGGCCTTGAACATCTGCCTGCTTTGCTATAATTGCAGGTTTGCTGTGTCTTTAAATAAACTAACCTAATTATCTCATTTGCATTTGCTACAGTTCCTGTCCATGACTTCATACTTGCAGGAGAAGGATTAAACAGGTTTACAGATTTCTGTCTGTTGATTGAAAGTGGAATTAACCTTAGCTTACGCTCATGGTGGTTATGTTCCTCTGCCTTGGCACTGCTGTCACCTGAGGCACACACGGGCAGGTTTATATAAGCAAACTAAGCTTTTTGCCAGTGGAAGGGATGATATCCTGAAATGGCTCTTTTTCCCATTTGTCTGATGCTGAATAAAGGAGGCCTCTGGCTGAACTGTAATTTAAACAAATGCTGTCTAAGGCCTCCGAGGTCTGTCATTGATTGAGGTGCATCAGACAGTGTCCCTTATTGCCTGTCAGAGAAACCAGTCTCTCTGATAGACTCTTCCAGCTGAATACTTTTCATTTTCACTCACAGAATGCAATTTCTCCCCTTTCTAAGCAACTTTGAGAAATGCCCCTGCTTCTTTAAGTGCTTGATAAATTGACACAGCTTTCCGTCATGCAGATGCCAAGCCGTGTATTCGTTTTGACAGTGATAGACACATCTCAGTTCTCTCTGTATTGCTCCCTGTTTTTCTTGCTTCTGCTGAAGGCGATGGATCGCTCTCATCAATGGCATCTGTCAAAATCCGTGGGCTGAAGCGACCAGCTGCAGCACTGACAGAGAGGGAATAAAACTATGTTTGTGCTTTGCAACCATATCAAGTGCTTACAGGCTGTGGGCTTCAACAATAGTGTTTGTGACATAGACTGTCACTCTTTATGGGTGTGTAAACCTCTGTGGTGTATTTTCATTCAGTTGTCTGCAACATCCCATAGAAGAGAGGTTTTGAGGCAGAAACAGAGCTGATGGACATGAGATGAAGTAGGGACTTCAACCTGTAGCTCACACATTCCTTAACCTGAGGGCCAAAGTCTAGAAACGTCCTCACACAGGCAGCTGGAAACATCCTTTCTTGTCTCAATATCACAATCAAAAGAATGTTTTAATTTTCATCTTTTAAAGATGAAAAACTTTTGGGGATCTCTGCAGGAATTTCCTTTTTCAGCAATTAGATGGCGAGCAATTGTGTTTTGGAAATGGCTCAGAACCTCCCTTATTGTCAGTATACCATCCATCCTCTGAATGCTCCAGGTCTCTAGTTTGTGGTTGTAAAGTTTTATGAGGCTGTGATTGTCTTAGAGGTCATTTATACAGTGAGCTCAAGTTTCACAAAATGGTCACACTACAATGAAATGGCTGACCATGGGGGCTGACATCATCACACATTAACACAATTGGGCTCATTGAGTCCATATCTGTAAAAAAGGGGACATATAACCCATTTTCACTCTGATATCTTGACGTCAGGGAACCCCTTTGGAAAATAGCCATGCCAGTTTTCCCCATCAAAATTTAGCCTAACTTTGGAGCATTATTTAGCCCATTTCCTGATAAGTTAGCAAGTCATGGTTGCGGATGTCATGTCAATGGACTCCTAAGATTATCTAGTTTCAGATCATACCATTATCACTAGCCTCTGAAAGAAAAAGGGTGGCAGGTGCTAAAATCGAGCATTTCAGACACAAGGTAAATACAGGAGACTTTTTTTTTTTTAAACATTAAGGGCACGTCCACACGAAGAGTTTTTCCTGTAACCGCACAACTTAAGCCTCGTTTTGGCCGACCATCCACATGCAACCGGCGTTATCCGAGCCTGAAAACATTTTTTTTTTGTTACCAGGTCCCAGAGTGAGAATATTTTACTGGTCTCGTGTGGACGCAGATATTTCTTGAGCCGAGTCCGTGTGGACAGAAGAAGAAAAAGGTTGTTTTCGATCGTTTGTATATACCCTAAGAAATGTAAACATGTTCTAGTTAAAACCCAGGTATGGCCTAAAAGGGCCATGATATGTCTCCTTTAAATTGCAGTATCAAACAATATATTAAATAAACGGTATATCTTGTTACCTTGCCCTTGCTCATATTGTATGTATATTTGATTTTATATATTTGATAGAGCAGTCAGATGGGTTGGAAGACTGTATGTAGCTCACATAGAGTTTAAAGAGTCTTTATAGCCTGCCTAATACACTTTTAGATCCCTTTGTGGTTGTGTAGATACATGTACTCATTTGTTTGTCTTTTATGGAAACCTTGTAATCAAAAAACAAACCTTTCCAGGAACAGAAAAGAGTTTAACAAAGTGTTTACAGTTGTCCGGTTTGGCTCCTGGTTCACCAATTATCTTTGAGTCAGCTCCATCTGCCAATTGGTGTAAAAACAGCAAAATGAGATGCAGATGTAGCTGAGGCAAAAACAGTTTTTTATGTTTTAGATGGAGTGAAATCCTTTTATCAGCAGAACATTTCAGTTACACATATTTGGTTTCATTAATGGGATGTAACAGTTATTTGTTACACACGCTGCTTTTTTAGCAGCAACATATTGTGGTGATTTAAAAAAAATTTTAAGCTGTTCTCGCCCAGTTCGCTGCCTAGAAGGTGGCATGCTGTCAGAAGGATTTTAATGTGTCAAGGCAGCATGTGACAACTCCATTCTCTATGGACTGTGTTCCCTGATGCGGCTTAAATCTCTTATTGAATGGAGAATCTTAACTCAGTTGATGTCACCAGGAAATTATGTTTATACGATCTAAGAATAAATGCTTAAGAGTCTGCTCCAGTTGGGTGATGGGCTACAGTTTCTTTTTTTACTTTATCATCACCCTTCCTTTTAGCTAAGCTGTCTTCTGCTCTATTAGTGTCTTTTTTTCACTGTGATTTATATTGTGCATATTTAAAGAGTTTCTTCTCAGATAAGGTGTAGCCATAATTACGTATTTCATGTTCGAGTGGGGGGGTGCCGTTGGTAGGGTGCAGCGCCCCCCTAATATAATGGGAGGGGAAACACTGCTCTCTGGTTCCCAATTAAGGCTGTATGTTAGCAATAATCTGGTGATATAATACAGGGTTACGATAAAACGTATTGCGATAATGTAAGGAGGGCGATATATTGGGATTTTTAAAAACACATAAATTCCAGAAAACTGTTATAATGGAAAGAACTCACCACCATGTGCATGTGTTGTTATATTGGAGTGGAAGAGTCAAACGGCTGAAGAAGATGCATTCAAACACATTCATACTGCCAAAACCTGCATGGGATTATCCGAAAGTGGGCATGTCTATAGAGGGGAGACTCATGGGTACCCATAGAACCCATTCTCATATCTCTCATATCTAAGGATGAGAGCCGTTTGTTGGCCGAGACCACCAGTACAACCGCAGGTCTTAGAATCAATAGTGTTTTTGAGAATTGAAGTATCACAGAACATAATATTTTCCTTTATCACCCTGTAGCAAACTCTATCACTGCTGCTCTACATGTCCCTTTTACCAGTAAGATTGTGAAACAAGTATTGTACTGTTTGCAAGTCTACATGTTTTATTATTATACATGTTGCAATACATTACTGTCCTCTCTGTGTGTGTTTGCAGGTTTGGCATTCGGTCTAGAGATTACATCTACGGGCCCGACATCCATAGAGAAGGCCAGTGGTCAGAGTGTGAAGCTGGACTGCCAGTTCAGTCTGGCCCCTGAAGATTCTGGACCGCTGGATATTGAATGGAGCTTGTTATCCTCTGACAATCAGAAAGAGGACAAAGTGGTACGTGTAGATGTTCCCCTAAAACATTGAAATACAATTTGATATATAAGATGGCATATGCAGGTTCACTTGGCAGTTATCTGTTCTCTGATCTACTTTTATTTAGCGCAGTCATCTGTGTTCAGAGAGCTCGAGCTTTGTTCTTGTGTTTTGTTAGGAAGTTGATGGGACCTTTTCCAACCTGTTCTTCTGAATGCAGCTTTAGATCTTCTTTCACACACAGATAATCAGTGTCATATTTTTTCATACTTTAAAGACTTTAAAAGTCTCTCATTTGTTTGCAGTATGTGTGGTTTTGAACTAACCTGTTCTGTGTTACCTGTCCTGGTTTGGTGCTGTGCAACAGGTGAAATGCAATACAGGGGTGTTTCAGTGTAACATAGGAAGTATACAGTATACAGGACTAATGTAATTTGAGCCACCTGCACTTCTGTAGAACATTTGTTGTCTGCAGTGTTCTCACAGACACATAGTGGGAGCAATGGGAGCTCTCTTTATCACAGGCAGTGTCTTTCCTTTCCAGCATGGCTCTCAGCCATGGTGAAGGAGGACTACCCAGCTCTACAGGAACACCACATACCCTCAGGGCTTTCACAGCCATAAAGACGGATTCTTGCTAAAGATTGTTCCAGTGGTGTGGTCCTCTCCCGTGGCTCTCGACTCCCCCACCTGTCACAAAGCCTTCTCATTCCTCTCCTCTTTCTCTTTTTTTCCCTGTATCCTGTGGCTTTGTTTTTTTTAGCCCGAATGTGAGGAATAGGTCATCATTAGGTTTCTCTGTCTCTGTCATCCACCCACTTGTCCTCTCTGTCCACTGACCCAACCAGTCCTTCTCTCGCCCAGGTCGACCTCTGTACTCTTTGTCTCCGTAATGACACATAGAAGCAGATTACCCCCATCTATTTGTTTTTGACCTACTTGTTTTCCCCCTGAATCATTAACTGTAGTGGAGAAAGAGAAGGTGGAATTACACAGTCTATAGTGTTACTCTCAATATATTACTGGTTCTCATGATGAAATATTGATTTCAGTGCTTTTTGAACTTTCTCATTTGTTCAGTGTCTCAATAATGCTACGAGGGCGCAGAGAATTCAGTGTGGGTGGTTTCCCAGAAGGGCCTCCTCCTCTTTATGTCTGAATGCAGCTGTAGAAATATATCAAATGTTCCCAAATTGCATCTAGTTTCCCCGTTTATTTTCTTTTATTTTGGCCATTTTGCTGAGGTCTATCTCTCATTAATGTTGCCAAACCTTTATAGGAATTTAAGCAGGCCAGACATCTCTCCATGAATGTATTTGTTCTCCTTGACCTATCAGATTTTGCTCGCTATACACACACACGCTCACATTCATATAGCCTTCAACCAATATGAAGTCATGCTCAGAGCAAATTCTTTGTAATTAGCGGCATGTTAATTCCAAAGGGCTGCTTTAATATATGTGACAGTGTTAAATGGGATTAGCTCGATCTGTGAGGACCAAAGCTACTAGGTCAGGCAAAGAGATGAGAACGAAGGCTAAACTTTCTAGCCAGAGGCTCTTGGATGCTCAAAACCATGGTGAACCTTTGTTCACATGACTTGATATGAACAAATCCAGGCTGCTCTTAAAGGAACAGCCTCTATCAGATCAAACTTTTAAAGTGGTGAACTAGTCAACAGGATCAGTCCACAGGACTGTCAGGCTGCTAGCTATAACTTGCAACTCAAAAGCTCTGTTTCGCAAGCAGGGAGACGGGTTGTTCGGTGTGCCTGCATGTGAAAATAATCCTTACTTTGTTTGTTCATGTTAATGGACATATATATTTTGCATTGGTGCAATCAGAAGAAATGCCACAGCATTATCTATTCAATCCAGTGTCTGGTGGGGATGGTCTCCTTTTATCTGACATATCCCACACATCATCAGGGTCTGGTTGGTGAAGCATAGTTAATGCATGTTGCTTTGTTGGGCTTGAATGGGAGATGCCAGACATGCCTACAGTAGCAGTCATTAGCATTTGGCACTCATTGCCTGGCTACAGATTAGCTGAAAGAAGGTTGTGCCCTGTGTGCTCACCACCACTGTGAGAACGACAAGGTAAAATATAATGAAAACTAAAGAGTGTGAATAGGAGAGGAATTTGCTTGGAATAAAAATGTTCAACATTCATAGCTTTATCCTGTATCATACAAACTGTCTTGTCCCTGAGCCGTAGCAGCAGAGCCTTTTGTTTACTGAACTTATCGCAATAAGAATTTGTACACGTTGATAGAATAACTGGGGATTTGGAGGTAAAGACATGACACCGGCCGGGTGAAAATTGAATTGTTTGTATATCAGTGATGCTGGTGAATGCTAATGGCCGCATTTAGTTGCGTTCCCTATAGCCTCAAAGTTAAAGGACACTTTCATGTAGGGATTCTGCTTTAACCTTGCAAAGCAGCTTGGAGCAGAGCTGTGAAAGCCTCAAGTTAAAAGCCTCTGTGGGAGCGCAGAGACGACGCTGCACTCCCTGAGCTCTGCAGGTTGTTTGGAGTACACAGGTATTGCAGCTCTCTGCTTTGCCTTTCAAATGATCTGCACCTTTCCTCTTTCCTGCATGAGCAACAGCATCACATGACAATGACCTCATGTGTTTGATGAAACTGCCTGGCTAATAGAGGTCTGTTACCTCTGTAGCATGAGCCGTCCGCTGAGAATGGCCAGGCCAGGTGGTGAAACGCAGCACACACAGTGGTGCTCTTCTATCCTTTTAGCCCCCTGCCAGCTTGTCTAGTCATTTGCCCTTTTCGTTTTCATTCCCCAGGCTCTTTATGGGATTTTTTTTTTTCATTGGATCATGATTCTCAAGGTTATTTTGGAGTTCAGATTTTTTTCTTTGCAAGAGGTGTGCATGTGTGTAAGCACTCCTTGCTGTATGCTGTGAAGTGGTTATGAGAGTTCTTGAGCTTGGGGCAATTTCATTTCCTCTCCTCCATGGTCTCATCTAGCATATTGCTGTTATTACTGCTGATGTTCTGATCCCCAGTGAAGTAAGAAGGATAGGATTCCCTCCCCTGAGAGCCAGGTGGAATTTGAACTACATTACCTGTTGACATGGCTAATATTTACAAGATGAACATGCAAGCCTACCGGCCTGCTCCAGGAAGTAGTCTTCACGTTGGAAATGTAGCAGAAAGGCTGGCTGTAGACATGCCAGAACAACTCTGACTCTGTTTCCCTTTGTTTTGTTTCTCTCACGCTTCCTTTAAGTGTTCTGCCTCTTCTGATGGGTTCATTATTCTTCCTCCCCTCCTGCCATGTTTAGTTTTTCCTCTCTCCTCCTCTCTACCCAGGGGTATTGCTATGCGTATGCCTGGCGTTGATCGTGGCACAGAAAGACTGTCTCCATGGAAATGTGGAATATGCCAGTGTGTATGAAAGAGAATGAGAACTCCTTTCATTTTTGTTTGCTTTTCTTTTACCTTCCTTGTTCTCTTCCTAGTGTTTTTGTTTTCCCCCCTCCTCCATCTCCTAAGTAACTAACTATGAGGTTTCTTGTTGGCTCCACCTGGCCTTTATTTCTAGGCATTTCCTTGCTGCTTGCAGTCTGCAACCCAGACTGTGTATGTGTATGTGTGTGTGTGTGTGCATAAAGCGGGGGCTACAGAAGTGGGGGCTACCGCTCTTTGTTGACACAGCAGGTGTTGATTTGGCTCCACAGTGGTCGCTTTGTTTGTTCCACCTTCATTCTTGTTAAGCACAGAAAGGGCAGAACAGCACAGGCTGCCAGGCTGAAGGGCATTGCAGAGATAAAATAGAGAGGGCTTTCACTCCTCCATATATTTTGGTTGGTTCAGTGTGCAAGGCCTTAGCTTTCAGAAAGCACACAACACTTCAAAGCCTTTGAAGTTTTCTTAGTTTGCTAGGACTTTCATTTTCATACATAAATCAGTCAGATACTGTAGTAAATTTAAGTTCTTAACTCAAACTCTCGTTCCTGCACTCCCTTTCCACATCCAGGTGATCCTCTACTCAGGCGACAGATCCTACGAGGACTACTATGCACAAATGAAGGGTCGAGTCCATTTCAACTCAGCTGACCCCAAGAACGGCGACGCCTCCATTAACCTGACAGGGCTGAAGTCGTCTGACTCGGGCACCTACCAGTGCAAGGTGAAGAAAGCTCCTGGTATCCGCAGCAGGAAGATGCTGCTGATCGTCATGGGTGAGTGAAAACAAAGCACTGAACACAACCTGGTGTTCGGCTCGCAGCTTCTTTTTTTTTCTCACAGAGTAAATTCTCTCTCCACACATGCACCAAATCACACGGCCTTTGCCCTGCTTGGCTGTTTTGATGTAATCCCTGCTAAAATTGAGTGCATGACCTTCCTAAAGGCTGTAGAGCATTGCCGCCTTTATGATACAATTCTGTATTCACCCTAGATGCTCTGTGATTATGTCTAAAATGATAATCCTGATAAATAATATTTTGCACTAGTGTTGATGAACAAATTATTTTATTTTATTTTTTAAATGAAGTGAATGCAGTAGTTGGTATGCAAATATTTTACAATATTAGCTATATTCCTGTATTATAAATGTGAAAATAACAACAATTTAACAACTTTTACACACTATTAACTTTGAAACCTTAATTAACACCTCTTAAACAAATGATCTGGAATCTTTTGTAGTATATACATAATTTTCAAACGGCAACGTAAAAAAATGTTAAGAAATGTGAATAATCCTCGGAAATGGAGTCTATGCACTCTGTCTTTTTATTGCACAGGATGAGATTGGTGACACATCAGACAAGTCAGACGATTCACTCCCTAGGCAAACACACACTCACACAGAGTGGCCTTGCTGGTCGGTCAACTGACTAAATGATGTCGAAAGTGAATCGCCTCCCGAAACCCGGCTGGAATTTGCATATGGGAAAAACAACCCACATGTGCTGCACTAGTCTGTGTTGTGGGATAAACTGCGTATTGTGCAGTTATCGCAGCCCTGTTATCAGAATAGTTTTCCCTTTCTAAAGATAGGGCGGGCTTCAGAAAATGGCTGCTGTTCTTGTTGACATGATATCCTGTGTACAGAGTGACTGCACCTTACCAGCTAGTTCAACCAGAAAGACAAGAGCCTCTGGAAAGCAAACCGGTTTCTCAGTAGTTGTGTTGTGGCACCATTAAGCATTTCTTTAATAAAAGAGACATCCACAGATAATCGGACCATTAACTGTGGCTACATCTGGCACAGGAGCCATTGACAAAGCCCTGGGGGAGTGTTTTTTTTTTTAATTTAACATAAAAACTGATCTGACCAGAAGCAAGTTGAAAAAAAAATCACTGCTTAAGTTATCGTTGATTCGTTCATATATATGCTTTTACATTTGATATGACGGCTTCTCCTCCCTACAACTGTTCCACATTACTCACAAGTGTGGGAGGTTAGCAAGTAGAGGATTTGTCACTTGTTTTCATCCCTATTTTTACACATTGTTTAATGTCATTGTTTAAGTTCATAATTTAATCAAAACCACCTAGTTAGCCAATCATGTGTAAAATAGAAACTAACAGCATAGGCTTAGGTTGGGCATGTTAGTTATAATTATTTAGAAACAGTCTAATATGATACACAAGCAAATACATATATACAGTATGATATCCATAGTTGATACATTTGTTTAGCTCATTCATGCTCTTCAACAGCCTTAGTTAGTTTTAAAAACCCATTTGTCTCCCTCCTTAGAAACTATACTCCTCAAATCACATGTATCATATATGATCATTCTTGGGTTACTCTTACTATTTTGTAGTATCTTTTGTTCTAGTTCTGATTCTTGTGCTCCTTGTTTTGACTGTTTGTTGTTTTGATCATTTGATTTAATTTGTCCATTGTTACCTGCTGTACATAAGTGCAACGGTCTTGTTTAGTCTAGAGGTTTAAAGCTAAGGCTCTGTCACTAGTCCACTAGAGAGCAGCTGAGGTTGGTTAGCTTACCAGGTAGCCAGTCTGTTGGTGGATTAGTGGTTAGCACATACCTCAGACACGGCCCTGCCAGTGCTGTTCTCTGCTCTTCTGTCTTGTTACTTCAGTTCAGTTTAGATTGTTGTTGGTAGATGGATCCCTGAAAATGGCAGTCCAGGTCTTCATGAGCTGGACCGGTGTGAAGTTGTAGTGTGGTGTGAGTAGCATGTGCAGCTCTGCACACCTGCTGCTCTCTGGCAGTGACATCTTTTTCACACAGTGTCACCACACCCGCAACCATCTCTCACAAGACAACCAGCCCAAAAAGAAAAGTAAAGAAAGAAGAAACAGAGGAACTCTAACCTCTAACTCAACAATGAGAGCATCGGCTTAGTGACTCAAATGCAAATCCCACTTTCGTTATGATTATAATTCCTTCAGCTATAGCATGCATTTGTGTGCATGAGAAAGAGAGAGAGAGAAAGAGAGAGGGAGAAAGAGATAGCTTGAGGCTACAGAAGCTGTCAGGCTGCTAGCTATTGACCCCAGGGGCTTGGGTGTTCTTAGCAAAGAAACATTGACAAGAAGAGGGGCGGACATCTTGCTTGCTCTGCATTTTACCTTCAGGTTGATCTTGTCACAAGGTGGACAATCTGAAGAACAGAGGAAACATGCATGCATGTGCATGTATGTGTGCACAAACATAAACACACCTCAGTTCATATGCTGGGTGTGGCTTGTCACATACACGGCTATTTGCATTTATATACACATGCTGACACCTGCAGTGTACATGGTGTCCAGGTACCGTACAGTAGGAAGCATCGCTTGTTGTGTATTCTCCTCTGGTTGCACCAGGACATTGAAGTTAACAAGAGAAGAGTACCCACCTGCAGTCCAGCACTGCATGTCAGCAACTCTCACAACTGTTTCTGACTAGACTCCACCTATACTCTCAACAGCCAATCATTAAGCTCCGCCTGCCTGAAGCCCAGGCAATCCTCATCATATCCATGATCACACTGCAAAGCTCAACAGTCACTCTCCTTAATTCTTTCTGCCGGACTTTAGTGCCCACTAGTCGCTTTTATTTCACTTTATCTACTATCACTCGTCACGCTTTGAAGTTATGCCCTCCTTGATTGCAACGAATACTACAATCTAGCAATCCCTTTTTACTTATCTCGTCCACAAGATAGCCTTGTGCAACTCATAAATCTCAATTCATTGTTCGTTTAACAGAGCCAGGTTAGCTGTATCGCTCTGCCCTTTATCTCTCTGTGCTCCTCCAGCCTCTGTCACCTTCTTCTTTGACCTCATCTTTCAAACAAATAAATCTGCTCATCGGACAGCAGTCCTAATAAGAGGAGCCGTGTGTTACAGCTCTCAGACGTGTCGAGTTCACCTTTTAAAAAATGCATTCAAAATGTCATAGCCCTCTGACATTTACTCTTTGCTATGTGAATGTGTGTGTGTAGGTGCAACACAACAGCAGCAAAGAACAGGCCAGTGAGTTAGGAGCTGTGCAGCCTTGGCTCCCATCACTCTACCATCTGTCCATCAGCACTCGTATAATTTTTCGCTCTCCCCAGCTCTCTGTTTTGCCCCCTCCATCCTGACCCCCTGTGTGTTTATTAGATTAGTAGGAGCACTCTGTACTGTCAGTCTACTGTTAATCCCCCCGCCTGACACCTGGTTTAGATCTGAAGAGCCCCACTCCATGATTTTGTTGTTACAGAACGCATTACTACCACACCATCATGTCAGCGTTCTCTCACTGAACACATAACACAGACTTGGATTGTGGCCTCAGAAACATTACCTCTCATAGTCCCTTCCTCTTTTTCTCCCTCCCTTTTTGACCCTCACCGGGCTGACTGCATGTCTGGGTTTCATTGGAGCAGGTCTGCTTTTAATTTGAAGCTCTGTTTGTTTTTGAATCCCCCGTCTCCTCTCCTGCCAAGACTCTGACTGACCGAGAAGTGTTTGCACACATTCGGCTTTAAGACAGAAAGCTTTGTCTCCATCCTTAGCACTGAACACTACAACATGCACGTGTGTTTGTGTGTCTAATAGCAGGCGGCATACCTATTTCTTGTGATTATCCTGAGTGACAGCTCCTGTAATGACAGCAGCTATATCAATTACTCTGATTACTGCTCTCATTACACTGGTGACTGCTGTTATGAGCAAGGCAGCAAATAACTTCAAGAATACACAATGCACAGACACACAACTTGCCCACAACATGATTGAGAAATAACAGGGTTGTAGGCAGGAGGACCGTGTTGTTCCGAGCTAATGCGGCCACCTGGCTGTGTCTATTATTTGTACCCCTCTCAATCACTTTCCTTTCTCTCCACAGTGAAGCCATCCAAGCCCAGGTGCTACGCCGAAGGCCCCACAGAGGAAGGCAAAGACATTGTTTTGAGGTGCATATCTAGCGAAGGCACCAACCCCCTGCAATACAACTGGGAGAAGACCAGCAACAGCAAGCTGCTACCCAGCTCCGCTGTGATGGGTAAAGGACCCTCTTCCACACATAGGTCCACTTTCTGTTTAACACTGTCATCTTTTCATTGATGTGTTTTTCGTCCTCACTACAGATCCAGTGGGAGGCACCATT
The DNA here is from genome assembly GCF_963691815.1 of Echiichthys vipera. Lineage (NCBI taxonomy): Eukaryota > Metazoa > Chordata > Actinopteri > Perciformes > Trachinidae > Echiichthys > Echiichthys vipera. Next base: position 23,555,232 of record NC_139839.1, on the reverse strand, counting down.
AACGTGAGGAACGCATCTGCCAGCACATCTGGCACCTACCGATGCACTTCCAGCAACCGTGTTGGCACTGAGGAATGTATACTGTATCTCAAGGTGACACCTCGTGAGTACCCAAGAAACTATATGCACCAACCTGCATTCAGCCTGTTTTACATTTAAACCTGCTGCTCTGCTGTCTGATCGTCAGTGGACTAATGTATTTGCTGCACTTAATAAAAGGTCCAGGTTTGGACAGTTTGCTGTACCCTATTCAGGTATAAAATGCAACCCTTACTTTCAAGTCAGTGTTTGTACCCCTACCCTTTCTACCTTTTAAGAGCACAGTTATGTATCCAAGTAAACAAAGATTAACTATTAATAACAATGGCATAATCCTGAGGTAATTGTTGATTATTGATTGAGGTTAAGTATTTAGAACGAGACTAAGGGTTAAAAGCCATGCTAGCTGTTCTGTGAGGCTGTACATAGGCCGGGCTGTACTTTGAGCCAAATGTTCAGAATGAAATGTCAGCAGGCTTTAGCAGGTATACTGTTGGCGCACACTGTCACTAGCATTAAAATCCTTTTAATGGGAGCTTTTTGGTGTGCGGATCTATCTGTTCTTTCCTTACTTATTTCTTTGATCCAATACACTTCCCATTGTGCACTAGGGATGTGTCTTTTTTTAATAATTTCTTTAGGCATAATGTTTCCCATGTTGACTGTCTTCGTTGAGAATGCTTGTATGTGCTACCTGAAAACTCAAAGTGCAACTAAGGCTAGTTGGGATGTCATTGGTTTGGAGCTATCTGGTTATGGAGTATTGTTTCAAATGCCTTGATTTGTCGAAACCAACAGTCAAAAAACCAAAAGATATTTAATTTAATTTAATATAATTTAAAAAGAAAGAAAACCAGCAAATTATCATATTTGAGAAGCTGGAACCATCAATTGCTGAAATGACTTGGACAATTAATCAGTTATCAAAATAATTGCTCTGGACTAAAGTGGTGGGCCAATCAACAGTCTGACCATCAGATACGGTGGCCCTGAAGTGCAAATCAAAACAGTAAATAGAAAAACCCAGCAAATCAAAAAACACAACAATGTTACCTTCTACTGGAAAAGGTAGGGCCCATCTATCAGAGGATCCACATGACTGGTCAGACGGCCTGTCAGTGCTCACTCACAATCCTGCTAGACCACATCTCTTAATTTTGCACAAGACAAAATTGGTAAAGGATGTTTTGCGTCACTGTGTGAAAAAAAATGGTTGGATAACCGGCCGATCACATCTCCCTACATCAAAATAATTCATAATAATAACGAACGTATCTTCAGTACTCATGTACTCATGTTTTGAAAACAGATCCTTATCCATGTGTTTTTCACCTCGCCTTCCTGTTAAAAGACAGTATGTCTGTTCAATCAGGAGGATCCTCTGATAGATAGACCCTACCTTTTTTGGTAAAAGTTAATGTTGTGTTTTTAGGATTTGTTGTTGTGTTTTATGATTTACTGATCTGTTTGCACCTCAAGGCCACCGTATTATTGTACGTATGTGCTACCTTAGTAACTGTAGGGATGTTTAGGTCAAATTTATACAGTTTTACCTTATTCTATCACTCACTTATGAGTCATGGGCACCCAAAGCCATGGTGAAAGCACCCAAACGACATGTACCAAACTTTCCAACCCTTTTATTCAACCCTTTTTCAATTGCTGTCCAGCCCAAAACACTGCAGGCATGATCGCAGGAGTCATAATTGCTGTACTCCTGATCCTCCTCATCATTGCCATCATCCTCTTCTGCTGCTGCCGTGCCCGTCACAGGAAGAAGTACGAGAAAGAAATCTGCAATGAGATAAGGTACATTCAGTGAAACTTCAATGACACTTGGCTCACAGATACCTAGAGATCCATTTAGATGGAAGATGATTTTGGAACTCTGTGTAGCTATATAATGAAAAATGTTTGGTATAATGCTGGATTAAATATAAGCATAAAAAATGCCATAGGTTTTTACTTTCGGCTCCCTATTTAGTATGACCTGTGGTAATCTCACACACATATTCACAACAACACGTCTCCAACAGCCCAACAACCATGAAAATGTTTTTTCTCCATCAGCGGTTTTCTTTTTTTTACCCCTCCTCAAATAAACAGCTGTGGTAATCAGTTTGAAAGCTTTGTTTGTTCTGTGGATCCTGTGTCGTGTCTGCTGCTGGCTGCCCCCACCCCCCTCCAGAGCCACCTATCCTAAACCCCCCCATCCAACTCTCCATCCGGACCACAGACTCTGTACAACCCCTGGGCTTACTATCACTCTGCTGCGGACTGAATCTGTCTAAGACCACAATGTGACACTCGCGCTGTAGGACAAAGAGGATTAGACCACTGGTCCTGTCTCGTATACACAGACACACACATTCCCTGAAACACCACAGCACGAAGCTGCGGACTAAACAAGCTCGAGCCCCTCAGGCTCAGTTTGATTGAGCATTTAACTGGATTATTGCTGCTTATTAGTTGTTAATGTGGTGGCAGAGGGAGTAGAGGGCATAGCTGTACTTGGTTGTGCTCAGCTCAATCTCCACAGGCTATTACACAGTCAGTGTCGCTGAGCAGTGCAGTCACTGCCCCGACCAATCAAATGGGCCAACTCTAATTATTTGTCCCTCTTTATTGAGTCAAATCATGTGTGGCTCTTGAAATGACTCATGCAGACTACTAAATATTCATTGTTTTCCTCACTTGGGCAGCTTTTGTTAGACATTCCAGACTTTTATACCTGCGTGTCATAAAACTTCATTATGGTTTAAAGTGCCTTAGAAAACTATTTTCCATATTCAATTTCTCTGACTTGACGCTCAGGTAAGCTAATGAAAGTGGTCTTACAGTCTTGTGTTATTGTGTAAATGTGCTGCTGTCTCCGTTACCTCTCAGGGAGGACGTGCCCCCTCCTAAGAGTCGTGTGTCAACGGCGCGCAGCTTCACCGTGGGCAGCCAGCGCTCCTCCCTGGGCTCCATGTCGCCCTCCAACCTGCACGAGTACGCCCTGAAGCCCCAGTACGACAAGATTCCCTCATCAGAGGAGTTCGACAGGCCTCCGAGCCACGCCCCGCTGCCCCCACCCAGTGCTGTCAGGATGGCCGGCCCTAACCTCAGCCGCATGGGGGCCATCCCCGTCATGATCCCTGCCCAGAACAGGGACGGCTCAATCGTCTAGCCTGTTCTCTTCTCGATAGACGGCCTTGCAACAAGAGAAGGGAGGAAAGGAGTAGGACACAAGCCAATGAAGGTGGAGCAAGAGCTGGGATGGGCTGACTCGCCTGATTGTTTTGCTCATTATTTACAAATGGGAGTATACTCCCCTTTTGAAGACCTGGCTCTGCTGTGGTGCTGAGGAGAGAAATTGAGTTGTACTGGAATCACAACAGAGCACATTTACTTTTTATCAAATACAAATACAAAAAAAACTTTTATGAATTTTCTTCCTGGACCTTCTCACTGAAAACTGAATTGGTGTGGATATAAAGCCGAATGGTCAATATACAAATTATATTGTACATAAGTGAATGCATGTTTTTTTTTTAAATATAGATGGCCCTTGCTGTAGAGATATGTGTACGTTCAAAACAGATCCAGGCCCCTTAATTGGCCAGCTGTACAGCTGTATTCATGCATGTATGTATACAATTTCAGCCGAATGTGTGTTTGAATATAAGTGTATGTTGTTGTGAATGGGAGTTTGGGAAAAGCAGAGTTCATATATGGTCTCTTTCTGTAATGTCTACAAAACAGTGTCATCAATTATCAGGCAATCCATGCTAGTTTCACCAGACATTTTAATTCCATAAATGTATCATTAAATGGGATTTTCTGACCTTTGTGAAAATTGAAACGCAGACTTATCAGCAGAAAATTCACAGATTTTAATTAATAATTCCACTGAGTCTAAAAATGTCTATATAGGTCAGCCGTTTGCTGTTTGAATTGTCCAGTCTGGATTTGGGTGGGGGGCTGAAGTTGCCAGGATTGGCTGGTAGTGTGGGGGAGGTTCAGGCCACTACGTCTTGTGATTGGGTGGATTACTGCTTCTTGACCGAGCTTAAAAAAAAAACGCCATCCCTCCTCCAGAGATCTGAGAGGAGCTAGTGTATAGAGAAATAAGGGGGGCAGCTGGACAGCAAGGTTCACTGAGCAATCTGCTTTGATGGTGTTTGACTGTCAACATGCCCCTAACCCCGTGACCACCAGAACATGTACCCCCCCCCCCCCCCCCCCCCCCACACACACACACACACACACACAAACACACACACACACACACACACACCCCTCAGATTTCCAGCATATGTAATCCTCCTTATTTGCATTCGCATTACAGGGGTCCAATATCTTGATTAACCTTCTCTCTGTGGTCAATGTGAAACCTTTCATGGCTTCTGTAGAATACTTGAACTTTTTTAATGAAGGATGTGAAGCCTGTCTACATGAAGAAAGTGGCCACAAAGAGGAACAAATTAGAAACTCCTTAGAATGCTGGATTATACTGACCTGAATCCACTTTACAACCCCTTGAAGTTGATTTAGTCCTGCATTACCAGACCATACTCCAGTGCTGGAGAGTAAACATTCTGGGGCAGGAGAAAAAAAGGCCTCCTTTCGTCTTGGGCAGTGATAAGCCTTGCGTTCAGCAACAGTGCCCTCACAAAACAGATAGCAGAAGGGGCCACAGTTCCGGATGTCAGACGTTATACCCGCTGTGTACATCTGGTAAGCCAGTAGAGATCATTGTGCAGTCTCCGTGCTGGATAATATAAATATTCGTTCAGTCAGTTTAAGTTGCCATAGGTCAGTTCTTGCAGTTTGTGGGTTATTCTCCTCTTAAACCATGCCCTTTCTTCCATTGTTGGCAAACATTTTTGGAAGTCCAACATCTCTTCTTGTCTGCTGCTTTACAAAGAAAAACAGTATGACTTGTTGGAGTGGGCAAACTGTGTTTCTTTTTGCTCCAACGCCTTATTCTATTCTTTAAAGTAGCCTCAGTCCACCTCTGCACAGCCCTCACCGCTGGATTCTAACTACTTCTATTGTGCCTTGTTGCCCCAATTGAGTTGTGTCATAGCACATCCGCACATGTGCGCTGTACTATGTGTAGTAGCATCATTCCAAATGGCCATCATAGCCCACTGCCACTACAACAATTTAATTGGTACACAGTGATTCTATTGATTGTTTTCTGTTGCTTCGGTCCGGTCAAGTCTAGGATTTCCCACACCCACTCACCGCATATAAATTCTCCCACAGCTTAACAAAACCTGTATCATTGTCTTAAAGCTTATGCTCATGTTTTTTTAAACTTTATTTAAGATGAAGTAAATTGATGTGCTTTTTTTTTGTTTTAAATAACATGACTTCTTTTGGCTGTATGTATAAATATCCTGTCGAAGTAACCCTATCTAATCACAACACCGTTGAATGATATAAAGATGATGATTTTTGTACGTATACAGTATGTGATGCTCTGCCGTGCTGTGCTTTTCAAATCTATAGCTAAAACAGAAGAAGAGGGGCGGTGTTGGACTTGGTAGTACAGTAAAATTGCTTCCTAGTATGATCGGGAGTCTCTGGCATTGTGTGAGTGTACTGTACGTTTCTGTGTGAATTCTGGGATCTAAGGGGAGGTGACAGTTGTAGAAACATCTTGGCCCCTGAACATCCTGGCAGAATTGGATGTCACACCTATTTTCCAACACCAAGAAAAAGTAGGAAAATAAATCACATCTGTCAGTTCCCCCAGTGTGTGTGTTTGTGTGTGAGAGTGAGTGAGTGAGTGTCTGTGAGAGAGCGAGTGTATTGTTCATGAAGGGAGTTTTCTGTCAGAATGGGCCCCTGTAGAATTCTAGTTAGACTTTCACCTGCTGACAAACTGTACAGTGCCCTTAGGGAGATGGTGCCGTCACTGTCCCTCTATGTGCATACAGCTGTACATTAACTACTAACAATATTAACTGTAGCTTTGAAATCATTCTACTAATATTGTACGAGGATCTCCTTTGAGGTTTGCACACTGTGTGAAGACCGATTTTTCTTTTTGTGTGTATTTTTGTGCTGTATTTTTGAATAATAAAAGTCCATGAAATTAAGAAAGAATAGCCGTCCACGTTTATTTATGTATTTGTTTGTTTACTGAAGCAGTAGCAGCTTGTTGACTTAAGCATGAATAAAACTCAATTTCTCTCCTCTCCAGTGGCGCGTGTTCTCCAGGGACTCGGCTTCCTGCAGCTTTTTGACAGTGATTAATTTTAATCAGCCAGTGAATTCCACCTCTTTACACCAGGTGAGGTGACTTTCTAACCACTTAATGACTGTAATTAATCAATTAAGCAGGCAGGCACAATCGCTGCCTGCTGTCTCCAATGCGCACCATTCAGCTTTAGTATAAAATGCAAAGGTTTGACCCGGCTCGCCTCCCACCACTGTTAAGCCACGCATCCTGTAGGCTTCTTATTGGCTCATTGCCATTCCCCTACTGCACTGTATTGTCTGTAGCATCGTGGCCATTTGCGTAGCTTTTTTCAATTACAGCCAATCCCCCCGCTCTTAGTTAATGTGGTGGCTAATTACTTCATTGCAAACCAGCACTAATCAAAGTTGTACAAAATTAGCTTTCTAACTAAGTATGCTGACTGGTGCGAATGACTGAAGGACAGATAATGCTCATGTTTGCGTTACATGGTTCTGTTCCGACCACTGTTGCCCTCCTCACGCTTTATACACTTAACAACATGCTGGTGTTCTTGACATAGGGATAGATCGATAGCTGATTATTAGCCAATAGCTCCACTGTGTGCAGGCTGTTGACAGGTAGTCAATAAAAAGACTAAAGCACTTAGTAGCAGTGCTAAGCGGACGTCCATAGCTATAATTGGATGTCAGTAATAGATAGGGCCCCAGAGCATTGATCTGTGGCTAGTCAAAGTCCCTTGTGGGTCCTAATGGCTCCCCAGCAGATCTGCACATCAGGGGTTGTCTGTGTATCAGGTTGGTTCAGCTGCAGTCATACCTGCACTATCACAGCCATCCTGCAAATGGATGTGACGGGATATAAATGGCACTTTTATGGCCGTGCATTCATTAAAAGGATATTAGTGCTGTACGCTACTGCACGTGCAGATCAGATTTATGGACTTAAGGCTGTTCTCATTGAATTAATGTACAATGAGTCAAACATCATCCCTCAGTGTCTTCCAGCCCAATATCCATTTGTGATTCTTTTTTTTACCTCATGGCCTCATTCACATACTGTAGCTGATGGGAGAGAGTGTTGTTGTGCTAAGCACCTGGGGATTTGTGCCTGCCTCCCACTTCCCCGGCTCCCTCTCTTCTTGCCTGGGTAAGGTATTAATTGTTTGCAAGATCAAGGAGGTTGGTATGGCAAAAAAACCTCATTGGTTCTCCAGGAGGGTTTCCTTGGCAACCTTATCTGGTTGTACACAGTCTAAGCCTGCTGCTAGCAGGATGATTTATCTTGTAAAGCGTGATTCGCTTCCTGCTAACAAAAGAGGCCTCTAAAAGCATTGGTCTCATCAAAGTCGCTCTCTTCCACTGTGACGTCTGCTGTCACAGACGTTAAGCTTTCTGCCGCTCAGGTTGGGAGAGGGTTGCAGGGGGAATTCTGGGTAGGATGGAGGAAAATACATATGCATGAAGAGCAAGCTCCAATCGCTCCGTTGGCACAGCAGTACATTAACATTTTGGCTTGTCGCTCTTAGCACTTTGGATGTAAAAGGACACAGATTATGATGTGAATGTAGGCTTTTACAGCAACATGGCATATTTGACTGGTGCAGCTACAGCCATTTTTGGACATTATTATTATTATTATTTAAGGTGTATTCAGAGTGGCTCCAAAAAAAACCTGAAGTTCTTCTTTTGGGTGTAAAATCTTGTGTTTTCAATTCAGCATCCTTTCATAGTTCAATGATCACAATATAAATATCACACATGAGGGAGGGTAAGTAAGCAAATAGGCCGTCTGAGACTACTGGTAAATTGAAGTTGACAGTCTGAACTTTAAATGCACAGTCATTGTGCCATGTGAAATGAAAAGACACTGGAGAAGGAGGCACAACATCAATGTGTCACCATGCAAACACTCATTTCACTCAACCGTATGTCGCCTTGAACAACCTGCGTGTTGTGGCTGGAGACCGAGGGGGAGTGGAGTCCAAACCGGAGCCAATCATCCTACTCTGTCTGCAGCGCCTACAGACATACCCGATTTCTCAGGAGGCTTACCCAACTGCTGTGCACTCGTTCTTCCTCACCTCCCCGTCTGGGAGGAAGAGAGCCCTGGTACAGCATCCGACAGCCCTACCCACCTCTCCCCTCTTCCCTTTGGTCGATATGGAGTCATCTGTTAAGGGCCGACCTCTACTCAGCATCGTTTTGGGTCACTATTCCAACCACACACTGCTCACATTTCTCTGACTAATATGTGACTTTTGATGGATGACCTTCCCCTCTGCGCTCTAGGGAGGAGTGGGGAGCAGCGGTGGATGAAGATTCTACTCAGTCCAAGAACATCACGTTATATCAAGATCCCACTCTTTCCGGCGGGATTTTGTCTGGTGAGCTCCATGGATCGAGGAGGTGACGCTCCTCAGCAGAAGTGACATTTTTATTCACTGGGAGGAACATTGCGTGTAGTATGAGCGAAGGAGAGAGCAGCACTTAGCTCCTAACCACAGGAGACACCCCGCATGTGGGGAAATTAACATCAGAGTTGCTCCTCGGCCTGCTTCCATATGCAGCTGGAGAAGTGTGGAAATGAGAGAATACAAAGAGGCTCAGAGGCAGGACACCTGTATTCATATCCTCTCTCTGTGGTGTACTGTACAGTAGCTTCACACACAGCTCCTTGGATCTTTCGTCCCAACATTTCACATTGTTATCTTCCTTGGAGAGATTAAACCACACAAGCCAAGATGGGGGTTACACAGTGCAGCTCAACTCAGTCGTTTACAATGTGATTTGTACTTTTAATCTGCACCTCTGCTGGACTCTATTACAGGTGATCATCCTCCAATGCCATGTCATCAGGAGGGCACAATGGAGGCCGGCAATAAAATGTAGCCTTGGCAAGGGAATGGGGCTCAGTTTCCCTTTTTCTCCCCCTGATGATTGGGGTCATCTATATTATAGCCACAGTGATGTCAGTGATATATTGTATGTGTGTCTCCCATGTATGTGCTCATGCGTGTTGGTGCTGGTCGTGTGTGTCCATGTGCAGTAGCAACACGCTGAGTGGCCACGGTGGGGGCAAAGGTCAGGGTGGTGATTTAACAGGATGGGGCAATCCCTTTTCCCTCTGCACGAGCAGAGCAACCACCCCTCCATCTCAGGCTATTTCCAGCCCAGCAATTAGACAACCTCTTTTCTTCATGCTGGACACGTACCTCGTACCTCAGGCCACCTTCACACACTGAAACCTCCCCTCCATGCAGCGCTCCAGCTGTCACAGGTGTTAAATGAGGCAGAGGCTCTGGATGGGCCATGAATGGGCCGTGATTGGTGGGGTTTCCTGTAGAGATGCACCAATCCGATACCCGCATCGGATACCTGCTCTGATATTGACTTATTAGCTGGATCGGATATCCAGCATTCAGATCCAGTCATTTCTGTTTGATTAAGATCATACACAGCAATACAGTTACAGTGATCTAGTCACTTCAATTCTATGTTTGCAACACCGGTTAGGGTTTTATACTACATTTTATAATATCTGTTGCAGTGCACTTTACTTGGAAGCGTTATTTATTTCTTTTTGCAGCTAATGTACACTTTATTTGTTAATGAATAATATGTAATAATAAGTACATTTAAATCTGTGTCAATTTGTTACCTTTTTTTTTTAACAAGGCTAAATGTTTATGTCACTCACATGGCAATGTTCATTCATTCAACAGTCGTATCAGATCAGTATCGGGTATCGGCCGATACGCTCAGCCCAGGTATCCAGGAAAAATCTGGATCGGTGCATCTCGAGGTTCCTGGCAACACCATTCTACATAGAAGTTTATTCAAACTTTAAAATGTTCAGCTCACTGAGGAATTCCTTGAAATTCCTCAGAATATTTAAACTAACTTTTAGGTATTTTCTCCCACTCAAGTGACCCTGGGTAACATCCATAGACTGTATAAAAATGGATGTTTCATTTCCTCTGACCAAAAAAGGGCATGTATGTGACGTTGGGGGGAGGGAGATACGTCCATCTGGCTGACGTATACCTTCGAGGAGAAGTGAGGGCCAGAGGCTAGCTGTCATTCACGAGGCCACGCCTCTGATTATTCATAAACTTTAACCTCCAATAAAATAAAAACTAGCTTGGTTTAATTATGCTGGGAAAATTGGCCTGTTTAACATGGGGGTAATGAGAAACTGCTCTAGTGTGCAAACTACTCCTACTGGACACTCAGAGAACTGCAGTTTTTGGCACTTCCTTATTGGATCAACCAGGAAGTCGCTGTGGTGGGGGCTTGGTAACATCACATGCTGAGGATAAGCTGTTAAATTCTCTTAAACTTCCTCTGACTCCTTCACTTTTCATACATATTTATTTAATCCAAATGTTCAAATGTCCAAATCCAAATATTTCCTCAGCTGTTCAGTAGAGTCTCATGTCATAGAAATGTAAGCAATAAGAATTACGGTCTTTGAATAATAAGCCAGAATGTGAGGTGCCTCTCATGAACTGTTTTGACCCAGGAGACATTCAATACTTCACACCATCACCATGGCAACCTTTAATTGCAGGTGGGGACACAGACTGAGATTTGCTAATTGGACTGCTTCTCTGTTGTCTGTTTCTGTGAAATTCCTGCTGCATACTGTATGTCACAGCAGCTGCAGGTGTTATTCACAAACAGACATTTTCAACTCTAACAGTGCAGTTTAGCTCCTGTTAGAGTTTCTTCAGAAATTGCATTATAGCTATGAACCGCTGTGCCATTCCCATATAAATGATCAATCATCATTGGTATGGGCAGGAATTCAACCAGTCAGAATTGTTTCTGAATAGAACTTCAATGTAACAGAACAGATTTGAATGGGACAATTGTTCTTTTCCTTTATAGACCTAGAAGGTTCCACAGACAGGGAATACTGGGGAGGTCTGACATATAGTTACGGGGTGGACAAAATAACAGAAACACCCTGTTTATGTTATTTTGTCTACCCCTGCATTACGAACTGTATAACATATTAAATATTAGACCTATAAACTTAAGAATGCATTCATTGCTGGTCTACTAAGTAAAAGGAAATGTCCATGTGCATTTTTCCGAGCCCTGTATGTTAATGGTTATCTGGGCCTGAGAGCCACCAGGTTTTTAAGAGACCTAAGAAGAGATTTATGTTCGTCCTCCTAAAACTGATCTCACAGTTTACAACACAAGTCTTCTCAGGAGGATTGCTTTGGACAAAAGTCCTTGACTAAAAACCCTAGCATTAAAACCACATGATTCATCTCTATATATGTGTCAATGCATCAGCATAAGACCCAGAATTTGGGTTTTTATTGTTTACAGGATTCTCGAGAAAAATGAAACCAACCAGTTGCTGTCAGCTAATATAATGTGGTCTACAACTATCTACGGCTATTTTGGTAGGGAAATAATTCTTAACAAAAGGCTGGTTACCCATAACATAGTCTATATCCAAAGCACCTGTTACGGGCCGGTATGTCAAACTCCCAGAAACAGACCCACGTGCAGCCTTTCCTGTAAATTCAGACTGTGTAAGTAGAGCCTGTTGGTTTGTCACAAATTACATACTACTACATAATACGTACTTTTTAAAGGAGCTGTACTTGAAATACTGTAGAAAGTATGGCTGGGAATTCTTCCACATGGCTTTCACAGACCTTTCGCCAAAATGTGAAATAGTGGGTCAGGACTATAGGCCCAATTCCAGTCCCCACCCTTAACTGTAAACTCTGGGCGTAAAATCATCCCATGGTCTTTTTTGACACTTGAACACATCAAATAAGCCATCGAGATGTTTTTTTTCTGTGTATAAACTATTAACGGAGAAATCAGGTAGAGTCGCTAACAGCCGGACGTGGCTAACACTGATTAGCTCGGGGCAGTACGGTGAAGGCATTAAAACGTCTTTTTTAACCACTAATACTGCTCATAATAACACCAAACCTCTGCAGTAACATGAGAAGAGTCCCTACACAGAAAACAAAGCACCAATGGGCTCCTTCCTTTGGGATTGACTTTGGTAATCCACTTGAATGGACTTCACTATGTACAGGTACAGGGGCCAGTAGGTAAATCTTTAAAAACATTCTTTAAATAAACTCAGAGTTCTCTAACTACGTTGTTGGTGCTTCGTTTTATGGTTAAGGACTCTTCAGCATTAGCCACGTCTGGCTGTTAGCGACTGTTCTCAATGGCTTATTTGATGTGTGCAAGTGTCGAAAAAGATGGGTCAGCACTTTGCAGCAACATCATGTTACCTTGACAAAACCAAAACAGAACGGAGCTATCATTCATTTTATTAGCCACACCTTAAATAATTACCAGCTGACTATTGCTTCATATTATTTCATGATTTCCTGTATTTGTAAGGGGCCGCTTTAATATTGTGTCAGAATGATCTTAAAAAGCAGTACCTCGGCAGGTCACAATGAAAACATCAGGTGGATTGCAGGGTTTAGATTGATCCATAGTACCTAGCCGTGGAATGGGCACTTGTTGGCATACACATAGATTAGATTCCACACAACAGCTGGTGTCATGCTCTGGTTCTAATGCATTTCTTTGGGGAAATGATTTCCGTCACTCTGGGCTTGGTGGTGTATGCTTCTGGGAAATGAGAAGGTCAGAGCTTAGACAAAAAATATCAACTCTGCATTCACACAATAAAGCGTTCCACGTGAGTTGGCTGACTGAAATGTTCTGGTGCAGAAAGAACAACTGCAATAATTAAAGTTCATCTGTCTGAATCTCACGACTAATGGGGCCCTGCTGGGTGTGTGAAGGTCGTCCTACTGTAAACCATCCCACTGAAAATGAAATAAAAAGGAGCCTTTAGGATTACGTTACATTGTTTTCATGCTTAGATAATATCTGGGTCAGCATGATGAGCCTTGATTATTGTGTTTGAGAAGAAAACATGACAAGCACGAGTAGTAAAATGCAACATGTTTGAAGGCTGTTGCTTTAATCAGTGATAAACAGCAGTTATCCTCTGCCTTCTTCTGGCACGCTGTAGCTGCGTGTTTGTCTTTTGAAGGTCATGACTGTGAGAACAGTCCTGTTTTCATTCCTGCCTACAGAAAGGCAGCACCCAAGTGTGTTTCTTCAGTCTCTATGTATTCAAGTATGTTTGACACGACGCTGCTTTAGTGTTTTCCAACCTCCTACTATAGTGTGCGTAATGACATACAGACGGATACATGTTATCATTCAGAGGGCCTAAGGCATCCTGTCAATGACTTTAAACATCAAACAATAAATGTATAGTTCTAACAGTGATGTGGGAGGATCAGAAGAATCTATTCAAGTCAATTAAAAAAAAACACTGTGTTCTGGAAGGGGTGTACAGCTACAGTCGACCTGAACCTGTTTTCAGAATAAGTTTACATAGTGGTTTAAGAAAATACACGTGATGTCTCATCTTCTCCTCAGAATGGGGCTCTAGCAGAGCAGCCAGAGCAGCTCGCCTCGTTCTGACCACTGTCAGAGATAAATGGATACATATGCATTATGCTAAATACCCTGGGTTCAGAGGAGGGATGCATCCACCGTGCACTAATACAGCATTTCATATTTGAGGCCAGCTCTTGCTCTTTTGATCTCATCCTTTGCAGAATTTAACATTAAACGATTCGACTAATGATGAATGAATGAGCTCTGTTTGAGAGGCCTGAGCTTCGGCTTAATCCCAGCAGAGGAGCCGACAGCGCTACTGGCAGTCTTGTGTTTATAGGCTTTTTCTCAGGAGAGTGGAAACACCAGGGGAATTTTACCACTGAGAATGGGATGCCTTCCGATTTATAAACAGGAAAGTATTTTTGGAGCATCTAACTGTGTTTGTTTGGTTGGTTGTGATTAGAACTGTTGTCAGCAGGGAGAAAAGAGAGTATTCCTGCATAATTGCTTTTTTTCTAGGGGAAAAGGCTGGTGTATTAGCCAGAGCCAGTGCGCTGTATTTAGGACATAGTATCGGTACTTGATACCTTTAAGGTAGTCAAACTCTATTCTGTCATTTTCGTTTCAAATCTTTTATCACAGGGCATCATTTACAAGGCTAACACATGGTGCTGTCACGGTTCTTCATATAGTATATAAAGTAATAATGATTCTGTCTCTTTTGCATGTAGATCTAGAGAAATTACTTTGAAATGTGTTGTGACGTGTGATTGGTCCTCTACGGCAGCAGCTACAACCCATGCAGTCTGTGGTGTGGCGAAGTTGAGTATGATGCTTCCATTCACATGATGGGTATCAAATGAAGTACTCGATTGGTATCTGTATCACTTTAAGGCAGGGGTGCCCAATTCCGGTCCTGGAGGACCACTGCCCTGCATGTTTTAGGTTTCTCTCTGCTCTACCACACCTGATTCTAATGATGTGCTCGTTATCAAGCAGCAGAAGCTTGTCACAGGTTTGAAAATTATTAGACTCAGGTGTGTTAGAGCAGGGAGAAACCTAAAACATGCAGGGCAGTGGCCCTCCAGGAGCAGAGTCGGGAACCCCTGCATTAAGGGTACTAGTAGTGGTACCGATGTCGTGTTGTAGTTTACAATACCCAACCCTAATTGTACGAACAAGATTAAGGTGATGGGGGACATTTACGATCCAGAAGGGATAGAGAATCTCTGCAGGTGTGTCCCAGGTAGTTTTACTCATGGAATGATTCTGTGTTTTGCATAACCCACAGACTAGTCATTTCCCAGAGACAGGTTGTGTTTACCAAAGCACTGAGGCGTCAGATGTTCTTGTTTGCCGATGTGAGCTCAGAATTAGGGAGAGGTGTGCCACCGCTTATGCGACAGATGACTCCCTCAGTACTGGGATGAATTCCAGGCTTCAGGGTTCAAACAGCTGACAAGCGAGGACCGTGGCGTCATCAGCGGAGCTCAAACACAAGAACATGAGACTCAAGGAGTGTCGTGTCTAACACGCCATGCTGCTCCTCCAGTTTGACAACGTGTGATGACAATGTTCCTTTCAATCCAGGCAAATACCGAGCATATGATGGTGATCGCAAGAAGTGATCCTGCCAAACTGGTTGTCCTCTCTCAGGTCATAGTGATGACGGAGCCACTGTGTACTTCCTGCTGTACAGCATCCATCCACCGAAACTCTCTTTGTTGCTTCTTTTGTCACACCTTACAGTGCAGGAGTGTACACTGATGCCACCTTGTGTTTAGAAAGCAATTTACATGACCAGAGGGACATGGTAGTGTACAGGTTTCAAAGTAAATAAGGTCTACATTTTCCAATTTTAACAGGGTCATGTTTAACAGCATCATGTTAAAGTTATTATCTGTAACCAAAATATTCACTCATTGTCTTAGGTGTTGGGGCAGCACGCTGGTGTGGTGGTTAGCACTGTCGCCTCACAGCAAGAGGGTTCCTGGTTTGAATCCTGGCTGGGGCCCTTCTGTGTGGAGTTTGCATGTTCTTCCCGTGTCTGCGTGGGTTTTCTCCGGGTTCTCCGGCTTTTGCGTGAATGGTTGTCTGTCTCTGTTGGTCTCTATGTGCTCTGTGATAGACTGGCGTCCTGTCCAGGGTGTACCCCGCCTCACGCCCGATGTCAGCTGGGATCAGCTCCAGCCTCCCACGGGACCCCGATAGGGACAAGCAGTAGAAGATGGATGGATGTCTTAGAGGTTCGCTTCAAGCCGTTCATTTACAACATGAATCTGATTGTTGTTTTTTGCACAACATTTGGCACAAAACAAAAAAGCAGTCTGGTAAACCTTTGTAACTACAGTCTAATATAATAGGAAAGCTGAAAATGATTTATTTTTTTATAAATTTGGATCAAATATGAATAATTTACAGTAGGTAATAATGAAATGCCAAAAGAACTGGCGACAGCTTTCCAAATGTGAATCCTTGATGATTGCAAATAGAATACTTTTGGACTGTTGGTTGGTTGAGACAGAAAAGGTCATTTAAGAGACCTTACCTTACCTGGACATTTTTCATTTATTTTTTAGACCAAATAAAACATTTTCTTTCCATTAACTCAAAACAAAATGACACCAATCTAAAACAATGACTTAAAGGCTTTGAGACTTAAATATCTAAAACCTTTTCTGCAGCAGTTATTTGAATTTGCAGTATTTCCAAATGCATCTAGCAAATCGGTTCCTTTGAGGGATTAATTAAGGAACGAATTGGCAGTGTAATTGCTAATAACTTATTATGCTTGTTTATTTGATTATTTAACGGGTTAATTGAGAGCTTTTAGTCGGATGAGTGGCAAGAATTCACTACAGGAAACCTCTGTAATCCACGGAGTGAAAACATCCGTCACTCACTGGTCTGTGGAACACCACAGGAGCTGACAGGCTCTGTTGTGTTTTCTCTCATCAGCCCTCTCTGTTGTTGTTGTTGGTGTGTTGTTTGATAAAGAAGTTTTATTCACAGGATTCCATTTGCACTGAAACCCCATCAGACACCCTCCTGTCAGACCTCAGTAATCCGACACATCTGTCTATCACCACAGTGGATAGTGCCTCTCTTTATTGCTTTCCGGCAGTAACTTCATCTGATTCTTGATAATGACTAAATCTGGCTGCAGTGTGGGGTAATTATAACCACTCTGGCTCACCGTGCAGCTTTAAGGAAAATTATATGGGTATCAGTACACTGACTGGATGCTCAATTTTCCCAACTTTTCCCCCAAATAATGAGAACTGTAGGATTTTCCTGCAGTTCTTTTAATCACTTAGTATTTGACCTCTCATGGTATCCACTGAATGTTTCTTTGGTGGTGTCTCACTCATCGAGGGAAGCAGCTTAGACACATTAAACCTGCAGTGGAGGCTGAAAAGCCAGGTTCTGTCTGGTGGAGGAAGGATTTGTAGCAACATCCAAAAGCAGTTTACTCAGGCACTTTAGGATTTGGTTGGTCGGTGCTTAGTTCAGGCTGTTCCACGAATAGCTGATAGATGCAGCGAGCAGCTCTAGCTGAAGGGAGAGCACAATAGCTGTGATTGAGAGAGTTTGGAGGGGGATCTCATGAAAACCGACATACATGCATGCACTGTAGATGGTCTCTGAACTGTTGACCAGGCTGGAAGGAGTTAGACAGTGAGATGAGAGCTTAAATGATTAGTCGATCAATCAATTATCAGTTGATTCAGAAAACTAACCTGCATCAGTAATCAATTCATTGTTTTTTGTCAAGCAAAAGCATTTTCTGGTTCCAGCTTCTGAAATGACGCTTGCTTCATGCCTTCATTTCTGTGACAACTCTGAAGAAACTGTACTGAGCTTTTTCACTCATTTCTGAAATCAGGGCTGGGGCCAATGATAAGCCTGATTATTCATTTACCAGTGATTTGATTTACTCATTATATGGTTATAAACCAGTTGTTTGGGCTGTAATAGATCAGAAAAGTCCTTATTGACGTTCCAGATGTCTACTTTTGTCCAACCAACAGTCCAGAATCCAAACATATTGAATGTGCAGTGATATAAAAGAGAGCAATGCAAATCCCCTAAGGAGCTTAAACCGGACAATAATTGGAGCTTGAAAATGACTAAGATGATGATTCATTATCATAGAAGAGTAAGAATACTAGAAAATATTCACATATAAGACGCTGGAACTATTGCTTAAAAAACAACAAAGATATTGGTTATTAAAATTGTTGCTGATAAACTTTCTGTCATTAATTGACCAACCTTTGCAGTGTTGATGAAATAATCTTGTGTGACTCCGACCACGGTTAGATAGACGTATCATCACCTTGCAGCAGTTATGAGGCCTCCTCAAGATTTTATTTCTAGCGCTTTGGCTCCCTCTCCTGGTCCAGAGCCTGAACTACCACACACCCTGTCCTAACAGCACTTTATGCAGGCCTGAAAGGGAAATTACTGTTGGTCCCAGGAGCAGGAGGCATTCACTTGGCAGGAGGAAATATAGGCAATCCACAATTCCCACCAGTGACGGATCGAGCCAACATTTGATTGATGTGTGACCTGGGTGCTTTGGAGCTAAACATCAATCAGAAAAGGGTGCATGAATGCTGTGGTTATTCAGTGTAATGGGAATGTCAATAACTCTTCATCCTCTGACGAATGCACACGTACCGTGCCATGATTCACCAGTGAAGGCAGCTGATGTTTAAAGCGCTGTTATCGAACCAAGCACAAACCCTCACTTGTCCAAGTTGCCGATGCGGTGTGATGCATGATGTATCCGTGGTTTCAACCGTCACCACACACATTTCTAGTAAGTCAACACCTACTGGTGCCGCAGAGATGTGACCACTTAGATGTTTTTCCATCTTGTGACTCTTTTTGCAAAAGATGAAACATGATTGGAAGTGACTCCATCAAGTGACAGAACCTTCATAACCATTTTATAACTACACAATCAGTGTCACAATCATCTCAAAATACTTATGACGCCAGGGTGAGTGCTACCGCTGTCCTCCATGGGGGTCTAATGGGGAAACTTAAGTGTGTAAGCGTAGTGTCAAAAAGAAATATAGCCTGTTTACTCAGCTCAGTGAGTGTAGATGTAGGTGGAGTAATAAAAGCCCCACAGACAGAGTTAGTACACATTTTTTAATAACATGGCACAATTTACATAACACAAGTTTAAATGAGGAGCATGCTGAAGATTCAGTCGCTTCATTTTTTTCTCATTTTTGTACATGATCTAGAAAGACTTCACTTTTTTCCCTGTACATGGTTAACAGCAAAAAAAAAATCTCTTAACAATCTTTATGCAATACGCATCGACTAACCACTATGGCTCCGGTGGACATTTTTATGTTGGATTAAAAAACACTGCACGACATGATATCACAGAGTTTGAAGCGCACAACTAAACCCTCAGTGGACTACTAAAATAGATCTCTGCTCATTAGAAACAAACTGTCCGTAGTTTAGACTCGATTTTTTGTCTTTTGATTTTGTAGGTACAACAACTCAGGAAAGCACTTTAATACACTGTCTGACCAACAGAACCTATTTCCATAACATGTACTTTACACTCCTCCAATAGGGCCGATGTGCTGTCATGGTGTTGAATGTGCTGCATTCTCCCCAGAACAAGACTGGTGGCAACTGAGTGGCAAAAAGAGAGTTGATTTTTGTGCTGCTGGCTTTTTACATTGAAAAAAAATATTTGCAACTGCAATACCTCCATCAACTGTTTCCAAGATTGTCACCACAATTGATCATATTTGAGAAAGTCGTTCTCAAAAAAAGACCTTTTTCGTTTCATCCAAATAAACCTGCTACCTACAGCTCCTGTGGGGATCAGTTAAAGCTCGTCTCTGTTTGCATGGACCCAATGTGTGTCTGAGTTGTGGAGAGAATACAGCTGTTTGTCCTTTATTGTGACACAGCCAGTAGTGATGAGAAGGCCAGCTTTCAGAAAGGGAGCCCAGACATTTGTTGCATAGTTGAATATGGGGTCTCTGGTACAATGCTAATCAGCTGCGTCAACTGAACAAAACAAAAAGGGAAACAGCAAAAAGCACATTCTGAAGCACTGCTGTAATACTCCTCTATATACATGTGTTCAAAGTAAAGCTTTCAAAACACCCTTTTGCATATTTGTACCATGATTTTTAATCCATACATAGTGAGCACAGCGACTGTCCACATTATCTACACACTTTGCCGTCTGTCAGTGCTAAAGTACCTGTACATTCCAAAATGGTTCTAGGCAT
The DNA here is from genome assembly GCF_963691815.1 of Echiichthys vipera. Taxonomy (NCBI): domain Eukaryota; kingdom Metazoa; phylum Chordata; class Actinopteri; order Perciformes; family Trachinidae; genus Echiichthys; species Echiichthys vipera. Next base: position 23,535,304 of record NC_139839.1, on the reverse strand, counting down.
CACTTTGCTATACAAGAGAAAGAATGCACACAAAAAGCTGGAGCAAACCGCAAAAAAGTCTTTGAAAAATCTTTTTTTGTTCCATGATTATTGTCTCTTTGTAGTTTTATACAAAAACAATTCATTGTGAGGGCGTGTCTCTGCCCGCATAAGTTATTCACAGCTATAATACAGTCTTGCTTTGCCCGAAGCTAAGTGCTTGGTGTGAGTTCAGTGTTAGTGAGGCACAGGGCTGCAGGGGCACAGAGTCTGCTGAGGCTCAGCTCACCGTGCCTCAATGTCTTTGTGAGCCGCTCTGTCTCTGATATCTGTGGCCAGGGGAGTAGTCCGTCTGGGTGAACCAGGCCGGGCACCCAGTGTGGGGATGAGAGGGGGCGGCGCACTCAGAGAGGCGGTGGGTGGGGTTTTGTTCAGTATACCGTTCTGATGGGCGGTGGCTGCAGCAGCGGCTGCGGCCGCCGCTGCAGCTGAAGGACTGACCCTGGAGTAGTGCATGCCTGGGAGTCCAGGGGCCATGAGGCCTGGGGCGGGGTGTGGAAGGTGTCCATCAAGGGCAGGATGGTGCATTGCGGGATGGAGGCGCCCGTGCTCATAGTCCTCTCTAAGCATATTGAGGCGCTCACGCTCCTCCAGATGGGCGCGCTCCTGCTCCCGCCTCTGCTCCAGGGCCAGAGGGTGGATGTGGTCACGATTAAAGTCATGAGGCTCACGGTCCCTGTAGGAGCGCTCAGCCTCGTAGAGGCGAGGCCCTGCCAGCCGGTGCAGAGGGTCATGCCTCAATAACAGCTCCCTGGCCAAAGGGTCCCGTCTGTGAATGTCCAGGCCTCTGTAGGGGTCCCTCATTGGGTCCCAGTGGAAGGCAGGGTAAGGGAACCTGTCAGCTCCTGGGATGGGGCTGATACCCATGAAGGGCGCCACTACTCGAGTTCTCTCCAGACTACTGATGCTGTTCATGGGATGAACACCAGCCATGCTCATGGGCATAGGCATTGAGGAGGGAGGGTGGAGGTTTGGCGTGGAGGGTGCCGGTGCTGGATGCTCACTTGCCCTCTCTGTGGCTCCATCTAGCTCCTCCTTTCGTTCCTCCTTCACCTTCACCTCACTGTTCTTCTTCTGGTGCTCATATGGCAGCTCCACCTTCTTCTCCAGGACCTCCCTGCTCAGCCCGCCGTTGGGACGTTCGAGGCTGGTCTGCCGGACGTAGGGCGATGGCGTCCCCCTGTTGGACAGTTTGTCCTCTGACACTCGGCCGTCGTGGATGACAGGTGTGTCTTTGTCGCTGTGCTGGTTGTCTTTGAGCTTGTGGTCATCTGTTCCATTGTCTTTCCACGAGTCTGAGTGCTCCCTCTCTCTGTCTTTGGCCTTGGTCTCCTTGTCCCTCTGAGGCTCTCCAGAAGCAGGGGGCAGGTGGTTCCTGTGGTGCTCAGGCGGCCGGGTGTGGCAAAGGAGGCTGATGGGGTTGACAGGGACCGGGGACGGATGGCTCGGATGGCGCTTTTCTACAGATTCCCTAGAAGCATACAGAAAGTCCCTGCATCAGACTGACTAATCTTTTATTCCAAATTTAGGTAAAACATCTAGCATGCTATATACAAGGAAAAACAAAAGCTAACATCCCCAAAGCTTTGGAGATTATGATGACCTGGACAAATGAGAACATCTACAGGCCCAAAAGATAACAAATCTGATCCAACACAATCCAAACATGTGCCTAAACATTTATCTGTTTATGTCCTTGGGGTGAAGTAACAGGACTCAAGTTGGACTTTTGGAAACACCCACCTGTCTTTGTCATCTTTACTGCCCAACGAGTCCCGTTTGTCAGATTCTCGGTCCCTCTCGTGTGAGCTGACCGAGGTGCTCCTCTCCGAGTCTCCGGGTTTCAGCCAGGGTGGCGGTGTGGGAAAGGAGGGCGGCGTACGGTGCAGGCGGTTCCACGGCTCCTGGTGGCCACTGTTACCGCCGTTGTTGAAGTGCTGCGGTGCGTTGGGGCCATCCTTATGGCCGAACATGGAGTTGGCCGCTGTTAGGGATTCAACACGTGGAAAAACACGGCAGGACACAAGTTAAATGCGTATCTCGACAACTTGTGCTGGTGAATGTTGGTATATAAATTATATTCTGCTGCTGTTTTTATGCATCATGAGCAACGATAACAGTATCATTCCTGAGGTTGAAACTCACTTAGTGCTGGATTGCCCAGTCCCCCGAAGGCCGATGAACTGAGGGATCCCAGTCCTCCAAATGATGCAGGCCTGCCGAAAGGTTCTGGAGGGAGACACCATATGTTACCATGCATACAGTCACATCTTCATTTCCCTATTTCTGGTCGAGTCTGAGAAGAACCAAACTGAACTGAAGTGTCGGGTCGTCTTACCTAAGTGAGATGCTGGGGCGAGGAAGTTTCCAGGATGGTGAGGTGGATGACCGAAAGGACCTGCTGATGGGTGTGTGGGACCTGAGGGGGAGAGACGGAAAGCACCACAGAAACATCCATTAGCTGCTGACCACAATATTAAGTGTAAGAAAAAAGCAGTAGTTTTCATTTGCGGGAAAACGTTTGGCGGTGAGGCTCTGTTCTAGGAACAAACAACCATAACTCAAAGTCCACTTGTTCACTTTTCTAAAACTGAATTCATTAGAGCCTGACTGACAAATAACAAACTGCAAAACACACAGAAATGAGGTAGTTTGCAAATGCTGTCACCATTACAGAGTTTGTCCATGACATATTTTTTACTGTAAAATGTTCAGTTCAGAACACACCATTGTCGAAATTCTTTAAAAACGAATTGGGGATCCTTATCAAAATGATTGTTTATGAAAAGACAAAAGGAATATATGTCAGCTGATTGTTATCAGTTTTTAGGCATGCTAGCAGTGTGGCTCAAGTGACGGCAGTGATGGTCAGAGCCGGTCCTCCTCCGTGGTCCAGATTAAAATATCTCAGAAGCTCTTGGATAGATTGTCATGCTGTTTGGAACAGAGGTGCATGGCTCCTGCAGGATGAAGCTTGCTGACTTTGGTGATCCCTTAACTTTTATTTTGTGCTATCACCAGGTGCTTTTGTTTGCTTAGTTCTGTAAACTTAGCCTTAGAAATCTGGTTTCAATTCAGCCATACTGTCAACCGCATCTCATGGAGAAATGTGAATAATAAAAGAAAGCCTGTGTCTTCAAATGAGCCTGCCTCCTCAGGCCACAAGATGCGATTTACGGCTCCAGAAAAGTTATTTCTTTTGGCTTTTTTGTTCATTTTCAGGGAACAGTTAATACAAGATAGATGTACTACATTGACATTCACACTGAGCGTCGTGGTTGGAGACTAATTGTGTTGGTTTTGCTGTCTTCTGTGACTCTGTAACGATAATCTAAGCAGACGACAGCTCACTCTGAATAGCAGGAACTGACCGACTGCCGCTGTATGTCAGAGGGTACCGTTGTTAACCATCAATCAGTCTTTCTAGCCAGATTTCTGATACACACTCACCTGCTGCGGAGAAGAGCGTGGCGGGCCGTGCCAAGTCACTGGGGTGATGGATGGCGCCGAAGAGGCTGGGGCCCGGAGGTCGATTCAGGAAATCAGGCTTGAGGCCAAAGTCTAGCTTGTGAGGGTCGACCTGCATCTGCTGCTAGAAGACGGCAGATCGACAGAGAGCAAACATGTAAAACCATGTTACACACTGCAGGTTGATAATAGTCATTTTTATTTTACGTTAACCACTGTAAGTCACTGACTAGAGCGTTGTCTTGCCAAAGGACACTTTGTGAGGAATCAAACCTGAGACCCTTCAGGGATGAGAGCCCTGGCTACACTGAATTTCCTTCTAAACATCATTATAACCTCAAGAAGTGATCATTGTTATGACCGCTGAAGCCACACATTTGAATTATTTGAACTGTTTTGTAGAGGAAGTCAGTGCAACAAATGACCAAAATATCAGATGAGTACACAAAACAATTGTTTTTTAAAACATGATTTTGACCACATAATTACTATTGAAGAAGAGAAGTGCTAAAGATGTTCCAGTAGCAGAGAAACTAGAACTGCACATCGATTCAAATCCACTTTTAAAGTCTGTAGTGTGTTCCAACAGAAAACCTCAAAACTGTCAGTATGAATACAATAACATTATGTCAATGTGCACTTTTGTCCTTCAATGCATTGCATGAAGGAAATTGATAGAGCTTCTCAAACTGGAAAAAATGAAATGTGGAGCGCTCCGGTCACACCTCAGATAACAAAAAGAAACTATTGATAAAAAACTAGAGCTGTCTCTTTATGTTTACCTGAGTAAACAGTGCCATTCTAAAGTTATCCTTTAGTGACCTTTGTATCATTTATCAAACAGTACAATAAAGACAAGTATGGAATTGGGACTGAGTTATCTTTACACTGTGTATATATTGGTCCTGTAAAGATAACTGCATCGCCACAATACTACAGATCAGGTGATGTTACCATGGTGACGAGGCATAGTACCCACTATTTTTGTGAAATTGAAATTTCTGCTTTCTGTTTTCATACCTATGTTGATTTTTTTTGTCTTTTTGTAAAGCACTTTGAGCTGTATTTGATATTATGAAAGGTGCTATATAAAAAATAAAAAAATACAGGGCAGCACTAGCTCCCGAGTGCTTAAAATAAACACACTTTTTTTTCTGGAAAACATAGATTATTTCCAGGACATCTGGTCCTTTTAATCTATTTTCTGGGTGTTTCCAGGACTGGAAAACTAGTCGAGTTTCCAGGTTTTCCAGGCAGCGGGGCAACCCTGGATGAGGCCCTGAATAAATATATATTTGTCTACATTTTGCAACTGGAGTGTCTCTGGACACACTGCAGTGATACGTTGCTTTTTTCACCGCATTAGGAAATAATCCATTAGGTCACAGTCGTAGTTAGAGCTAGCTTTGGCACGAAGCAGAGACAGAAGAGTCAGCTGAGTCCTCACCTTCACTTTCTGTTGGTGGTGGTATATCTGCCAGGCGATATGGACATGCATGGCGCACCACTTCCCTGGTTTCTGTAGGCAGAAGACAAAACATGGTGACAACCACGAAAGGACATCAAGGCCATTACTGCTACCACTACAAATTAAATGTAAAAGTGT